>NC_045481.1:5624693-5934632 GCF_009650955.1 Corvus moneduloides | reverse complement strand
GCAGCTGTTTCCCCTGTGACCAAGACAACAGCTCTCAGTTCCAGAGTGTGTCTCACACAAGATTTTCCTTCCCACACACTTTCTTTCCAGTATTTCCCAGCTCGGTGAGAAAGTTGAAAACCCTGAAAACACAAAGCTTGATCTTTTTCTCCTCCCTCTCTCTGAAATGCAGAGGTGGGCTGCAACCCCACAACACCCACTGGGCTCAGTGGGAAGCCTTTGATACCTCCTCAGTCCTGCCATCCTACAGACCTGCGTAAGACACCAGGATATGGTCTGGAAAATTCTGGGATTTCATCAGTCTAAAATTGGCGAGGGGGACAGCACAGCCCCTGCACCAACCCCAGCTCCAGCACCTCCCCATGAACCCCATCAATGGTAGCAGAGACCCCATTACCTCTCACCCTGCTTGCTTTGCTTCAAAACAGCCACATGCTTAACCCACCGAGCCATGCCCAGGAGGAAATTCCCCACCCTTTATCCTCCTGCTTTGCCTTTTGGCCTTTTAAGAAGACTTGGACTAAATAAGGGGACAGGACACAGAGCTGGAGGGCAGGTCAGGCTGCCTTCCCACACTGCCCAGGCACAGGCAGTCCTGCTCCATGGAGAGGTGACATTCAGTCCTCACCTGGACCATGTGGTGGGTGTCCTGTCCTCAAAGCTGGCTGCAGAATTATGGCCTGGCTTGTGCTGATAGGTCATGTAGAGAGCTGGAAAAGAAAATGCCTCTGGCTCCTCATCTGCCCTCGTACAGCATGTCCGTGTTACCAGCACAGAGCAGCAGTGGGACATGCAGTGGTGGGAGATGCAATAGTGGGAGATGCCCGGGGTTCAGCACAGGCACCCAGGAAGACTTACACAGTGTGCCCTGTTTCAAACAGGACCAAGTCATGGAAAGGTTTTGATTCAGAGATATAAAACTACTTCCAACTTAGAGCAAACACGTCTTCAATGCTCCTTCATCCAAGGGTTAAATTTTTAGCCTGGCTCAGCATGATACCTCACTGGGACACTGCTGAGTGAGGGCAGAGTGTTTTCTAGTGCACAGATCTCTGATGCAAGGCTTTGGGGCTGCCAGTGGGATCATTTGCTGCTTTGCCAGAAGAGTTCATCACCAGAGCCCCTCTCAGAACTGCTTAGCAGGGAGTAGCATCGTGCTGAGGAGTGTGGGGTGCCAGAGTGGGGCCAGACCACCTCCAAACACTGCTCTGACCCAAATCCCAGTTGGAGCAGGCACAAGCATGAGCTGAGCCCATGTTAAACAAACAAAATGAAGTTTTGACTGGAGCCTGGTGAGTGGCAAGCACAGGACACACTCCAGCTCCTTGTAACAAACCATTTCAGCTTCAATCCCATGGAAAGGCTTGTGCTCACAGAAATTGCTGAAAAGCCCTAGGCACAGAAATCTCTGGGCAGATCAATGTGATCAGCATGGAATCATAGAATGGGTTGGGTTGGAAGAGACTTTAAAGATCATCTTGTTCCTACCCTACTGCCAAGGGCAGGGACGCCTTCCACTAGGCCAGATTGCTCCAAGCCCCATCCAACCTGGCCTGGAACACTGCCAGGGATGGGGCAGCCACAGCTTCTGTGGGCAGTGTGGGCCAGGGCCTCAGCAGCCTCACAGTGAAGAATTTCTTCCTAATATCCCATCTAAACCAACTGTCTGTCAGCTAAAGGCTTGGGCTTCTGTATTTTTTCAATCAGCCTGATTTTCCCTGTTTCTGCATGAATGCTTAACGTTCTTCTGAAATGGCCTTTAAAAATTTTCCATTTTGAATAAAATCTGGAGGGTAAAAGAATAAAAAAGAATTAAAAAAAAAAAAGCTGCATGTAGCCAAAACAGACAAAATTGCCTGTATAGAGGATTTGTGCTGAATCATTGTTATATTTGGCTCTTCCTTATGTCAATACCCCTGTGCTTTTGAGGCTGCATTAAAAATATAAAAAAGGACCCAGACAAGGACAAGGACAGTTCCGGCCAAACTTTGGTACTGTTGAATTGGTCAAATATACAAAGCAACTGCTTTAAAGTCCAGAATCAATATTTTCACATCAGAGCGCTGCACAAAACACAAACCAGAGAAATTGGGGAGGTTTTGACAGGATTTTCTTTGGAAAGTCCTGGATGGGCTGAGGTGGCCTGGGAGGCTGGGCTGGCAAGGAGTCAAGGCTGCAGGAAGCCTTTATTGGACCTTTGTGCAGGGAAAGATCCTAGTCTTTTATGGCTTTGCAGCTGTATGGGCCAAAGTGGAATTTGCTGGGCTACAACTATTTTCCACTGGATCTACTGGGAGCTGTAGCTGCTATTCCACAGGATAAATTTGGTTATGTGGTGATGTGAATTTCCTCACACGAAGAAAAACATTTCCCTGCCTGGTTTATGTGTCCTGAAATATACCAAGAAGAGGAAAGACATGCCAGGTGGTGCAGAGCAGATAGAACCCCATGGTTTGCACCCCACATTATCCTCCTGGCTGACTGCACTGCTGAATAAATGGTGCTGCAGGGATGGCAAGTTGGGATGCTGCTGCTTGGAGACTAAATTACTGCTTTGTGAGTGAAAGCAGCAAGGTCTGTTCATCAGATATAACTTGTTCCTATTAGGACGGAAAAGCTCAAGCCAAGGAGCTTCTCTCCACAAAAGCATAATTTGTGAAGCAATTCATGCCAGGGAGTCATTACTTTTCTGATCAAAGCGTGTTTAAGATTACTAGAGGATCTCTCCATATACAACATGTATATGCACATGAATACCATGTCTCAACTGCTGCGTAGCTCCAGGAGATGGGAAGGTGGGGCAGCAGTAAAAAAGCTGGATTCATCCAGACAGCACACAGACAGCTGGCTTCTGAGGAGGAAAGAAAGAAAGAAAGTGGTTAGAAGAGAGCAGTTAAAACAAAATGTTCAGGGTGCTGAGGTACTGGCACAGGTTCCCCACAGAAGCTGTGGATCCCTCATCCCTGGAAGTGTCCAAGGCCAGGTTGGATGGGGGTCTGAGCAACCTGAGGTGTCCCTGCCCATGGCAGGGGGTTGAAATGAAATGATCTTTAAGGTCCCTTCCAACCCAAACCATTCTGTGGTTCTATGAAAACTCTAACTCAAAACAGTATCAAAAAAAGAAAGCCCTGAGATGTGAGTGGGATGCTCAGTGCTGCAGTGCTGGGCTGGGTTTGTGTTTCCCTGTTAGACATTTTCTGTTAGTAGTTCAGATTACAAATTGAGAGAAGTCTTTGAAAATAAAACTGGAGTGAACTCTAAGAGCAAAGCCCACTTGACCGTGCCTTTCCAGGGTTTGCTTTTGCCTGGACACATAGGGCCAGGCTCTCCAGCTGCTTCAGTCACCCTTGCCAGGGAGGGAAGACACCACTAAGACAGGGACAGAACAAATCCCTCCAGGCCACTGCTGACCACCACAAACTGCTGCTGGAAATCAGCGTGCCGTGAAGGTGATCCAGTGGCTCAGGCAGTGTGAAGAAGGCGGGAGTGAGCCACAAATACACCCCCAGATACTCTCCAACAGGGCAGAGGAGCTCATCTCCCCAGCCTGTGACACCCCAGCACCTCCCATTTATGCACCCTGCATCCCATAATTGCCTGGCTCGGAGCTTTAATCAGCCACAAACACAGCGGCGCAGTGAACTGAGGGAGGGAGCCTCACCCTGCTCAGGCTCCCTGATGGGTCTGTAGGGTATCCACCACTGTGGTGTGGGGCAGGGGGGAAGAGTTGTGACCCTTCATCAGATCCAGACCCCAAAGGCAGTTTTAGGATGCTGCAGGGGTGCGACCGCAGCTCTGGAATCGTCTGCTCCACACCTTGGCATCTCAGGGCAATGGCTGTACCCACCCAGCTGGAAGCTCCCTGTGTGGTATGGCCTGGTTTAGGGCCACATCCAAAATTTGGGCATGCTCCAGCTGGGCTGGCCTGTGAACCCAAGGAGGGCAGCCATGAATTGTGCCCCTGAAGACCCCATCCCTCCTGATCTACAGAGGGGAGGAAAATGAGGCAGCAGGCATGCCCAAATGCATGGTGTTAAAGCTCATTTCAGGATGGGGTGAGCCTCTGGGATACCCTCACCTCACATCCCAGGCCCCAGAGCACACTGGGGAGCATCCAGGATGCTGGGAGGGCCAAAATGTCCCAGGAGAAATTTAACTGGGGTGGGCAGGTACCAGAAATGTGCTGGGTGCTGCAGCTAAATCCTCCTGGGTCAGTGAGGCAGAGCCCTTAGTCAGCCCTGATGCATTCCTGGGAAGGCAGTGAGGATGCTGAGCCTGTCTGGCTCACAGGGCAGGCATGGAAACCCTGGCAGCTTGGAAACAGAGCTTGGAAGTGCCCGGTGGGCCAGGAGATGAACCCTGGTGTGCCAGGAAGTGAAAGGGTGAAGTAGTAAAAAGCTCTGATAAGAAAGGCCATGTAATCAGAACAAATACTGAGTGATTCAGCAGCAACTGACCCAGGAAGGAGTGAAGGGCACTCCTTGCAATGTTTGACTTGTCGGCTGCGATGGCGCAACAGCCTCAGACGAGGAGAAGCAGCAAAGGCAGGAGCGGGCGGCTCCTCCTGTCACCACGACACCTGCTTGGCTTCTGCAGCTGGGACCCCACAAAAACAACCTCTGGGCTTCCCTCAGCTGGAAAGACGCCTCTTTCTGTGGTAGGCATGGGTCTCCATCCCACAGGGATGGCAACAGTCCTTGGTATCAGCTGCCAGGCAGGAAGGCAGCACTAACAGCCGGGTTGTTGGCTGTGTGTGCTGGTGGACAAACAGTGCCACGGCCCATATTCCTGCACCAGGGATGCTGCGAGAAACATAGCCCCCTCCCAGCCAATGCCTTGCCGAGAGGCAACTAAATGTCCCCACAGCCTGTGTTCCTTGTGACTTGAGAGCAGGTCTGCCTTTAGCCCTCATTTCCCAGTGCCAGGGTCTATCCCCACAATGTTCACACCACCTCAGCTCTGAGCTTGGCAGCTGGGTTAGTGCCCAGCATGGTTATTGACTTTTTTCCCCCCTAAATCCCTGCAGCAGGTAGTCAGGAGAGGGCTCACTGACTCTCTTCCCATGGGATGCACTGGGAGGGGTCACACAACGTGCTCAGGCTTTGGAAAGCCGATGGTGTTTCAGGTCACTGACAGGCTGTCCATCACCATCACCAGGAATACAGGTTTGGAGTCCAGGCTGAGCATCCACCTTCAGAAATTCAGGCCTCTTGATGAGACCTAGAGCTGCAATGCAAAAAAACAAACTGGAGAATACCAACCCAACCCTGGTGCCGCCCAAAACCATGACCCGAAGTTTACTTCTGAAAATCCAGGCTCTCACCCCATATCTAAACCACAGGCGTGCTTCCTGCCAGCTCTACCCTCCCACCCGGGCATGGCTGTTGTTCCACAATACCCAGCTGGCAAAGAAGTCTTCATCTTTCCAAGCAGAGACAGATGCCAGCTGGGGGTCTCTGACATGCAGAGTTTCAGCCCTTTTTCTATCACACATGGGCCATGGCTCAGAGGAAGGCTGGTGGGACACCTCTGGTACCTGTGGAAAACTGACAAAGTTCATGGGGAAAAACAGGCAACAAGAATGGTGGTGGATCCTATGGGCAAGAGCAGGAACAACTCCCTGTGCTGAGGGTGCCTGTCCCTTTCCATGGAAAAGGAGAGCATGGCCCCACCACTGTGCTGAGCAAGAGGAAGCACTGCCCTTCCCACCAGTGACAGAGAGGTGGCCATGCCACCACCAAAGCTGGCCTTCAAACCAATGGCAACCTCTGCTCACACCACAGCAAAGACATCCCTACCCAGCTGGGTAGAGCTGCGCTTACTTACCACCTCCAAGTGCTGACTGAGCACTGGAGTAGCTCAGTAAGCTGGGAGAATGAACAACAAACAACCCCCCCACAACAAAACACAGACTCCAACAGTGATAAAATCAACTTTTCAGAGGTCACATTGATACTTTTTCCTTGGTACAATGCTGCTCCTCCCCAAACAGGGAGTTGAAACAGCACTGGAGGATCACAGGTGGGCAAAAACACAAAAGGAGGAGGATGAATAAGATAATGCACAGATCCTGCAGGTAAGGAGCAAGGTGTGTCTCTGGGCTGGCCTGGATGAACCTGGATTTGCAAAGACTTGTCCAGTGATTGACCAACCTGCAAGTGCTGAGGTGCAGCTCAACATGACCTGCTAACGAGGCCAGGTGGAAAGTCCCTCCAAGACCTGCAGTTACTGGCTAAGAATTAGGAGGAAAAAAAACCCAGAAGATTTTCCTGCCGCTGGAGAGCACAGTTCATGGGACAGAAATGCTTCCCCATCAGCATAAGTGAAGTATCATTGGGGTCGGATGTGGGTTGGAGCAACCTGGTCTAGCAGAAGGTGTCCCTGCCCGTGGCAGGGGAGGTTGGAACAAGACCATCCTTAAGGTCCCTTCCAAACTAAATCACTTCATGATTCCATGAAAACGTGAAACATTCGTCACAGGCTTCTTGCCACGGGCACTTGCTGCTAATTTAACTCTACATCAAGATTCTGTGCTCCATCTACACAGTCCCTGGCCCTTGGGAACACAGGTAGTGAAACACCAGGGACCTGCCAAAAAAGCCAATAGCTCTGGCTGCCCCCCCTCAGCCCCACGAAGAGCTGCTGCCATGTCACAGCGCCCTGACTGCCCAGCACTGGCTCTGGACACCACGGACACTTTCCCTGCCCACACCCCAACCCTGGTGCTGCAAGAGCTGTGGCTCATTGCATCATCCTCACTCCACCTCCCTGGGGCAGGTCTCCATCAGCCCCAAACCTGCCATCTCTCCCATGGGGATCTTCACCAGCTGGCCCTGTGTCCCAGAAAATACCCAGTATTTCAAATTGTTTCCTGGTCCCAGGGCATGCCAAAATTAAGACCTTTTCCAGTACCTGGTGAGCAACACCAGTTCCTGGTATTCTTCTAAGAGACAATACCAGAATCCCTGCTCCAAGCCCTCTGTGCCGGCTCCTGCCAGCTTGCAAAGACTTGCCCCAGAGGGACAGGGCTGAAGGGTTTGGAAGCGCCTGGAAAGGGCTGTTATGGGCATGTACTCAGCTTTAGCCATCTCAAGCAAGAGGGTCTTACTCAGATTCCTGGGAGACCAGAAATTAAGGCAAAAATGGAGTAATCAGCCTCTGAGGAAAGGATGGAGAGGGGATAGCTTAAGGACAGTGGGGTTGTTTCTCAGCCCTAAGCCTGCCAGAGGTCAAGAAATGTTTGGACAACACTCTCAGGCACATGGTGGGATTCTTGGGGTTGTCCTGTGCAGGGCCAGAAGCTGGACTTGGATGATCCTTGTGGGTCCCTCCCAACTCAGGATATTCTATGATTCTATGAAAGTGGAGCCTGAGTCCTCCCAAGAATGCCTCAGTAACACTGTCAGAGAAAAGCTGCTTCAAAACAGCTTGGGCTGGAGAGCAACCAGCCACTGCACCCCCATTTCCATGGCCAACCCTGGCTTTCTCCTGGGCTGGAAGGCACTGGAAAGTTCCCTGTTCTCCTGCCCCCTGCAGCAGGGTGGCCTGTGATTCTGCCACCAGCCTAACACAGCGAAGTCCTACAAGCAGATGCAACTGCATATTAATATAAAGCCATCAGGAGCTTTTGTCCTGAGGGATCCATGATATCTGTAGAGAGGGGGCCAGTGCCAGAGCTGGTTGAGGACCTTGGACACCCACCCGTGTCTCAGGGCGTGGGGAGGGAGGGAGTGAAGCCATCACTGGGCACCACTGCACCACACCCACAATTTTTTCAGCCCTTCCTTTGTGAGCTTTTCTATTTTTGACCTTCTGCCTAATCACATAAGCTGCTTTCCAGAGCAACTACAGCATTTTCAGCTTTTATTGACGTCCTCTGAAAACACGACTGAGGATTGCCAGGAGGGAGATACCAGAGCCACGCTCACTTTGACATGGTTTCTCACCTGGATAGTTCATGGGCTTCAAATAATGCCAGGCAGGCAGTTGGGCAAGTGAAGAGCTGGCAGTGCCCAGCTGGCATCTTGAGACTCAGAAGCAAAATACATGATTAAAGCAAGAGCTGTGTGCTTACAGCTCTGTCCACACAGCAGAGACTGAACTGGAAAGCCAAATCACCCTCTACTTCACCATAAACAGTGGGTGTTGGGTTTTAAGGAGCATCTCACCATGACCTCAATGGCCCATTTCATGCGTGGTGGCATGGAAGGGAGCCCAAAGGTGAAAAGGCTTAATTAGTAATACTTCAAGCTGATTACCACGGCCCATATATAGGGTGACCTGCATCTACTATCACTTAGCATAGTAATGACTAAGTACAGTATGTGGTTTAAATATCTCCCTAACGCTAAAGCTAAACGCATCTATAGCCCTAACCCTCTAATTGACTGATTCTAAATATGATAGATTAGCTTTCCATCTCATTATATGTATCTAATCAGGGGATGAGGGCTCCTGTACCCTTGGTTTTTCATCTCTACTGTCCTACAACAGCAATTAAAAGAAAATTACTTCTCTACTCAGGTTTGTTGCAGGCTTATCTCGTACCCTATCTCAGGAAGATGCTGGATTTAGTTTATGATGGTCATAAAAACAAGCTGCAGAACCCTGCTTTCTGTCTTGGTGGACACCAAGATTTAGAAGCTTAGATGTTGCCTGTGTGACCTTTTCCTGATGACCCTAAATCAGCACAGGGCTCCTGCTGTCTGTGGTCATCACACCATAAACAACTGGCTCAGGGCAGCAGTGCCCAGTGGGAAAGGCTGGGAGCAAGGAGCAGGGGAGGTCTAGCCACCACCAGCAGCTTAGGCTTCAATCACCCTTTCTCAACTAGAATGTTCATTATTGTCTAAATGAGGGTGGTCCTGTGCAGGGCCAGGAGTTGGACTCAATGATCCTTGTGGGTCCCTCCAACTCAGGATATTCTAGGATATTCTGATTCCAATCCCAGGTGCCTTTTCCTGCATTGCTCAAGCCCAAGGTCCTGCACACCAGGTAGGCTCCACTGCTCCAGGAGCTGCTCACCGTGGCCCCAGCCTGAGTGCACAGGTGGGTGGAGGACTAAGGCAAAGACCCTGAGTGACCTCAAGTGCCTCTCCAGCCCAGCTGAGCACTAATAAGCTTTCTGTATTAAGGCTTTCACTCCAGGCCTGGGTAGCTCCAGGCAACTCCTTGCTCACGCCTTGTCTCTGCCTAGGAACCAGTCTCCAAGGCAGGATACTGTGGACCATGTGCCTGGTGTGGAACTCCAGGTG
Organism: Corvus moneduloides; assembly: GCF_009650955.1. Taxonomy (NCBI): domain Eukaryota; kingdom Metazoa; phylum Chordata; class Aves; order Passeriformes; family Corvidae; genus Corvus; species Corvus moneduloides. The sequence continues at coordinate 5,925,378 of NC_045481.1, read as the reverse complement.
CTCCAAACCCATTTCTTAGGGCTTGGGAGCCCCCAAGATACACTCATGTTCCACCAAAACTGTGAGACACCTACATGAGGTCACCCTGAAAATCTGGCCACCACCACCAGGCTGCTGGCACCTCCCTCTGACCCAGGAGACATGTTACCTCTTGCTAAGAGGAGAGAGCATTCATCCATCCCTCCACCCCCTCTTCCCAGGCCTGGCCAAATGGGAGGGAAGAGGAGGTTGATGGCTCTTTGCCCAAGATGCTCTCAGAGGAACTGAGGACCACCCACCTCTAACAATTGTTAGGCCGTGGGTGCTTTGTTTCGCTCATGTTTAACCCAATACAGAGGCCATGGAGCCAACAGAAAGGCTGGATACCTTTACACTAACCCTGGCTGCTCCAGACTATGTGTAGGCACAGAGTAATTGACCACGGGGATATGAACCATGTTATAATTTTGTCATTTTCCACTCAAGCATCCTGGGCACTGATTGCAGCTTGGGGATTTTCCATGTCAAATTACCAGACTCCACCAAAATAGCTGAGAGACAGCCCCATTTTGGGTTACAACATCTTCACCAGATGGGCACAGGCAGAACTCCCCTCTGTGTGTGCAGGAGACTTGGGGCTATGGTAAATTGGTGCACTGGAAGGAAAATTAAAGGAGTCAGGGTAACAGATGAGAGAAGACACCCCAAACGGGCAGAGGAAGCTCTTGCTCACTGTAAGCAGAAACAAAAGAGCCCTCGGTTGCCAGGGTGTAATTTAGACACAACTTCCACGTGGTAATTTCCATGGGTCTGCAAGGAGCCTTGGTGAAACTTGAGGATGAAGGTTCCCACAAGTGGAGAGATTTTGTTAAAGTCCAGGCCTAGCTGAGCATGCTTAAAGGTCACACTTGCCTTTTTTCCTCCAGTTAAAATTGGGTTTTAAGGTACTGAGATTAGCATTTGAAAGGGAACATTCTCCTGTGACATAGGACTCACTTGACCCTTTTCCTCAGGCAGGTTTTCCCCACTGTCCAGTGAAGTGACAGAAGCACTGGGCTGAACAAAACCTCCACCCAGCCTTCCCCTTGGAGAAAGGGTTGGTGATGAGTGAGAATAAAGGGCCCGAGAAGAGGCAAGCAGAAAGGCTGCCCCAAGGAGTGCAACATGTCCAGATATGTCTGTCAGATAACAATACCTCAGCTCAAGCCCTTCACAGTTTAAAAATAACGACGACTCAGCTCCAGGTGAAATACTCACCTGTAATGCTGCCCTCCTGCCTCAGTCAGGTTTGAGGTACCGATGGCGCTGCCTTTGCTTCAAAGTGGGGAGACAGCAACATCCCAGAAGCTGGAGGAGACACGGCCCAGAGTAATTTGCAAACCTAACAACCCTGTTGGCGGGGTAAATGTGACAGTGTGTCTCAGTTCTGAAGAAAACTGTGGTTAGCACCAATCTCTAACAAAGCTCTTGACACCCTGTTTCTTCCAGACAGCATTTGGGAAAAGAAAGCCAGACTTTTGTGCAGGAGGCATCCCTGGGCAGCAGACAGGCCTGTAATAACTGGGAGGTCTGGAACTGCTTCCCGTCTAGGTCTAGCAGTAGATAAGATGAAGATACATGAAATTGCCTCTCACTCCCAGCTGAACTACAGCACACCTTGGCCAGTCTCCAAAAAGGGCTCATTAGTAACTCCTGCAATGTTCTTCTCCTGGCAGATGTGGAGGTTATAGTGGTGGTGTTGAAGTTGCAGTGGTTTGAAGATCTGGAGATCCTGTTCCTGGAATCAAGTGAGGTTCCATTTAAGAAGAAATGCAGTTTTAGTCATCTCTGCTGTAGAAAAACTGAGGCCCTGACCCCAGTCCACATTAAATGGTTGGAAATGAGAAACCAGGTGATGAATAAACCCCTCATTTGAAGGAGGGGGAAGGAGGCACTGGAGGAACTGAGTCACCAGTTTTGAGCAATCCTGAACTCACTGCTAAAGTCTCTCAACTCCACTTTTCTAAGACCTGCTGCCAACAACAGCTCTGGGAGCTCAGAGCTGGAGCAGAACGGACACCACGGGCAAGTTAGAACTGTTTCAGGGCTAAAACCGCCACACTGACACGTTACCTGGGGGAGCCCACACAGGGAAGGCTTTGTCCTTGTCTTACCCAAGCTCATTCTAAGCTTCCTTCTTTGGATGAAAGGGTTTGGGGATGCTCCTTTGCAATTCTGCCTGGCAGCCTTTTGCACGATGCAAATTCCCACATCCCTGAGACCTGTGGTCCCCAAGTTTCCTGGACCAAACTTCCCTCATGGAGGGTCTTCCCCAGTGTGGATGGGGCAGAAATGATGATGATTCTTGCGTGCCTTCGCTGCCTGCAAGTGGCCTGAGGCACTTCTAAAATACAGTGCATCCTGTCGGTCACAACCCAGAGCTGTGACCCCATTTCGTGAAGACACTGCCCTGTCTCCTCTCTTTTTTAGCTTCTATTAAAGGCGTGAGAGGGGAGACAGCCTGGCCTTCTCCCTCAGCTGCCAGTCATGTATATGGACATCACTGGGACACTGGCTGTACCAAAGTCCCCATGAGAAGATGCCAAGGTTGCCAAATGCTAACAGCACTCCCTTTCCTCCATGCTTTTTGACCTCCTGCTCCTCCTTCAGGCCCGGCTCCATAAGCAGGACACTTCCAACCCATGGCAGCCTGAGGGATGATGCCGAGTGCTGTGCCCAGGGGAAGGCAGGACGGGCAGTGTGGGATGCAGAAGGTGCCAGGCTTGTGCAAGGGCTGATGCACGAGTTCAGAAATGCTGCTGGACAAGCCCTACACACAGTGACTACACAACACATAAATGCCTTCCCCAGCCTTCCTCTCTTCTCCTTCCTCACTCCTGTGCCTTCTGCATGCCCTGCTCTGTGGGTTTGGAGACAAGGAGGCAAGGGTCCACACTGTGGTGACTGTACATAAACAACAGAAAGAGATGGAAAAATACATAAACCCTATGCCTGTTCAGTTTTATCACCCACCTCTTGGTGTTTGGCATCTTTCTCCATGCTCCAATGCCTGGCTTCACATCAATTCACAGACCTCAGCTTTCATCTATAAAAATTAAAATTGCACGACATTCCAGCTCCTACTGATGTGGAAAAGTGCAAGTCAGGATCCAAAATATTCATTATACAGATGTTTAAAAGAAAAAAAAAAAAAAAGGAAGAGAAAGAAAAAAAGCAAGAAAAGGACTTTGACATTTATTATTTTGGAAAGCTCTTGATTCCTGAGTTAGCTGCAATTTTCAGACAACCTGACTCATCATTTCTGAATGCTTTGGTTTGGCAGCCTTGTATATATTTAGTAATACAAACCCTGACTTGCAGCTTACAATGAGAATCCTAATGGCATGATAAGACAGATTTTCATCTCATTCACGTCATTTCCAAATATCAGGACATTTACTTAGCGGGAAGAGTTGTAAAAGCTGTGAAATGGTCTCCCTGGGGGGGAGCAGAAACCTTCTGGCTACATGCTTGAGCAGCTGAACAAACCGAGGGAGAGCAAGCAGCAGTGAACAGCTCTTTCCTTTCTGGCCAAGGGACAGAGAAGATGACCCCAGACATGTTTTCCTCTTCACTGCTCCTGGCTCTGGGCATTGCTAATCAAGTCCATTGCCATACCACAGCCACCGAAGCCTCTCTCAAATCCAACTGGAGAAAGAGCAGCTTCTGTAGAAGGAGCATGCAGCACCACGGGAACAACTACTGTTGAAAACCATTTAGGACTTCACAAGGAGAGGAACCTGTGCCAGTCCTTGAGAACGCATTCAAAGCATCCTCAGCCAGCAGTCAGAATTGAATTTTTTACTTTAAAATCCCTAGGGCACTGGAAGTCTGTGAGATTTTTTCCATTGCCTATCAAGCAGCAGTATTAAAAATGATGTCTTTGGCAGCACAGCCAGCATGACTAGATACGAGATGATTTTCATCTCTTCATCCCAGACCATCTGCTTCTTACCCTCAACTTTCAAAGGCCTTGAAGGAGACGTAGGCCACTGAATTTTATAGCTAGATTCCATGAACCTTTTGAAAATGAAAGGATTGCACCGAACACAAATTTACAGACATCAAAGGGATCTTCTCTTTTCATGCAAGCACTAAAAGCAGTGCAAAGGGAACTAATTACAATTTGCTCAATTGCCAGTTTTCACACTGGAGTGAATACAAGCATTTTATGCTTTAAACCTTACAAACTTGTGGCTGCCAGCTTAATATACTTCTGAAGCCAGAACCAAATTAATAGACTAAAACCATCTTGCACCCACTGAGGCAAGCAATGAAGCCAAAAGAGCTGCTGGGTAGCTCCTGGAAAATCTTGCTTTTTTTTTTGTACCCCTGCTTGCCTGTTTTTTTTTTTCCTTTAATAAATCAATATTTCTTTACATATTCAATGGCAGTGTAAACACTAATCCAGCTTTTTCCAAAGCAAAGGCATTGCATAGATACTTTTTATTGAGCTGATCTTCATCTATACTGCTGACAGAGTCTCAGGGAACACAACTGAAATGGCAGCTCCTAATAAAAAGTATGGGAGAGTTCAGGGATCTTGGCCAAATGTGGCTGACTCAAGATCTGCTGACTTGAGTGGCTGAAAGCATTACACAGACATATGAGTTCCAGGCAGGCAGTGAAGGGGAAGAGCTGCCCTGAATTAGAAATCAGGATCCAGGTGAAAATTGTGAAAATAAAGGAAATTCCTATACACAGAACCTTAGGTTTCCAGGTCCAACCACAGATCTGTCCATGAGTTTGCATCCAGGATGATGGAAGGGTGGAGTGACACAGATGTCACTTAAAATCAAGGCAAAGAGAAGCTGGTGAAACACTCCCTTTGTCATTGGATCCCTGCCCCATCAAGCCAACAAGCCCTGAAACACAGCAGGTACTAGCTGGTCACAGTGAGAGCTTTCCTGCTCCCCAAAAAACCATCTTATATCCTCCAGAGATGTACAAGCTTTCTGGTTTGCAGTACACACAATGCAAGACACCTCCAGAGGTGACTTAATTCCCATTCTCCAAGCTTTCAGAAGACATATTGGTGGGTATTGATAAGAAATACGATATTGACACACCAATAAAGATCTCCAAAGGTGGCTACTGCACATTCTTCATGCTGTCAGTGATGTAAATACTCAAATCCTGGGGCCATGGAAATGGCATCACATTTTGATTCTGAAGGCAACACTGCGGCAGTAGCTTCTCCAGCAGGAACGATTCCATAGGGTCTCCAGAGCCCCAAAGAACAACACACCTGAAACCCTGGGATGATAACACCGTGCTGGCAAAAAAGGGTGTACCACTTACTGTTCTCCAGCACTGACCTCCAGGGAAGGAGAGGCTGCTCACAATCCTTGACAGTGGGGGAGTCAAAAAGCCACCAACATCAAGTTCACGGACAGTTTTGGGGCTCCCACTCTTGGTGGCCAACTTAGCTGCACTTACCCCTTGCCAAGCGAGCACTGCTGCAGTTGCAATCCGAGGAAAACTGAGTGGGAATTGGAGTGAGGAATTGCCTTGGGTCATGTCTGCACCAGTCAGGTGAACACCACACGTCATTCACACGCAAACAAGGTGCCACAGTGGCCCCTCATGCACATGCATCCATCCCTCTACTGTTTCTTCCTATGTGGGAAAGGAACTCAAGCCAGCCTGCACAACTGGTTCTTGGATCATTTTTTCCTGGAAATCTGCCCTTTTTCTCCCACTTACACAACGGAACCTGTCTTTCTTCCTCTCTTGCCCCACTTTGGAGGACCTGGGTATCTACAGACCAGCAAAGGGATGAGCTGCAACATGGCCAGAAAGTGCCCATGGAAGGGAAGGGAGACCAAAGGATGAAGCTGTGCTTGCTGGAAGGGGAGACACAGGAAAGAAAGAGGGAGAACTGATGTAACACACAAGCACAAAGGCAAGAAGAGTCCAAGCATGACTGAGCCTCTGCCCCATTTGTCCGACAGTTCAGTGATGCTTTAGAGGTAGAAGTGACTCAGCCAAGTAGAGAGGACTGGAGTGGGAAGGAGTAATTCTTGCAAGTAGATCTCACCTTTGATTTCTTATTTCTAACTTGGTCTCTAACTTGGAGAAGCTGAGCACGTACAGACCAGGGGGTCTGTGCTGTTAGGGGGATCGTGCCTGTGCAACTTCCATGCCAAAGGCTCCTGCTCCCCTACAAATCCCCACAGCTGCAGTGGGACAAGGTCTGTGCAGAGTTGTCCCTCTCTGCTGCACCTCATCCTTCTTTCAAGTTAAAGCCTTTGGGGAGCCCTATACAAACATCATCAATTTTGCAAGAGGGCAAAAATCCTTTTCCTTCCCCAGCAATTCATATCTGCCCAAGGAAGAGGCTATAAACCTGTCATCCAGCTTCAAGCCCAGCAAGGAGGCCAAAGGTGTGCCAGGGAGCTACAGAAAAATCATCCAACTTCCAGGAGAGCAGGGAAAGCACAGAACCATCTCCCAGAGTATCTGGGTTCTAAAACCTGCACTGAAAAATCATCTCAGTCTGCCTGAGGCAGAAGCTTGAGGATGCAACCGATAAAAAGTGCCCCGTGAGTAATGAGCCCTTAAATCCAAACCAAACCAAGTCACTCTGTATCTTAGATAAGGTTTATCACTCTCATGGGATAAAAGTTGTCCTCTTCCGTTACCTGTTGGGTGACAACTCTGCTTGCAAGCAGCTTGCCAGCTCTGCAGGTCCCATCACAATAAGACTACGAATAATTTAAGTGCTACCACTTTGGATCAAAATTTTAATGAGGCACTAAACCCACAAAAGGGGCTCTGTGTAACATAATTAAATAGAAAGGGCCTAAATAAACAGTACAACAAGTTACATTATAGTTGAAAACAGCTGGGAGGCAAAGAAAGGAGCATTGAAGATGCATGATGTAAAAAGGCATTTCACAGAATGCAAACACTAAAACTTTTCAACACACACAAACAGTAAAACACTACGAGCACATGACTTCCCTTTGATTTGGAAGAATTTGTGCAGGGCACAGGGCATTTGTTTTTTTTTTCCTTCTGCTAGTCAGCACAATGAAATATTTCACATGGGAACCCAGACAGTGTCAAAGAGAGCCATTTGTGCTTTGGAAAGAAATAAATACTGCAGGAAACAGGTAAAGTCAGTAGGAACATCTGGTTCAGTCAGGCCACGGGATGTTGGATCATGTCTCCAAAATGCTGGACACTGCTGGGACTCCTCAAAAGTCATGCAAACAATCAGCACTGTAACAAGTCTGTTAGGCTCAGGGCTGCAAGACACTTGTTTCATGCTCACGCTGACTCCTCGAATCCACTGCAAGTGGTGACATTCAGGCTGAGCCAACCAGCTCAGCATCCAATGCTTGGTCTGCACCAGCTATTTACAATATCATGTTTGTTCCACCCCTGTCAATATTTGATCCAAGAGCTGCAGAAGTCCTACAAACACAGGAAGGTTCCAATTTCACATTAAGGTAACATTGACAGTGGTGCTGCTGTATCGTGCAAGTCAGTGCACTGTTACTCCTTGAGAATGAAATTACTGGTAAACTTGGTTTTCATTTCATTTCCTCCCAGTCCTCTCAACAACCTTGCTCTGGAGCCACAGCTACTGCTGCAGTTCTGGGCTGGTGAATGAAAAGTTTCTAAATTCATCTTGGTTTATCATTGGAAGGATCCCTTCTTCAATGGGAGTCAGGATGGGCTCCTCTTTTATAAAATCTGGATCAAAGTTGCTCACGTCATCTTTGGATTTCTGTCAAATGGAACAGACAAAGGAAAGACACGTCAGAAGTATGTATCATCTGCTTGATCCTTGTTCTGCATCTGAGTGCATTGAACCATCACTTCCATAACACAGGCTGAGCTGACTGAGAGCTGCTTCTGGGCTTGGACTGGGAGCAGCTGCCCCCACAGAGCCTCTTACAGAACAAAGCCTTTTCCAGCCTCTACAGGTTTCTGACAAGGAACCCCCTCTCAGATTTCACTAACAGCAACTCTGGGGGCTTCTCTGGCCAGGCATGGCAGGGCAGGGCACATAAATCAGTCCCTTCCCTCAAGTGGCAGCACAGACCCCGTGCAGTTATCAGCTGTGTTTCCAAGTGGCTGACTCCACACAGTCCCTCCTTATCTGCAGAGTGTCTCAGCTGGGTTTTGGGGAGGAGGTAGAGGACACTCCTCTTTGTGCCAGCCATTAAACTTGCACAATAATGAATTACTGGGCCGTGGGAAGACAAATGGCTGGCCTCCAGGTGCTGGATGCCTTGCTGTGTGCCACAGAGTGGGGCTCTTTAGAATGCACACACACACAAACTGGGCTTGTGGCACATTTTCACGAGACATGTGTTTTTCCTGCACACAGAGCAAGATATTTTATTGACATTGAGGTCAATAAAATTTATTGACACTGAAGTCCAACATTCCCAGATCCTGCCCAGCTCATGGCAGACTGAGCAGGCTCCCTTAGCCTTTGATTCAGGCAAAGGGGCAACTCAAGATTCTGCTTTTGAGCTGTCACACCTTCCCCATGTACCTGGTCCTGCACCCAGTGGTCATGGAGCAGGACTGGGTGGACCATTGCCACTGAGAGCTTGCAGAATGACCACAGCATGAGACAAGCCACCCCAGGCAATAATTTGAAAGACAAGGAAGCCACAAAGACAACCTTGGACAGGCTGTCCATGGAGAGCACCACTCTGCTCTCACAGAGCATCCTTAGGCCTGTGTGGCACTACTGAGGACAAGGGCAGCACCGTGTCCTCTGCAGCCTCTCCGACGTTTAAAAGCACTCACTGACAGTGGCCTGAGCAGGGAGCACTGTGCTGGGTGCTGAACAGACACAGAGGGACAGGGGAGAGCCAGCCCTGCTGTGAACGGGTAGGTGGAGCGAGCAGGATGAGGATTACTTACCCTGTTTTACCTTCGGGGCAAGGCAAAGGGTACTTCAGTGCCTAACCCGCTGCAGTTGCTTTTACAAATCTGCATCTTTTCAAAGAGCTGCCTTTGAAAACCCAGCATGGAGAGGAAAAGAGGTGGCTCACCAGGTGGCCAACCAGCAGCCAAGCCAGGGCCAGAGGCCTCAACTCCCTTCCTTCACCTCTTTCCTGTCTCACGGGAATAAATCTGCTAATAGAGCCAAAAAGAGGAAAAAACCCCCCAGGGATCCCTTTCCTCCACCCTCCTCCCCACGTACAATGCGGGGCCTGAAGGGGGGCTCCATCTGCCGCTGGTTCAGCAGGTCCCAGTCCAGCTCTTTGAAGTAGGGGTGCCGCAGGATCGCGCTCTCGCCGCCCAGCCCGGGGCTGCCCAGCCGCATCGTGGGGTTCTTTGTCATGAACTGCAAAACAGAAAGGGCTGTTTGTTCCCTCCCATCCGGCACGGCCATGGGAGAGGGACCCATTAGCAATCACACAAAAGCTTGTCCTCAGCTTTCCTGTTGAACCCAGCTGCTGGCCAGACTTCTCAAGTTCCTTGTAATGGAACCGCATGCAAGGAACTTGACTCACTCCCCAGAGGGAGAAGCCAGGGTGTATTTCTCCCTGGTCCTTTAACATTTTGGTGAAATCCTTGATTACCACAATAAGAAAAGAAAGTTGACTTGCATAATTTGCAACATTACAAATGTTGCCCAGTGGGTTTCGTCATTATTTGTTTCTGTATTAATTTCTCAGGAGTACGAGCTTGCTCTCAAATGACGCCCAGCAGCCAGCCAGGCTTTGGCCTGGAGTCAGTCCTGAGCTGTGCCTTTTTCCTAAACCTCTCCCTGCTGAAGTACTGCCAGATGCCTACACTTTCCTTCCTGTCATCTCAGGAAACACAGGAAAACAGGCAAGGCACTGGCTTTTGGAGCACCTCGAGCTGATGTGAGCAGACAGGTGACCATCTCCCCTCTCACTGCTGAAACGCCAATAAAGGATTTAATTTTGTAACATTTTTATTCTGCAGCCAGCAAAAAGAAATCCCAAACCTCAGCCAAAGTGCCCTGCCTTGCCAGGGAGCAATGAGGAAAGCCATACATTACACAGATGGTGTGAGAGGGCCCTGGTGGGTGCCCTTTAGGTCCTGATGAAAATGATGGAGTGCTGTGGACATTCTTTAAGAGGAGGAGGAGGAGAATCCTTTCCCCAGGAAGGAAAAGAGCTGGTTGGCTTGTTAATTTAGGATTACAGTTCTTGAAAATTCAGTAATAAACAATCTTTCCCCTCCCCTCGAGTATTTCCAATTCACTGGAGAAATCAGGTTATGTTTAAACTGGGAAAATAGCTGCTTTTATTTGCCTATTGAAACAGCAGCATAAAGCAAGCTGCACTCCAGTGGAGGTGTCCAGACGATTTCCTGGAAGATGAAAGAGCATTATATTTAGCAAACAGCTGAACCAGCCAAACCAGACAATCAGTCACTGTTTCAGGAATGGCCAAGTCTGCTGCATCTCAGCAATGGGGAAATGAAAAGAAGAGACCAGCTTCATTCTGACTGCAGGAGCCTTTCACAAGGTACAAACTCTCCTAGGACAAGTGGATAAAAGGTCTAGTCATTCCCCATCTAGAGAGAAGGTGGGGAGGAGAAAAATGACTGCCTGATGTATAGAATTCTCCCCAACACCCCATTCTGAGGGGGCTTCAGGGCCAAAGCAGATGGGGCATCTTTAGCTGACACCTTGCAGGACCCCAGATGCTGCTGGCATCAAGCACAAATCCCCCAGTTCCACCCTAACCCCCTGAGCCCTCTGAGGACCATTTTCCAGCATTCCACCCAAACCATCAGTAGAAAGAGCTGCAGAGTGCACCCAGATTTGTACGAACAGTCACCAGGACAGGAACAAAGATGAGGTGGATGTTTCAGCTGGGCTCTTCCCATTCTCCTCTGGACTCTTCAGCCTTGGTGATACAGCATTTCCAGGGTCAGGCCCAAGGACAAGCACCACTTCTGTGTCTCCCAAGCCCTTCCAGCCTGTTCTTCTCCCTTTCTACCACCAGAACTTCAACACAGTTTGTTTCCCAAGAGAATGCCCCAACATTTCTGTGGGATAGCGATCCCCAGACACAGCTTGGTTTCCAAACAAGTAATGGGTCAAGCCAAAATCTCTGAGAGACCTGGTTCAGACAAGCTTTTGCAAGTCTTGAACTAGGCTTCTTTGTTTTGCAAAACAGATCAGAAACCTCCTGGCAGCCCTGTCTTTGTCTAGAAATTCATTCTTTGTCCCCATAGATGGATATCTGCACCTCACTACCTCTTATTTGCATTGCTGGAACACCTAGAAAGCTCAAACAAGACCAGAGTTCTGGTGCCGGGAGTGGTATAGACCAAAACATTCCAAAAAGACAAGAAAAAAATGGAGAAAAGATCTGGGAATACACTACATGTCTCCTGGCTCCTGCCCCACCACCACCTCCATTACACCAGCAATCTTCCGTTAAATGTGGAAAGGGAAAAAATAATCATGAAAGTAAATAAACCCTGAAAAGGACTGGCAATACACTTTGCTTGGGTCTCCATTCATGACCAACCATATAAGACCAAAACCTGAACCCAACTGCCCAGTTCCAGACCAGTTCAGAGCCCTGGGATATAAAAGTGTGTTTACATTCCTATTTGCTTGATTTATTCCATGTGATGCCAAAACTGCACCAAGCAAAGGCATCCAAAGCAACAAGTCAAGAGCCAACATAAATTCATTCCTGGCTGCTTAAAACACCCTTTTTGTTAGGACCATGAGAATTAGACAAAGACCATCCCTTAAGGTGGGCTGTTTTGAGGTCTGAGAAAGTAAAACACCATTCAAACCAAAACTGTTCAAATTCAAGCAGCCAGCTCTGGTTTGTCCATTGGATGCAGAGATTGGGAAACCTCAGCTGGGTAACTCTAGGCACCATCCACCCCACAATGAGTGCCTAAAGGAGGCAGGAGGAGAGTGAAGGATTCAAATTCATCCACTGCTGGAGCACATTCCCCCAGTTGGCTGCTGAAACTGATGCCGGGCTTCCATAAAACCTCTCTGAATTATTCCTTGCCTCCAACAGGAATGAGCTCACCTATGCTCAGTGCTGCTGCCTCTCTGGCTCTGTAGAAACAGGGCTGTGAAGCACAAGGGGCTGCAGTGACCACACAGCACCATAAACCACTCTGGAGAGGATTCTCTAAACCTATTTCCCAGGTACTGGAAGCACCCAGCACAGGCTAGCAGGACCTTGAAAGTGAATTACAGACCATGCACTCTAGCAAGACTACCAAGACTGCATGAAGAGGCTCCCCTTTCATGGCAGTCAAATTCACACTGGTCTGCTTCAGCAAAAATGTGGCACAGGTTGCCCAGAGAATGCCTCATCCCTGGAAGAACTCAAGGTCAGGTTGGATGGGGCTCTGAGCAATGTGGCATGTGAAACACAGCCCTGTACTCTGGGCAGTGCAGCTCCAAGCCAGGTTACTCAGCCTGTGGATGCACACACACCTCTGGACCCAGGGGCTGTGATGGAAAACCACAGGCTGGGCATGGCTGCTCCTCCCTCACACAAAATCACCTGGTGAATTTTGGAGGTGGCAGGTCTGTCATAGCCCAGTGAAGGGGGTGTGTTTGTCTTGGAAGAGGCTCCAGCCTTTATCTGAGCTGAAAAGCAGGAATGCAAATGATGACTCCAACAGAGACAGCACTGATGTTCTGCACTGGAATAGCTGCCTGCTTTGCTGTAAGAGGTAAATAAAATGACAGAATGAAATTTTTGAAGCCCGCTTCCACTAAAATGAATAGCAAAGCCTCTCAAACACTTTTTGAATTCACCAGAAATTATTGCACTGACACAGAAAGGGATGAATTTTCAGTTTATGTTGCCCAGTAGGCAGGAAAACCCAAAAGACTCCAATGACCTCTCAAAGGCTCCAAAACCCATGAATCCGGCTTCCTCCCTGCCTGAGGCAGCACTGACATTTCTCTGCTGCAGCAGGGCAGCATCTGGCAGCCCGTCTTGTGCTGCCTCTGCTGTCTGACGGCACTTCCAGCAAAGCAAAGAGCTCAAGATTTCTGAAAAACTTAATTACAAGCTCAGCCTCCATCTCTGAAATGAGCATTTGCAGCCCATACCCCTGTCCTGACCGTGTGAGAGGCTCTTGTGCAGCAGGAGGGGTAAAGTGCCCAGATTACACAGACACAGCCCTCTGCACACACAGCGAAAGGGTTTTCAGAAGTGTAGCTCCTCTTCCGCATGATCCCTTTGGCTGCACTCAGAAACAGCTGGAAAATGTCTTACAAAGTGTTGGCTGTTCCTGGCATTCCCGGGAAGGCCAGGGTTTGACACTTGCTTCACAGGTTTGATAGCCCTCAATGTCCTTCCAAGGACAACCCTCCAATGCAGGTGATGAGAGATGTTCAGCAGAAAGTTTTTAGTGCAAAGATGTCATCTCCTAATGTTTAATTGAGTGTCTCTAATTTTCTGCAATATCCATGAATGCAGCAGAAACCTCAGTCTCTGGCACACAGATGAAGAAATAAAGAAACACAAAGAAAAAAATTTAATAGGCAATAGGCAATAACAAGGCAAACCAGAGATGTTCCTGAGCAAAAAGAAACCCAAATCCAAGATGCCTCCCAGCAAAACCAATAGCAACACTATCAAGCTCAAACCTGAACCAAGCTGTCAAGCCCTTGATCTGTGACCACAACCAGCCATGGGAAATTATCCCATTCCCAGGGTAAGGAGCCCCTTGGGAGCATCCTCAGACTGGGATCCTTTGGGCTACACCAGTTTGCTGAGCAGCAAACTGGAGCAAGGCTCTCCCTGACCTCAACTAACCCTCCCAGCAGCATCGCAGCCAAAACCAGCAGCTGGCATGAGCCAAAACCATGACTTCATGAGATCATTTGAAAACCTTTACTGAGACAAAATGCAGCAAGCCATGACAAGAAATTAAAAGCTGGGGATTAGTCCACAGAGGGCCCGTGAAGCTACAAGGAGAAAATGCTGCCGCAGCAGTGCCAACCATTGGGGAAAATCTGCGTCAGCCCCGGGAGCTCAGCCTGCAGCAGGTGAGGGGGATCTGTGCTGGTCCTCCCTTCACCCACAGCTTAGACCACGCTGGGAAGGGCTCCAGGACTCCTGGTACACAGAGCAAGGCTGTAGTGGACTCTTCCAGTGCTGCTCACATGCAGCATTGCAACTTCTGTCTCAAGAGGCTGAGTCTGCAAATCAGTCTAACGGCCCGGGAGTCACTGCAGGGATGTTTGCACAAACCAGTTGTTTCCTTGCATTAATTTCCTTGAATTACAAGTCACCTTTCTCAATACTGGAATCCCTGATTGGTTTTACGTAACTGATGTATATGTATTTGCATCAGAAAAATTAATTTCATGAGTAATACCACAGATTATGTGAGATTGCATCACATTCTAGGAAAACATTAACAAGGCTCAATTTTGTCACAGAAGTACTGCACTTCAAGAAGAGAAATGCAACTTTCTGCTCAGGCAGTCCCTTCACATTGTCAACCATCTGGAAAAGGAAGAAATTATTCTTTTTTGTACTAAAAAACAATTTAGACACACCAGTTCCCCCCAGGACTCTGGTGTATTTACCCTATAAGAGAAAGCTGTGCTGTGTCCCAGCAGCTCATCTTTCAAACACAGGCACAGAGCAGACATGGAGGATATTCCCAATCATACAGGCAGGAAACAGAGACCAAGGAAAATTCATCATTTTATTTTGCCAGGAGCCCAAGGACAGCCTGTCACAGATAGGATGGCAGTACCTCAGTGTCACCTCTGCATCCCACCACGTGCCTCACAGGGCCCCCTGCTCAGATTGTGGCAGCGTAATAGTCAAGTCAAACTGTTAAAGGAATGGTAGATTTGCCTGTTCATGGTTTTAAAATTCACCTATTGGTGTTTCTCCCATGTTGCTACCAAAGTAAAGAGCAGCAGCAGCAGCAGCACAGGAGATTAATGCCCCACAGCCTCCCCTCCAGTAGTGAGGGAGAGCAGGAGATCAGGAGATACCCAAGGTGCTTCTCTTCATTAAGATTCATGAGCTAAACTAACAGGGCAGAAATTAACTGGAAAGGAAATAAGATTTCTCAAACATCCATTTGATCTCAGACAAAAGGGAATCATTATATAAATAGAGCAATTACTCTAATTAAGGCTTCCCTCCATGTATCTCTAGACTGAATGCTGTAGTTGCTGAAAACAGTTTGGCTGCCTATTACGTAAGGCAAACAAACCCACGGTCTGAGGTGCCATTAGCCCTCAAACAAAGGAGAAGAAAGATGGTTCTATGGCTCTGTCTGTTAATGCCTGTAGTATTTTTAATGACTGGAAGCCAGGATTTTTTTTTTTTTTAATAAAATGCTGTTCATTTTGAGCCAGAATTGTCTTTCACTCTCCTGGGCAAAGCTTCCATCAGCCTCCACCCCAGTCCTGCCAGGTGATGCTCACAAAGATGCCTCATTTCCCCATGCAAGAGCAATCCAGGGCTTAGACACAGGAGTGGGTTACAGGGGGTGAGGGAGGCAGCACAGCCCAGTTTCACTAAATGCTGTGGTCAGAGAGCTGTCCCATGAAGTCCCTGTACTTAGGGCAGCTCAGCCAGTGCCTGGTTGTGGGTGTGAGCCATGCACTTGGAAGCTGGAATCTTCTTGGCCTTCCCTGAGCACTGTGCTGCTGAGAGCAGCACTGGAGTCACTGTGGCACCTCTGTTTCACTCTGGGGATTTGCTCTGACTGCAGCCATCAGAGGCCATATGGTGTTTCTGCTCCTCTCTTGCACACAGAAGGATCAATTGCTGAAAGCCCTGATTCCTACCAGTGCAGTTTATCATGGTGCTGAGCCAAGATGTGACCCCACAGTCCTGTGGTCAGTCCTGGCTACACAAAACTGGGAGCAGGTGAAATCCCTCAGTGCAGAGAAGGTCCAGCAAGCACAGTGCCAGGGTTCAGAAGTACAAGACTGCCCTGAAAGCATTTTAAGGAGGAGGGAGAGGAGGAAAAGGGAGTGTGAAATATCTGTTATCTCCTTTTCCAGATAAAAAGGGAAAGGGAGGTAAAAATAAGTCTTCAGCCCAGCTCCCTAAAAGCCACAAGACTGCAACAATAAGCCTGACAGTCACATGTCCAGTGTGCCAGCCCCAGGCAAGAAGGACAAAATGTCAGTGCAGTGGGCATTAAGCAGATAAATTTGATCTCGCCTTCCCCTGGTGCAGAAACGGCCGCTCGATGCTGCCCAGACAGAGCTTGAGGGAACAAGAAGGATTAACTGGATTGCGAACAGTGCTGAGCAAGAGAATAGCAAAATAAACCAAGGTGGACAGAGCAACTCCCATGTGGGACAGACACATCTGGCTCCAAATCTCCTGGTGGTGTAAACTGATGAGACTTTGCTGACTACCACAAAGAAATGCTATCTGAATAGCTCCAAACTTCCTTGCTGTACTAAAATTTACCTGTTTCCTTGCCTCTCCCCACTCACCAGCAACTAACTCATCAACACTAATGTAGAATAAAAAGTATCTATCAAGTGCATTGGCCCCTGAGGATAACTAGTGATTTTTGATGCTTCTGCTTTTGGTACTCCTGTAATAAGCAATAATAAGCAGAAATTAACTTTAGTCATTAGATATACTGAATATTTGGCACAGGTTTTAGTCAGGATGACACCCCAGAAAGCTGTGCTTTCAGGACTGAGGAGTTGTCCCCAGTTCCCACATGGGTCACCAGCTGCAGGAGCTGCTCAGACAGTATCAGAATCCTGCTGCTGGTTTTCAATTACCACAGTCAGGCTATAGGTACAACATGAGAATATGCAGATCCATTACTAAATCAATACATCAATCAGAGTAGCACAAACATGAAGAAAGAATGAGCATCACACTTATTAACAGACTGGGAGTGTGATCCTGCTCTTGTTTTAAGCAGGAGTAAAATCTCCCTTGGGTTGCAGGGGAAGACAATTAATCCTTTTCTGATAGTCCTGTCAAGAGGAACTGGGAGTCTGTTACACAACCCTGGGTGGTCTATTTACATAGGGTCAAGTACAAAGGCAACTAAAATGCCCTGGACAAACCTGTAAAGGCCAATTCAGAAAGAGAAAAATACATCAAAGGAGCCTTTTTTTTGTAGTCCTGGTTGTATTTCAATTCTTTTCATTTTAAAGTTCCTGAAAAGACACAGCATGTCATAAAGTTCAAAGCTGGAGGGACAAGTAAGACCTAAAGCCCTGAACAGCTCAGTCAGTCAGAGTTTTGTTACCTCTATCACAGTGTGAAGACCTCCCAGTGAGATGGACTGGCCCCCTCTGCCAGTGGCTGCACAGCCAGAGCTGGCCTCATCATCCAGCAATCATTCCCAAATGCAGGTTGGACCCAGGTTCTTAAATGAATCCTTGGGCTTTTCCCCAAGACTGGATTTTAATGGACCTCACCAAACCCCTTTTGTGGGTCTGGAATATCAGTGTAGCTGTGGCAGAGCTGAGGAAGGAGCCTGCACCACAAGTCTTAGGCTTGGACATGGGAATCGCTCCTTCTTGAGCACCAGGGAGTAAGGAGGAAAAAAACACAGGGAAGACAATGTTGGCACAAGGAATAAACCTTCATTTTCCCCCATCCCTGGCAGGAAAGAGAAGGATGACTCACAACGTTACAATAGGCTGGTTTAGGAGCTTTTACTGAAGTAAATCTGAGCTTGCACACTGCAGACTTAAACGAGAAGCTAATTTCAGCCTGTTGGAAAGGGAATGGTGAAAGACCTAATGACTACTTCAGGATGAATTTGGCCTTGGCAAGCTCTATACAGATGTCTGTAGTTTTCTTTCAGAGTGAATTATTCAGAAGCATGGGACTATCACTGTGGGGAAGAGGAGCACTTGAGAAAGAGGTGTGAACTATCAACAGAAGAGATTAAAATCACCGGGGAAAGCCGTTTGCTGTTTGAGAATTAGAAGGGAAAAAATAAGAGCAGGTTACAGATATGGATGTGCAAGCTCAGGCAGAAGAGGTAAGGCCACCTGTGGTGGGGCACAGCCCTGTCACCTCACCACGCTGTGTGTTTATGGCAGAAATGGTCTAGGCAAAAGATCATTTAAAACTGCAGAACTCCTCCCCAGCTGGGAGACAACAGGCTCCAAAGTCCTGCTTTTGCAGCAGTGGCTGTGGAGCCAACCAGGAAATACAAGATGAAAGCATTTCTGAAAAATAAAATTAAGGAAAAATGTGTACACAGATCCAGCACGGAGCTTCACAGAGAGATTCAAATATATCAGCCTCACGCTGAAAGCCAAGGCTTAATCAAATGGTGCAAGAGAATTTATGGAGACTGCCAACTCTGAAGAGATGCCAAGGAGAATAATTTATTGGCATATTTGAAGGCACTTTTAATATCTGCCTTTGTTAGCAGGCTCCTCAGCTCTGAGGCTAAAGCAATGAGCTCATCCAGCTCCCTCTTTGATTTCAGTGGGTCCACCATCGTGCTGTCCCTTTTCCTTTTGAACTTTGCCTAAAAAATACTCACATCTGGTTCATTCAGAAACAAGTTCATTCTGGCTGTTCCAGCACTGAATGCGAAACAGATTATCTGCCTTTTTCTGTCACTTGGAAAGAAAGAACCTGGTCCAGATCTGCAGGATACAAGTGCAAAGGAGAGACAAGCCTTGTGCAGAGTGACACAAGGGCACCATCAGCATCTGGCTGTCTCTTTTCACTCCTTGGAGGTGCTCAGGAGAGGGCTGGGAAGCACAAACACAGGGGGGTTTGGTCTAGTTTGCACAGTGGCCAAACTGACTGCCCAGGACTTAGGGAAAAGGTGAGGCATGAAGGCAGCAGAAAGCCCATATGTTATAAAGCATGGTGTGCTGATGGAGGATGCAGACACTCCTGTGGTATCTGAGTTGGTGACAGCTACTTCTGACCTCCCCATATCTAGCGGTGTTAGACCCCAAGCAACTGCAGAGTAGGAACAGAATAAACTTCTCCGAAGTCCAGAGGACCTCACCAGCCTGCTGATGTCAGGGGCAAGCAGCTGCAGAGAGTAGGCAGCTGGCACCATCCACACCTCTCCTGAACTCAGACATTCTCATCAGCAGTTTGGAAACACCCTTTTCCCCTCTGCTCCTCTGTCACAGCAGACTGTTTGTTTTGATTACATGAAAAAATCTGCCTCAAAGTCTTTCTGAGGTAAAAACTACATCCCTTTGCCTCCTCTTCTCATTAAAGGCATTTTCAATTTGCCCACAGTGGTGGGGCCAGTCTGGTTCAGCTCAGAGAATTCACCATCCACAAAGCCTTTCTGAAAATAAGGGGTCCTCACCAAGGGTTTGGGCACTCCTGGTGGCACCCTTAGGGTGGGCAGTTCACTCCTCCCACAGCACAGCTCAGTGCTCACTTTGCTTTCTCTCCCTTAGTGAGCCCTGGATGAAGTGTCCTAGGGAATTTTCTTTTGTATCTGTACATGGACACTTCCAGTACTTAAAAGGAGCTTATAAAAAAGAGGGAGAGGGACTTTTTACACAGGCAGATAGGAACAAGGGGAACGGTTTTAAACTGAGAGGACAGATACAGACTAGATATACGGAAGAAATTACTGACTATGGGGTGGTGAGGCACTGGCACAGGTTGCCCAGAGAAGCTGTGAATGATCCTTGGAAGTGTTCAAGGCCACGCTGGATGGGGCTTGGAGCAACCTGGTCTCGTGTCCCTGCCCATGGCAGGGGGTTGGAACTGGATGGTGTTTAAAGTCCCTTCCAACCCAAACCATTCTGTGATCTCTCTAATCTTCTTTCTTCTCAGCCCATTACAGTAAGGGCCTTCCCAGCCTGAATCTCCAAAGGCTCTGCTGGAGCTGTTATCCTGCCTCCAGCCAAACTGGACTGCCCTGTGCGCTACTCACGCGGGCCATGAGAAGCTCCTCAGTATTTCTTTCTGATGACTTGGAATGATGACTTGTACTCCCTAGGGAGTCCTGGATTCAACTCACACACACAAACATAGTATTAAAATTTATCTCACTTTATCATCACTTAGGATTCCTGAAGAATGATGGGAAAAACTTTTCACCACAAGGAAGGACAGAGGAAGTTACCCTTCAAATACAGTTTTTCCTCACCTAGTATCAGCTGCAAATTAGGGAAGAAGAAAACCATCCACGTACACATTTCCTAACTTCCACCAAACTTATTTCTATGTATGCACAGGGGTACACACAGGAAATCCCAGTGCCCTCACCTTGTGGTCTGACAGCCAGAAACAAGTCCATAAAACACAGGTCATTAGAGCAGGACCCAGCTCCTACTGACACACAGAGCACCATTATTGCAGCAGCTGAGTCTGAAGCACCACTCCCAGACAGGACAGCCCCTTGAGTTAACCTGAACAGTGCAAAGGGGATTTTACACAATTCTGCAAGAACAAAGTCTCAGTGGTATCTGGAGGGGGGAAAGGAAGTCAGTGACACAAAGCAGGAGAGAGTTCACTCAACCAGACCATTTGCCTTTTGAGTCACTCCCAGGCTGCTGTTCTCTACAAAAACAAATCATCTTCAGGTTTTTCTTTTGCATCCTTGGCACTGTAGTGCTGATGCAATTTTTCTCATGCTTGCCCTCAGCCAAGCTTCCTCACTTTTCCATCCCTCTCACTCTTCATACTAATCCAGGGGCATTTGGACTCCCCAGTGCTGTTCCACCTGTGTTGAGAGAGAGCACAGTGCTGAAACCACAGCCAATCTCCTCTGCACCTTCCTCTTTTCTTGTCTGGTGTTTATTTTTCACACAAAAACCACTTGGAGGCAGATATAACCACTTCTGCCCACTCTCTTAACAACTCTAGTAGTGTTTTTTAAAAATGCATGCCTTTAACCAGCTGGAGGAAGAACAGGCTTTAGTCTCATTTGTGTCCCCAAAATACAAAGCTACAGGCAAAGCTGCCTAAGCCTCACTTTTGGAAGGAGCATTTCAGCTAGGCCAGAAGTGTTTCAGAGCTCTCATTAAGACTGGGGGTTACCATAAAAATGCCAAGAGACATCCTTGGCTTCAGCAAACTCAGCAGTGACAGGAGCTTGGAAATCCAGCGTGCAGAAGGCAGAGAAGTATTAACAATTCCCTAGGGAGATGCTGTTTTTCCAGCCCCTGCTGTTACCAGGCTCTGAGGGTGAAAACATCAAAGCTGCAATTGCTCATCCAAATTTCCAAGCCTGTGGGCCAAGCATTGCTACTTGAGATCACCAGCCCATGGAGCAGCTCAGTAGGCTTAGCCCCTCTCTCCTCACCCGAACCCACACTCGGAAAGGAAAATCCCTGCAGCTTTCCCTGGGAATTTGCTTCCCATTATGCCATCGACTTCTGAGACCCGATTTTCACTGTGTCCCTCCATTCTCCCCTCAGACTAAGCTGCCGCAGCGTGGCTGAATTGCATCTGAGAAATGCAATTATTAAGCACGAAGTGAGTGAAACATGCTGCCAAAACCCCACTCCGCTTATGAGAAACAAGAGGATTGTATTTCATTTTGCAGTTCACTCAGATGAATCCCAAAGCTTCAGGCTGCCTGGAAAGCTCCCCTCTCTGTTCCAGCACCTTTTACTGGTGACAATTAACAAATTCAGAATATTGATATGCTGTAACAAAGTAATCTCTAGCTGCACTCTCCCTGTAAGAGATCTGGTGCAGCAGTCTCTGCTCTCTGCACACTCACACAGTTTCTCCCTCACAGCTTCTCCATCATCAGACCCTGGTGACTGCTCTGTCAGCTGATGGCAAAGAGTATTTGAAGGAATTTATTTGACACACACAAACCCAACAGCTCCTCTGCCATGAACTCCTTGTAACTGCATTCAGGTAGGGCGATCGATAAATCCTTTTCCTTTAGGAATTAAAATCAAAGCAAAACTTATGTCTAGAATAAGCTGAAGTGGTCTGAATCCATTCAGCACCAGTTCTCCTCTCCTGCACTTTTATTATTCCCACAAGCAAACCCATGCCCAGTTTGACTTGTTCACACAAGCAGAGGAGACCTCAGTTTGAGTCCTTTCCTCCTGACTTGAAGCATCAGTACCTGAATTCCCCAGCGACACATTCAGACAGGGCAGGGTACACAAGTGAGATGTTCAACTTTCCTCCTCTGGGAGTACTGACTCCATCAAACCCTGCTGATCTGCCCTACTCCCTCTGCAGCTCTTCAGGGGAAATTTCAAGGACAAAAACAGTTAGAAAGGGAAACAGATAAAAACTTTTTTTCTGGAGCACAAATACTTCTGCTTTCAATTCTATACAAAGTCCCAGGACACTGAGGTTAGTTTTGTTTTCCTTGCTACCAGTGCTCACAAACCCTCCAGGAACACCCAGTGACGTAAACGAGGTCCTAACAACGTAGTTTTGTTATTATCAAGAAACTGCAAAGATGAACAGGGTGCAATCTTCAGAAATAGTGTGGTTTCTGATGGAGGGAAGTTGGTGAAATGCACTTACGCAAAATGAAAGCAAAACAAGGCAACAGCATCTGTGAAATGAGTCCTAAACTTACTATCCTTGTTAAAATGAAGCTCTTCAGAAAGGCAAATGGATCACGTGCTTTCTAAACCTAGATATATCTGCAGGGCATCTCTAAGCACCTAAACCTAAGTGCACCTTCCTAGCAGAAGAATTTGATTTTCATTACAGAGCTTTGTACCATTCAAACTCAGTGAATTCTCACTAGTCTGTTCAAGGTTAGAGGCCAGAACTTTCAGTAAGGGGATAATCCAGTTATTAAGGCTATTAAGGCCTTAGCCTGCAATACAAGAGAACCGAGGTTTAATTCCCTGATCTTCCACAGGCTTCTCTGTGCCATGTAATTACTTATAATCATTTATGTCACTGCAGTAGCATTTTCCAGAGCTCTTAGCATCATGGTTAGAAAGCACCGTCACAGCATTAAATCAGAGAGCTCAACTGCATGTTTTGTTGGAGAAAAAAAAATAGCAATTAGAAGATGCTCATTTAGTCATAATGCTGCATCTAAGACAAGTATTAGCAACAGAAGTATGTGTAAAAGAAAATCTACATATTTAGCAGATAGAAAATCTGCTGTCTTCCTTAAAATAAAGTGGTTTACCATTCTGTTATACCAACAGCTAAGAGTACTGACCAAACATTATCAGTGCACTGCAAATATAATACCTCAGCAGTGATAACATTTGTTATCATTCAGAAGAAATCAAAGTGTGTGTGGTTTCCATGTTAATCTAGGACCCCAGACAATCTCAGGACAGGATGTTTCCTTCCCATGAAAGCCAACATGCTCCAATGCCCCTAAAAACTCCGCATAAGAAAGAAATGAGGAAAGAAGGAGCTCTTCCAGTGAACAGCTCTTGGGCCCAAAAGCAGCTACCATGAAGCTGCAGAAATAAGACACAAAAATCACCTCCAAGTAGCAGCCACTCAGGGAGCAGAAATACTGAGGAACTGTAAGGAAGGTGCAGTAAACATTTCAGTTTAACTTCCCACTAGTTAATCACAAGACCCCTGGTGAATGCCCCCAGTTTCAGCCTTTTTCCCAGAGCAGACACAGCGTAGTGCTTCTCATGAGCAGTGCACGTGCATTTCAGAGAGGCAGTGTTGCTTTCATTTCTGTGTCACCAGCAACACACAATACAGCAGACAAGCAGAGGGGCTGGAGAGGAGACTCTCTTCCAGGCAAGGAACCAGCAGTTACTGAGCTGATTGTGCTTTGGAAATGCTCAGTCGCTTTCTATTTAAATTCTCACCTCCCTCCTCAATTCTGGCCCACTTTCTCTAGTGTCCCTCATCATGTTCCTTGCCTGTTAATCACAGAAGAAGCCTTAAGCTGTTAAAATTTGGCCTCTGAACACAAGCTAGAGCAGCCTGGGTTGACTGCAGCTGGCACTGGCTATTTCTGGGATGCCCTATCAGTGAGGAAAACTCATTTCATCAAGAGGCTAAAACACAAATCATATTTTATTACACCCTGAGATTCCTGTTACGACAAGCATCTACAGGACCTCATTTTACCTCCATCTCATAATTATGCAATATACCTGCAACAAATACACTCCTCTAGCACTTGTCACTGCAGAAGAGGAATTGGTACTTAAGAGGCACTTAAGAGGCCCAATCCAACCACATGAACACTGCTCCAGAAGCTGCATTGAGTCTGAAGTTCACATGTTTATCTTTTAAATATGTAATGAGTTATTTCCAAAACCCAAGAGAGCCTCCAGCATGACAATCAATCAATTCTGAGCACAACCTGTGATTTCAAAGCTCCTCTTACTCCTCCAGGAGTGGATTTTATTGTCAGTTGATTTCTGTGGAATTTATCAGATGTGTTTTCAGCTACAGGAAGTAGTTGTTTGAGTCATATACAACAGAAACCCTTCAGCAGAAAATGTCCAGATTTTTACTACTAAGAACTCTCCTTTTTCCCTTAAATGATCCAATCACTGACTACGCCATTTCTTTGGGTCAGTGCTCCATGAGTTTCTATAAATTATTACCTTATCCAATTATTTCTTAGATCCTCTATTACTATAGTATTTACTGGTATCCAGTCTTTAATGCATCTTTGTCCACAGTGCTTTTACAAGAAAAGGGAACACACTGACCCTTCTCTTTCCAAAAAGTTCTTAGAGATATGATTTGATGAGTGCCAGGAAGAAGTCAGTAGCAGAACAGCCAAGTTAGGTCTCCCAATTCGTAGTTTAACACTCTTGTCACAGGATCACCTTTCGACTCATTACAGAAAAGCCAGGCAGTTCCAGTCCACTAGACTCACAGCTCAAAATCTTCAAAGCTTAATTCCTATGTCACAGGCAAAGATGTGAGGCATGTGGATAAAAGAACTCCTGGAAAAAGTCAGGGATACACGGCAGGACAAGGACAAAGCTTTGCCAGCAACAGCTCTCCTCAAACTTTTTGCTGTACAGCCCCAGGGTTTTTCCTCCCAAACACACAAAACTCAAACCTCTGTCTTTGCATGCAGGGAGTCAGCAGTCCTGGGGGATGTTGGCATTACCAGGGAGGATTATCAGGAAGCCTTCACTTCTTGGCCATATGGTTGCTACTGATTAAACCCTGTGTTTACCTGCTGCTTCTGTTCTGGGTGATGACCACACATCGTCAATCATTAAGCAAGCAGGGGAATGCCCAGACACACAGACAGGCTCACACTCTGCTTGCCAAGCTGGCTACTAAACCCTATGAAGGCCATAACCATGCAAACACACCTAAGTGTGGCAGGATGTTTTTTCTGTTTACCCTTCAATCCGAGATAAGAAGAGGGTCAGGGTCAGGGTAACTGCGATTTCTGCATGCCAACACCCCGGCCCTGCTCTCTTTTGCTGGAATTAGGCTGGAGAAAGCCAGGACAGAGAGCAAACAGCCAAAGGAACTCACTGCTTTGAGGATTGCCACTGCATCCTGCTGGAGCCACGTTGGGTAGACGACTTCATCATTCAGAATGGCCTCGAAGAGGTCGTCCTCGTTCTCAGCCTCGAAGGGCGCGTGGCCACACAGCATCTCATAGAGCAGCACTCCCATGGCCCACCAGTCCACGTCGGGGCCATACAGCATCTCCTGCAGGATCTGCAGCACACATGGGAAAGAAACACCAACCTTGAAGCTGCGTAACTGAGCAGGGCAGGAAAAAAGGATTTGGAAACATTAATGCAGAAGTTCTTGCTATGCCCTAACAGTGCTCTCTGTTAGGCTGGTGGATGTCCAGGAACATAAAGTGATCTCACTCTGGGAACCCCCAGATCAGCACAAAGGCACATCAGATGCATTAAACGAGGGCTGAATTAGCTTGGCTGGGTCACCTGGGGAACAAGCCCTTAGAATGATGCTGGGGCTGAGCTGGAGGAGAAGGGGCACTCCAGCAAAACTGCCTGAGCCTCAGAAGCGGCAGAGCAGCCACGTGTGTGAGCTGACCTTGCTTCCTCCTCACCCTTGGGAAGAAAACACCTACCTGGCTCCAACAGCAAGGCTTTCAGCTGGAAAGGGGAAGCAGTGTGAGTGTGGGAGAATGGTGCAAACATCAACCACAGACAGGAATTCAATTGTGTTGAAGGATGTGAAGCCCTGTCAGAACATCTGGAAGCATGTGGAGGGCAGCTGTTCCTTATAGAGGTGTTTATTAATTTTGTACTGAGACTGGAGAATGACAGGGAGTGTGAGGAGGTAGAAAAAGGAACTGAATAACGAAGGAGAATTCAAGCTCCTTCCAAATCAAGCTGGGACAGCATCTGTATGTGCCTCTCAAGCTTTTTGCAGCTGTATTTCCATTTTTCACCGCGCATTTTCTAAAGAAAAATGAAAGCTTATATCAGTGCATACAGCAGCCTGAAGATTTACTCATGCTTTACTTCACAAGGGGCTGATAATACACCTAAGGAGGAAACCTTGAGCTCAGCAATCACATAAGGCATAGCGAAAGTCACTGGCTGTTCCAAAGCTAACCTACACTTTCCATATTGTGACCAAGTTCTCCTGACCAAAGAAAGGTTTCCTGTACCTCTGGAGCGATGTAGTCTGGTGTGCCACAGAAGGTGGCTGTGGTGATGCCATCGTGAATGCCCTCCTTGCACATTCCAAAGTCTGCCAGCTTGCAGTGCCCTTCGTAGTCCAGCAGCACGTTGTCCAGCTTCAAGTCCCTGCAATGAGAATCATTCAGTCACTGCGTGCTTGGAGCAGCCCCACAGAGATGCAGGCAGCATCCCAGGCCTCAGAAGCTCAACCTGCAACCTGGACAAGCCTCATCAATGTAAAAAAATAAACAAAAGTCATGCAGGAGGGTTTTTTTTTTTTTTTTGCTTCATCTCACATAGGGGAAGGAGGAAGAAGTGTCACTCTGCTGAATGGCATTTAATGCAGGCAGGTGCTGCAGGAGTTGGCCCACACGGCTTTCCAAACACACCACCAGCCTGGCTGGCAGCGCTCCTGCTCGCTGAGCTCTGGGACTCACTGGAGCAGAGGTTGCCAGAGTTGTCAGATTGCGTAAGGGTGTTATGATGCAGCAGAATGTTGCGCATGGGCCACACTCTGATTCAGCAAAGCTGCACTGGAGCAGACACTGGAGCTGGGGAGCAGAGCAAAGCCTCTGCAGAGGGGAAGCACGTTCCCTATTCTCCTGAGGTGTTGGGGCTTCAGTCCTAGATTTCCTTGTTATCAACCTGACTGATAAACCCCACCTGGAGCATTGTCCAAGCTGAGAAGAAAAGAAACTCCCTGCCAACATCACACCACAGGGGCAGGGGGAATCTTCAGGCAGAACAGGATGCCTCCATTGTTACAGCAAAGTCTTAAAGTCCTCCCAGCTGTATCCATTCCAGCAGTGCACTAATCCCCCATAGTGCACATTGGAGTGGGGACCTCCTTGACACTGTCACAAGAGATCTGCAGCCCAACAAGCTGCAGAGGGACACTTTTTCCAATACGTCACTTCTAACAGCCTGGGAGTTCCTCGCCAGAAGCAGAGCTGCCAAAATGACAGAGCCCTAACAAAGCTTATCAGCTTGCCTGACCTTGAGATCGCCCACAGGAATAGCCTGCAGCCAGAAGCACTGTCAGGAACATGACCAGGAAGCACGGGGTCATCTGCACACTTAGGCGATGCCTGCCTAAAAATACACCAACTTGGAGCACCTCCGCTTTGCAGCTGCCAGACAAGCTCCAGGCACCACTGTGGATGCAGGAGAGGAGCTCTGATGGGAGCTCTGTGCAGCACAAACAGGTCACATTCATTTTTTGAACTGTCTCAGGTGTTGGCCCAAGAGCTGCCCAGAGGCCTCACAGCAGCTCCGTGACGGGAGGGTCCTTGACAGAGCTATCTTCAAAGTTATTCTGATGCCCACATCAAGATCAAAAAACGAAATACATTTGAGGGTCTCAGGGTCCCTTCATGAAATCCATGCTGGATCTCAATGCATTTTGCCCTTTGGTTGGTTATCTATTTCCCTGGGAAGGGGGAGCAGTAGGGAGGGTGGTAACATAGGTGGTGACATCTCCATACCAATATAAAAACCTATGGTCGAGCTGAAATCTGAATTCAGCTTGATCCTGTTCATCCTTCATCTACGATCCTAAAGTGAAAAATCAGGGGGTTGATGGCTCTGTTGTGCACTGGCATTTTCCACAGCCCACAGGACTCAAGACAGCCCTCCCTCATTTACACTGCTGCACTGGAAAGATCAAGGACACATTGTGTAAGACAATCAGAGCCACATCCTCTCCTAAAGAGATAAAGAAAAGTATTCTTAGCCTCTTGTGAATGGATAGGAGAGCAAAGGATAGAAGTTAAGAAATTTGCCTGTGCCCCCCAGAGACAAAGCTGAACACCAGCTTCCTGAATTCCAGCTCCGGATCTTAATCACAAGATCACACATCCCCTCTTCAACTTTAAGATGGCCTGGCAATGCAAGACAGCAAAAAGCCTTCTGCAACACTGCTGCCCTTCCCGGCAGGCCCATGAGCTCTCCAGTGGCTGCTGAAATTTGGATGTGAAGGACAGTGTCCATGCCTGTCTCACACTGCAGTGTTTGCTCTAGGTGGGATGCTCAGGAGACATTTTCTCCCTTCTGAGAATCACAAATGATGGCTGAGGCATGTGGGCAAAGGCTTGTCCTGGAAAGGCTTTAGGCAAGCACAGGGAGAGGTTTGTGTGTAGTTGCCCACAACAGCCCGTCTTCAGCAGTAGTTTACAGCCAAAGCTCCTGTTGCTCTTCCCTGTGGTTCCTGGCAGGGCAAGGAAGCCCTCCAAGCATGAAGGCAGGCCTTGTTTTCAGGAATCTGCCACGATGTGGTTGAAATGCACAGTTTATTCTTGGCTCAGATTTAAATGCAGTGAACACCTTCTCAGTCCTGGGCAGTGCTGACTGTTGCGGTGTGCCCCTAAAGGTACAATTGGAAGGGGAATTTTGGTGAACTCGCGTGGAGATCCCCCTAGCAAACCTCCCCCTGTTCCCTGGAACATGCACCATGTCCTGGCATGCTTTGGGACTACCTCAAAATACACCATCTGAGCCAGCAGAAACACAATCACAAACGTGGAGGAGCAGAGGCAAGAGACAGCTGTGGGGCTGGGCCAGCTCTGCTGACCACGTCACCAGGGCATGCTGCCACTTCCCCGACTCTGCCCCACAGGACATGCTGCAGGAACCCCCAAATCCCTGCTAGCTGCATAGTGCACCATGCTCATCCCAGCTCTGAGATGGCAGGAGTTCTGCAGGTGCAAGAGTGCTGCGCTGGCTATGTCCTCCCAGAGAGCCTCTATCTCCGTAATTGACATTAAATTTAAACTGTCTGCCTCTCGCTGGGTAAGCATAGTTTTAACCACATGAGGCGAAGCTCCAGCCCTTGGCTTCTCCACACTGCACGTTAAACCCATTAACAGTGTCTGTTGTCTCCTCCTGACTTCTGTCCAGCAGTGTGAAACCCAACACTTGCATTTTCTATTTTCACATAACCTGTAATGTGACGTTACTCTGGCTCTCACTTGCTCAGGCCCTTGGCTACGTGCAGATCATTTCAGAAGAGGACCTCCCATGACCACAGAAGGCTGCTCAATGCTCTTTGCTCAGCAAAGTGACAGGAGATGATCCCACACGTCCCTCTCGAAGCAGGTCTCGTGGGCCAGCACAGTGGCAGCCTCAGCCACTGGTTCCTCTGGAGCCTGCTCTCTCTGGCTGCCCCATAAGATAACTCCCTGGGAAAGCTGTGGTTTGAGCATTTGTCTCAAGCCATCCCAGCAGTTGTGAGCTCTGAACTCACTGCTTGATGCTGAGAGGTCTCCCCACACACCGAACCCTGTAAGCCAGCACGGCCACATGAGAGGAAAAACACTGACAGTTCTCTGAGATTTACAAGGAGCTCTTCATTTTTGCAGCAAGGATTCCGGGAAGCTGATGAAACTGGAAGCCATCCAGCTCAGAAAGGCCAAATCTACCTCATTTCCTTAATACTTGCATTTTCCATTCAATATTTTTAGCAGTTCCATGAAGCAGTAACGGCAGAGAGGTTTTCTGAGGCTGCGTTTCTAAGGTCCGGCTGAGGTTCTGCCTTTCGCTGGCAAACCTTCCCTGGAAAACAGGCTTCATCCTGACTCAGAAAAGGCTGTCTTTGTCCTCACCCTCAGCTATGGCACACTGGCTTAATGGCCTTGTTTAGTCTAGACCCAGAAGAAATGATAAAATGAGCTGCTTCAGCGTCACTCACTGGGAGAGGTGTTCTTTGCACATCTGCTGCTCGAGTTTGACATTCATAAAAAAACCCAAAATTACAACTGCAGATGATCTGATCCTTTTCCAAAGCATCTGTCAAATGCAATTTCCCTGCACTGGGGAGTTTTGCCAGGGAATGTGTGTTATACACGTACTTGCCACTCGCTCCGACCATCTCACTCATGATGTAGAAACTGTATTTGGAAGGATGAAGTTTGGTGGGTTTTTCCCCTATTTTGGTTTTATCATCCTGTTGTGGTAAGAGCTGTACATAAGGATCCAGAAGAGTAAGGGTGGCAAACACTGGCTTCCTGCTTCTGTTCAAGGTTATCCCAGGTTTGCTAATCTCAAAGGTTCAGTTTAAAGCTCATTAAAGCCTAGTGTTCCCATCTCAATGCATGATTGATTATTCAGTCATGAAAGCTGTGGGTGCCAGCCACAAAGGTAGGTGTGACTAACATAAAACTCCAGCCAAATGGTTTTCAAAAAATACACAATGAAAAACAAAATCCCCAAACCTGAAATTAACTAAATGAGTAACTTTGGCATTTCTGAAGGGGAAAAACTTTCCCTTTAGACACTCCTTGGAAACATTTTTGGGTGAGCAAATGTGCATTCAAATCCCTTTGCAAGCAGGGATGAGATTTTAATTTTTCTCCACCTCTTCTGCTGAAGTCATTTTACTTCACAGAAATACTGCAATCTCCATCACGATGCAGAAAAACGTGCTTCTAATGCCTGCTCTGGTAGCCAGAGCAATACCCATTTCCAACTCCTGCTCCAATGCCATTGTAATTTTTTTTTTTTTAAATGAAGCAACTTCAGCAGAAGAGAATGAAAGATGTACAACCTGCAGAATAGCATAGTTGGTAAGGTACTTAAGGAAAAGGTAGTATTTTTCGAGTTGAAGGCTTTGCTCCAAATATAGTGGACAACAGATTTAAACCCATACTTTGATTAAATAAGGAGGAGAACAGATGGAGGTCTCAATTTTATGTAAAGCCCTAAATACTCATGTGGAGCTGATGCTGTTTCCCATTTTACTTTGCATTCATTAGGAACATCCAAACTAAAATATTTTATTTTACCTGAAAGCAATGCTCTCTTGACTTGCAAAAAAATATTATTGCTTTAAAAAAGCCTTAACATTAATTCTGAGCCCTCAAAATGTTTTTCTGTCTTTCTTTCCATACTAAATTTTGGAGACTCAGTTAGGAAACGCAAAGAAAATAATTATTTTCATGAATCTATTCCCATCAGCTTTGGACTAGGGACCTCCACATTTTGTCCCCAAGACTTTACACCACTTTAGGAATTAAGGCTATTTCTGTTGTATGTCTTGGGTTGTAGAGAACTTGCTTATAAATTCCTTCACAGAAAATGGTTCACATCTCCCACATTTTTTTAGTAACAGCCAAACATTATTTATTTGTATGATCAAGCAAGCTTTTATAACCAGAAACTCATATTCTCACAGCCCCAAGGAAGAGTTAAGCATGTCCTAGGCCGTGGTAAAGTGGAGTGGGCAGCAGTAAATACAGGCTGAAGCTGACACCTGCAACATATTCCACCAGAGCTACGACATAAAAACCCAAGCTGAGCTGCTGGTATTTGCTTAGGCACATCTTTAGGGCAGGAGGAAACACTGAAATCACAAATGAAACACCAGGTTACTGGCCTTTGATAAAGGGAGTCACAAAGCAGAGATCAGAAAAAGATCAAGCTGCACTGAGCTGGAAAAAACCAGTTGAAATCCTGAGTTTTGCTACCAAATAAAAAGACGAGCTGGCAGTCCCTTCCAGTCTTGGAAGCTTTATTTAATTTGACTTCTGTTCAACTTTACAGGGGGAAATTAGCACAGCTGGAGCAACTCCCTGCGCTTACAGAGGGACCCTCGTGGGCACAGCACCAAGGGAAGAACCAGAGGCAGGACAGGGTGGTTCCCCGGCATACAACCAGTGTGTAGGCATTTACACACACCACTGCGTGGGAACTGCAGGCTGAGATGGAAAGTGTTGCTCTACACACCTGCAGCTTCCCAGCACAATCCCTAAAATCCCATGGGATTTAGTCTGTGCGCCCCATTCTCCGCGGCACTGCACGGAAGTCATGTCGAAATACACAGCGTCTGCAAAACATAACTTCAACTCTTTGTTTCCTTGAAAAACATTCCTTTGGGTAAAGAAAACATTTATTTTGGTTTCCAAACAACCTCTGAGGTGAAACCCACCCAGACCACTGTCAGCCACACAGACAGCCTGGCTACAGCAAACTGCAACCTGCAGTGCAGCGTAACAGCCAGAAGTGAAGGGAAGATCTCTCCAGGTATTTGTATCGTAACTACCAGAAAGTAGGAATGAAACATAGCAAGTGCCCTTCTGCACTGGCCTAACAGCCAGAAGCTGTTTTCAAAAGCTGACCAGACTTAAGTGTTTAGGGACTGTAAATACAGCCACCACGGCTCCAGGCTGACCTTCTCATTTCTCACAAACAAAGCAATAGCAGAAATGTGATATAATGATTCAAGGATCCAACTCAGACTCGGGTAAGTGGCACAAGTAAGTGAAACTCTACTGAAAATCCACACTCACTGCGGGGCCATTTAACAGAAGACAGCAGCCTGTCCTTGCTGGCCGTGGGAGCCAGAGGAGGCTTCTGGGAAAGCTCCATCCTACAGGCACCTTAGCATCTGAGTAGTGCTCCAGCTAGGAGCCCAGCACCGTTCCTGGGGATTTTACAGCCTCATCCCACCAGAGCACATCCTGTAGACTCCACAGAGAGCTGGGGAGGGGAATGTGGCAGAATACAACAAGAGCCTCCTGGCTTGTCTCTGCTTCACCCAACTCACCCTGCTGGTACACAGAGCCTTTGGAAAGGCTCTGCACCCATGGGTTAGGATAAAGGTGTGATGGATTAGGGACACTCAGCCTCCAAAGCAGGCTCGCTCCACCTCTCTTGCAACACAAGATGTTATAGACTGATGCAATACGGACTCGAGTCCAGACTCGAGACGCAACACTAGAATATTCTGAAAACTCTCACCACAGCACACGGCCAAGGACCGCCCTGAGGGCAAGGTCAGGGGGTTTGTGAATTAGTGCAAGACAGATCCTCACACCTGCACCTGTGCTCTTCAGGTGTCTAAAGGCACTTGGTATCAGTCTTGCACACTCACGGGGGTAAGTCTGATTAAGCTCTAAAACACATTCTTGCTCTGTTGCTTGGGCTTCAGACTAAACAGATTGGCAAGCACTGTATCCAGAAGTGCTCTGTTACTATTATTATTTTAATCTTTAAGTGAAGCAGCCCTTCAAGCACAAGGACAAGTTTATGCAAGCAATCTGCCTGCATTGAGGCAGCACCATGGGGTTTTTGGCAGACACAGACTGGCACCCAGCACTGCTGGCTGTCCATCTGCCTGACCCCTTCCTGCCAGCAAGGGCTCCCTGGAAGCAGTTCCCCAGCCCACATCAGGGCACTGGCCCTCTCCTGGTAAACTCCGGGCTGCTGCTCTGAAGACAAAGCAGTGCCCAAGGCACTGACTTCTCTTACAGCACAGGACATGGCATTACCCAGCATCCAAGACCTCTCCGGTGGTTTGAAGCACCAGCATTCCCACCTCCCCTCCCCTCTGGGCACTTCAGAAGGGCTCCTCTGGAAGCTGAACACAATTACTC
Organism: Corvus moneduloides; assembly: GCF_009650955.1. Taxonomy (NCBI): domain Eukaryota; kingdom Metazoa; phylum Chordata; class Aves; order Passeriformes; family Corvidae; genus Corvus; species Corvus moneduloides. The sequence goes on along the minus strand of NC_045481.1, from coordinate 5,891,526 downwards.
ACAGGATTTCATTGCTGCTGAGATGAGCAGGCATGATTCATCCTCCAGTTAAAACAAGAGTGGTAGGCTCAAGTATAAAGGCAGAGACTAAAATCCCAGGGCATACCACGAGAGATAATCACAGAGCTTCCTCCACGTTGGTGGTACAGACCCAGCGGGACCTCACGGGTGCCCTGAGTCCCTCTGGGGTCGGGCACACCTACAAGCTTCCCCTTTATTACACCCACAGCAGCTGTAAGGGGGCTGATGACAGTGTCCAAAGGCAGCTTTACAAGGGCAAAAAGACACTCTTGTGAAATGGGGCAGCCACGAGCCAGAGCCATTACTGGTGAAACACAGACGCGCTGGAGGTTGCCACACTGGAGTAATCCCAAAGATGGCACAATCCCTATAATGTACTTACACATCCAAATTGGTGTGCTTGCATTTTTTATAGATACTTATATATAATCTATGTATTATTTGCTGCACTTTTATGTGGGACTCTAATCAGGAAAGAGGAGCTACACCTGAGGTATTTCCCTGAATCCCAGAGCAAATGTCCTCCCATTTACTGCAGAAAGGGGAGAGGTGAACAGAAAAAGGCTTCGTGTCCAGCTTTTGGTATGCACGCCACACGTTCCCCCTCCGGATGAGCTGCCAGCCTGGTCCTGCTCCTCAGTCCCACTGGGCAGCAACACTGGAATTTGCTGGCCCTGAAACATTACTTGCTGAGTTGCTCCCAACAGAGCTCCTATTTTACCGGTGCCAGAAAAAGAGGGAAAAAGGAAAAAAAAAAACCAAAAAAAACCCCCAACCACAATGCTTCTTTTTGTGCATCTCATTGCCTGAAGTCTTCAGAGGAGGCACACAACAGACTCAAGACCCAAATGCAGGAACAAGAATCAGGTGACTGATGGAGCTAGGAGAGGTTAAAAAGCACAAGCTTGTTGTGTCACTTTGACAAAAATAGATCAATGTTGATTCAAAGCCTGATATGGAAATTAAAATTAAATTAGGTTTGTGCCCGCAGCACAGCACAGTCTCAACACTGTAAGATGGAGTAAGAGTTATCCAGGATTAGTCATCACCAGCTGCCCACAGCCCACCACAGGGCTGCTGAAGGCCCTGTCCCAGCTCCAAGCTGTCCTGGTAGGATCAGGGTTGGCCTATGCTGCTGAAAAGGCTCCTCCTTCCACTGGCACACAGTTACAGGTGCCCATTTCACCGCTGTGTGCCACTAAGCCTGCCCTGGGGGAATGACACAGTAGCCCACACCAAAGCAACTCTCCTGCTCATCCCACAGCTGACATGGAATCCACCCTCCCCACACTCCAGTCCTAGGAGGTATATTTCACTACCAGAAATATCAAAGAAAATAAAGGTGTCCCTGTCCATCAGGATGATGTGTGCAGACTGCCTCCGGCACCGGCTTGGGCAGAAAACCAACCTGTGCTGGTACTGGCAATGCCAGCAGGGCTCTGTGGCAAGGACATTCCTGCCTGGAACCAGGAAATCTGCTCTCCACATTCATCTGACACAGATAAGGTTTGCTGAGCCTGACTCTGAATCCAGGGAAATCAGTGGGAAAAAAAATCCTGTAAAGTTCACTCGATTTTGAATTAGGCCCTGAGAAAAAAAAAATTACTTAACCTTATTAAGGCTCTGAATTACAGATCCAGATTAATAAAGCTAAGGCTATAGGTGCTAATCTCCTTTCTACAATGGAATAAACAAAGCTGAAGGCAGAAGTACTGTATTTTTAGACAGGCTTTTTTAAAAGCACCTTGCTTTGGCCTGTAGATTTCCACTGCCAAACCTACTACTAACTTCTGAGGGAGCATCTGTGCTGGCCCGCTGTGGATGCTTTTTAAAATCTCACCATCTGCACTGAATTTTTATGCACAGAGCAAATGAACAGTCTCCTTGCTAGTGACACATTGTGGGCACAAAGCACACAGCCATCCCACTGCTGCACAGGAGGGGGTTCTGCCTGGTTCCCCTTGGAACAAAGTTTAAATGAATTTCCTAGGAAATGCTGTCTTGAGAGCTGTTTCTTAAAAAAACAAACTGACACCATCACTGATATAATTGGCTCTTTTTTTTCTAAAACTCCAGGGAACAGGAACTCCAGTGTTTGGGCAAACACAGTGCTTTTCTGACTGCTCTGATCTCCCTGCTTTTGGCCACACCAATCACTTAAATATAAAACGGAAGAGGCTTTTGCAGGAGCCTAGCAGATGGGTCATTATCCCAAGATTTAGATTCTCGCTTCATGTGAATTACTGTTGTTATTCACTCATTACAGGTGATTCACCCAGAGCTGTGTGAAGCCAAAGGATCCTGGATAAGCAGGGCAGAGCCAGGTGGAATTCCTGGCTGGGCATGCTGAGCTCTCTGCAGCCCCACTCCGACTCCTCCCAGGCTGCCTGTGTGCAGGAACCAGTGACACTGACCTTTGTGCCAGGCCAGCAGGGACAGACTAGATCCCCTGTCACCCCAAATGCCACACAGCATCAAGCAGACCCCCAAACTGCCCATGAACAATGCTGGATGGTGTTGTCCCCACTTCACATCAAGTACTTAACCCACAAGTCTCACCGGTCTGGGCTCCCTCTTCAGCAGGCACAGGGGAACAGATGCTTTCCCAAGCCACTTCAGCCCCTCTAAATTTGACTCACTAGCTGACCAAGCTACCAAAGTTCTCAAATTAGGTGCCTTAGGTGGCTGTCTGATTGAAAGCAAAGCAGAAGTAACTCAGAGCAGGCGTCAAGTGATGGTCCCCTGACATGGCTACCAGGCACAAGGAGCTGCCAACTCCCTCATTCCTGCTATACAGGAAACAAATGAATGGCAAAATAAAATAAGCACTGCCTCCACTGATCCCACCAAGAAAAAATACAAACGGGACATGAATGGGGAAAGTCTGTCTTTACACTGCTTAGCCCTTGAATTTTTAGCACTTTGATACGTCAAGTCCCAGCAAGCCCCTTTGGCCTCTGCAACATATGACCATGGAGAAGGATACCCAGAGTACTGTGTGTCTTTCTGGAATTATGCCCCTTGTCATATTCAGATTTTACTATTCTAGCTGTGGAAGATATGAAGCTGTCAGGTCCCTCTTGCTTACACAGGCTCCAACTATATGTCTTGCTTATAAATCCCTTTGAGTCAGGAAGAAGACACCACAAATCCCCACTGAAACTTATTTCTAGTCTAGGGAGAAAAGAAACATCAGGCAAAAATCTTGGTGCCTCTTGCCGAGACACCACATCAGATCAAAACTCAGAATTACAGATTTTTTTACCTAGACCTCCCATGTTTACAACACAGGCCAGAACTGCACAACAATACACATTTTCTATCACAATACAAAAGTTAGTCAACTTGAAGGCAAGATGATTTTCAAAAAACTCCTTGTCTGTGCTCACTAAAGCTATACCCAGGTGACATCTAAAGTGCATTGGTTTTTAGCTCATGTCCTCATCAAAGTTTAGCACTCTCCACCTACAAGACTATATTTTTATTCTGTGGCAGGAAAGCAGTTCTTAATGTTATTGACCATTCCAGTGGGTTCAGCCATCAAGTACTTCAAACTCATCTCCGCAGTCAAGTGCTGCTGCTCTCAGACTGGACTGCAGCTTTCAGATACTCTCCCATGAATAATAATTGATTGAGGACTAATGTAAGACCATGGAGGCTCAGAGAGAGCAGAATGACTGTACTGTCCTGAGAAGAAGTAATAAAAAGGGCATTATTTTAATACCAACATGCTGAAATGCATCACCCACAATAGGCACATTAAAGCTAATGAACCCCTGGAACTTTTCTAGATGGATTTGCAGACATGGAGCAATAGATGACCCATGTCCTCTCTGCACTTTGGGGACATAATTTGTAAGTGGTTTATCTGTCCTCCATCTCTGTTCTCAAGCAGACTCCACAATACTTTACTTCACAAATGGTTTGCAAACTTTTTCATGGTTTTGCAAGAGGAATGATTTCACGGTACCTGAAATGATCTCGTGGCTGTGAGAGCACAGGACACTGAGTGGGGGGTGGTGGTGTGGGTGCTGCAGTGTACTTTGTCCTGCACTGTTAACAGGAAAGCAACCAATCACACCATAACACAGCAGCCACTTTCTCATGAAGGTTACGTCCAAGGGCATTTGGAATCAGCTTTTAAACACTGGGTTACTTTCACTTCCCACCTCCCATTGTCCCTGTGGTGACTTGGGAAGCACCACAGTGATAAAAACGCAAACCCATCCTGATTCCTCTCCAGCCAATCCCTTAATTTCGTGCTGCAAGTTTTGAATCCCTGAGTTTCCCTTGCACATGCCTGCATCTCCACAACCACCTGGAACTCAACCCTTGGGCATCAAGCGCTTGCTGGCACTCCTGGCACCACCAGCAACCATCAGCATGGCTGGAATGACTCAAAACAGAGAACACCCAACAAGATGACAATGTTTATCAACAGCCTCTCATCCCTCCACAGCAACCACGGCGGCTCCGCCCAGGCACGGAGCGGGAGCAGCCAACACCCAGGGTGATGCTCGGATGCAGCAGGCTCTGCCCCAGAGCTGATCCAAGCTGCAGGGATCAGGCAGAAACACTTTTCCTGTGCATCCCCAGATGAGCCTGCCTGGCAGACTTCTTTGCCAAGTGTTTCTCCACCCTGGCTTTCCATCTCAAGGAGAAGCACTCCACAGCCCACCGGCTCCGATGCCCACACGGCACCTTCATACCACAGGAGTCAGAGCTGTGGCGTTGGTGACACATGACTCAAACACGTGGTGAACTGCTCTTAATCCCAGCAGCCGAGTGAGCAGAGCTCCCCTCTGTCCTCAGCTGCCCTTTTCTGGGCAGCTGCAGCTTTTCCTGGCATCTGACTAGAAACCCTGTGGCTTTTACCTCATGTGTATGAGGTAAAACATGGATTTGGGCGTAGAGCCTTCCTGCATCTTGAAAGGGAAGTGTCTGGGTTTAGCACTGTCCAGCTGCTAAGGTGGCATCGGGGCTGCTTTTTAGAACCTAGACAGCAAGATCCCTTTTTCTGGTGATTTAAGCCTCCTTCTCCAGCAGCACGGCCACAGTGCTCTCCAGCTGTACTTGCCTTTTCATACCCTGTCCCATCATCCGCATTTTTCAGGGCAGTGAAGGTGCTGCATGCCTGGCAGGCGGTGCCCTGCAGGGAGCTGCAGTGATGGAGGGGGAACCCAGTGCTTCCCCACACCCTAAAAAATCCTCAAATGCAAGAGAAAGGCCCTGTGTGTGGCACAGCTGCAGGCTCTGCCCTGGGCAGAGGACAGCACTTCACCTTACTCATGTTTCTCAAGCAGTTACAGGAACTGAGACATTTCCCGGGTGGCTCTGGCCAAGCTCCCCCACAGCTCTGTGTGGTGCTACACAGGACTTCAGAGAATCATAGAAGAGAAATCACGGAATGGCTGGGGTTGGGAGGGACCCTAAAGATTATCTCGTTCCAACCCCCCTGCCATGGGCAGGGACACCTTCCCCTAGAGCAGATTGCTCCAAGCCCCACACAGCCTGGTCCTGAACACTTCCAGGGATGGGGCAGCCACAACTTCTCTGCACAGCCTGTTCAGGTGGCAGTCTCAGTGACTTCAGCCGCCCCCTCTCCTCCCTATCACACACCCCGAATTTTGCCAGACCCTGCTTGTGTCACACTCTGCTGCTCCACAGCACTGTCCCCTAACACGGGCTGAGCCTTTCCTAGGATCAAGTACCACTCAGATGAGCGAGACTGGAAAAGTCTCACCCCACCTCCACACGAGTCCTACATCAGCCTGTTGTTGGTATAAACCACAAGTTACTTCATGACTTTCTGGCACCCACAGTCGGCATCATCAGCCAGCGAGTGGGATGGGCTGTACAGGCATGAGAGCAAAACCACAGAGGGGTTAACCCTGCAGTGGGCTGGGAGAAAACCCATGGTACTGAGAGCTCTCAGAGTAGCCAGAGAGCCAGAGGCTGTGACTCACTGGGAGAGGCTGCACAAAGATAGGGCTTTCAGCAAGGCCCACAGGAATTTCTGCAGGGAGATTCTTCCCCTAGAGACAGGCAAGGGAACTCACCTCACCTTTCCCATCAGGGAGCAGATCCAATGACTGCTCTGCCAGGAGAGGAATTCACTATTGTCCAGCTGGTTGTTTCCAGTCTGGCTAAAAATGGGATCACAGGAGACTAATTGCTTCACTAGAGAAATAAAAAGAACCAGTCTGGAGTGACGGAATTATTTTGTAGACTGTTGTTGTTTGGGTTTGTTTCCATCCTGGCTTAACAAGCATTAATGACTTCAGATGGGGGGGAGGAAAGCCATTAGGGAGAACATGATCCACACAGATACCTCTGGCCCAGCACACACTTCTGTCCCAGCCAGCCTCTACAGCCCTGGTGGCATCCCTCCCTCCCCCAGCCCTTCAGAAGGGAGGAAGGTGGCTGAGAGAAAAGGAAATGTTAATTTTTCTCTTTTAATCGGCCTGACTGGAAGTGCCAGCCTCCCTGCAGCTCAAATACTTGAGCATGTTAGCTATGCTCAGCAGCATCTCCAGAAAACCTGCTGTCCCTCCTCAGCGGCAGGGAAACAAAGGGAAAACGTCCCAGAAGAGCGGATGCTCCTGGCAGAAAGCAGCAGAGCCCAGAGCCTGTAAAATAAAGCTTGTTTGTTTTGTTTGCAGAAGCCACATGGAACCTTCTGAGACTCATTCTGGTGTTTGGAGAGACAGAATGAAACCCAAAGCCAAGACAGGTAATTAATGTTGAAATTCCTCCTTACATAACAGCGCTGGGACAGACACTGACTTGGCCAGTGCTGTGCATGGCTGTGCCAGCACAGCCCAAAGAAAGCCTGGGAGCAAGCAGTGCCTGTGCTACATCCAGAGGCTCCACACACCCTTACATACTCACTGTGGGCTTCAGAGAAATAGGGATCTTATGGCAATGATGTGCTTATTTCTACAACCCAACTCTACTGAAGGACAGCTGTCTTTTAACTGCGTCCCCCAGGGAACAGGAGAACAACCTGAACTACCCCAAAGCACAGCAAGGTCCCAAGGAAGACACAGGCAGAGCAAAGACTTGGAAATATTAGGAGCTTCCCTGGAGAAGAGATGGAGAATTTCAGCATGAACCTGGTTGTAAGAAAGTGAATAGAAAGTAGGGAAGGCTCTCAGGCAGTCAAACAGTGACTTCAATTAACCTGTCCTAGACATAACAGAATGTGAGATAGCCAATACTCCATACCACATTTAACTCATGCAGAGGCAATAGCCAGGCCTCCAAAGACTATCCCCTCTCTTCCACGTGTCCCCATTCCAATGTCAGCTTACTGGCAATATTTGGCATTTGCTGCCTTGCTTCCTGGCCAGCAGGGATCCAGAGATGCCACTGGCTGATGCTGGGAAGCAGCATCCAACAGCTCTGGTAGGAACTTCTGCTGACTGTCCTGTGGCCTGGGAAAAATGTCAGTCCTGAAGGACTCCAAGGCAGCTCTGAGTGGAGATGATGACGGGCAGTAAATAGGGCAGGCTGCAAGATAGTTTCCCATTCATTTTATCACACCAAATAGCTGTCTTTCCCCCGGGGCTATACCTGTCAGGGCAGTCACCAATTTGAGTGAGTAGGGCAATTTCACAAGATCAAAAGAGTGTAGGGGGATCTGTGACATAGAGACTTTCCACTCATGAATCCAACTTCAGCCCACTCAAGCCACAGATGACTTGTGGCTTTAGGGGTTTGAAAGCTGCTCTCCCTTTGCTCTGGCTCATTTCCAAAAGCTCATGAGTTCCAAGAAGCAGCACAGTTTAGTACTGCCTTTTTTGAAAGCAGACAGGGAACTATGTTTCAAGTGGCTCAGTCACTGATAAAAGCTATTTATTTAACAGATATGGTGCCACAAAGGCTTATTTGGGCATTTTCTCTTTGTGTAAGGATAGGGGAGAAAAACATGAATTCAGGAAGGAGTTACACCAGTCCTATCTCAAACCTACCACCAGCAGATCACCTGCCATCCATCAGCCACCCCAACTTCAAAATTAACTCTGTAGTGTGAGGCATGAGCTGACTGCCTCAGTCTTCCCTGGCTTGCTGCATCTCAAGCAGCACAAAGGACAACGAGAGCTGTCACCCTGCCATGGGGGTTGGCCCTGGCCCCAAAGAGACCCCAGCAGGAGCAAGAATGGCAGGACCAGCTCTGTCTCCACACTCTGTGCTGCTGCAAGGGTGAAGTGGCCAGGCAGTGCTGCCTTCTGACCTTCCCAGTGGGTGGACTATTACTTTGGGAGCTTGGCCAGCTGGCAGGAGTTACAGCTTCTCCTTGGCTTTCTCACTTATCTCAGCTGGGCAGAGCAGCAAGAAGCAGGAGTCAGCTGCCAAGGTTTTTTCTCCCTCTGTGCTCAACAGAGTCTGAAGGTAGGAATTCTGGCTGTAAAGCTGCTGTTTGGGCACAAAGTTTCAAGCTACTGCTCAAAATATATGAGAAATGATATGAATAATACTGGAATGGGGAGCTTCAGCTAGGAAGAATAGTTATCAAGTAAAAGAAAAAAAAAAAAAGAGAAGGTGCAGGAAATGTCAAAGATTACATTAAGTTGGTAAGATTGTGTCAAAATCCCCAAAGCACAGGTAAGTATACAATTCCTCAACTTATGGTTGAGAGATACTGACAAACAGAAATACAAAGCACACTAATTCAGCTTTTAGACATGAGTCAACAAGGACATGGGACCCTGCTACATTTTCATGCCCAGGTAAATGCCAAAAGGAACGTAACAAGATCCAGAGAAGGGAGGAGAAAACCCAAAGCCTGCTTGCTAAATGTCACACAGCAGCTCAGACTCTTAGCCCAAGTGCCACGGAGTCTGAACACTGAGACACGCTGCAGCCTCGCTTCAACAGCCCATGCTGGCTGAGCGGAATGTCCTTGGAGAGTCTGAAGGGAACACCTCCTACTGCCCCTGCTACCACACAGGTTTGCACATGGCTTAATTTCCCCCTGCTACCTTGTGCAGCTAACCCTGCTTTTCCCAATTTAACCCCTCCTCCACCCCCCTTCCTTTTCCAGCACAACCACCAAAGGTGGCATGACCCACTCGGGCCAGGCACCATGACAAAAATGCTTCAGATCAGAAACACTTCAGATGTGGAGACACACATCCTATTGGGTAGACTTAGCCATGGCAGTATGCCTGGATCAGGGATTTAGCTAGTAAATAACCTCTCTTACTTGGAAGTAATTTTCTTGATTCATGAGCACTCCCCTACCACGCTGCCGAGAGATTTGTGAAAGCGGCTCTGGATGTTAATAATAAATCGTGCTCGTGAAACTTTAATTGATTCAGAAAAAATCAGCTCAGAGCGCGGAGGATCTCTGTGGTTTTGAATATATCACATTTGTACACGGTTGAGACTTGAAGGCTTGCTCCCCTTTCCATTGTTGTCAGCTGGAATACTGCCACTGCTTCAGTGGAACAATAACCAGGTAATACAATTCCAAGATTAAATTGTGCCCTTAGGCACAGCCTCATAAAAGGGGAGGTTCTCCATCCTATTAACAGCAAAGGTGCTGTGACTCAGAGGCCAAATGATGAGCAATGCTTTTCCCTTGCTCCATGGGAATAGGCCCCACAAACTGCATCCTGGCCTGCACCAGCAGCTAAGGACAAGCCCCAGCACCAGTTCAGCTGGCATGCAGAGGGCAGAAACAAAGCTGTGCCCACCATCCTGCCCAGGCTACCACTAGCAGAAGAGGGAATTCTCTCTCACAGAAATTCTGAATTGTAAAACAGTTATTACTGCAGCACTACCCTGTAATAGTTGAAATTTTCCACTGTGTTGTTATTTTTAGCTTATATCTGTATCATCACAGACAGCTCTGAACAGGAATCCACAGACAAGGTGTGACAGTGGTGCACCACTGATACCAAAAGTTGCTGGGTGGCTTTACAAAATTCCTCTGCCTGCATAAAAGCAGAGTAACCCACCTGGTCCCTGGCATAAAGAACAAGATCTAAACACTGGGATTACTGACCAAGGAAATAGCAGGTGCCAATCTTGCTACAGAGTAAAGAAAACTTGCTAAAAGAGTAAGCCAAAGTCTCCCTGGATAACTACAGCTGTCGCTGCAGGCCAAATATTTCAACACTGAGCGTCTCACTGTGTCCCTTACAAATACAGCAACTTCACTCACTGCAACACATTGTGATGCAAGAAATCTTCCATTTCAGCAAGTCAGAGGAGCAGATGCAACAGCATTTTGTCAGCATAATCCTTCTTCCAAAAAGTTGTAGAAAACATTTATTAAGGTTGACAGAGAGACCTTTTCCCCAGCTATATATATCAGCCTCCCTAATGCCAACGAAGGGCTCATGTTCTCTGAGAGTGACACTGAAAGCTTCCTCATTTTGAGATGGGTAAAAAGATCAATAAAATTACTGGATTAATGCTGGGCAATTTTAGAGATCTCAGAGCAAATGTTTTCAAAATTCGTGAAATCATAGACCTGAATGCCCTTGGCATCAGGGAACATGTTAAAAGTCAGATGAGCACTTCTGGCTAAAAACATAGCAGTAATATTTAGGGGCGGTTTTTAAAAATAAATTTTAAGTAACATAAAATATATTTCAGTTTTTATGTTTTCTCCTTCTGATGACCTTTATGCCTTTAAAATACAATGAAGAGAGCAGGAAAGACAGAAAAACCAGTATTTTTGTAGAAAAGTTTCTTAGTTTCAAAAATTCTAATCTAAATATTCCCAGGTGCTCTGGGACTTAAAGATTGAGCCTAATTCTGGTTTCTAAGTCTCCTTTCTTTACGAACTTGTCTGTAATTGTTACACGTAGCCATTTCTTAATTGTATCTGCATGCTCTTTAATTGTGAAATGCCTCCATGGGGAAGTATTAGTCACAAAAGGAATGCCAGAACACAACTCACATCTAATCACTTATCCCCTCCACAGATGAGCAGTACTACTTACTTTTATTCCACCAGCACCAGAATTCTCAAACAACACTGAGCTCTCATTGTAAGCATTCACTAAATGAGTCTGTGCCTTTAAGAGTTCACAAGTTTTTATATGCAAATGTAGCAGCTACACCAAAAAAGAGGGAAAGTATGAGAGACTTGTGTTCAGGTAGAGGTTCTCCAGCCTTGGGGCAGGTGGATGAACTACACAAACTCTTGAGGCCCCTTCGAGCTGCGTTTTTTAATGATTTATACAAACTCATTATGTGCAGGGTTTGCAGGTTTCAAATCAATCCCTTTAAATAACCATAAAGGAAAAGTAGACACTGGCAGAGCCAACAACTTCTGTAGGCTATTCAGTAGTCCTTAGTCATGTGGAAAGTTCCACCAAAGTTCACAGACGATATACAGTGGAGTCAATGGGGCACAGAGATCTGATATGTGGATCTCAAAACAGGACTGCTCTTCGTAAGCATAACTGTAAATCAGGACTAAACTGTCCTGTACTCTGACTGATTAAACATGACACGGAAACGTGAGAGGCTGGGGTTTTTCTCTCTCTGCACTTTCCATTTGATCAAGTGCAGAGAAACAACCCTTTAAGCACTGCATGCCAGAGGCTGTCAAAGAGCCCATCTCACAAGCATGCAACAACCACATCTGAGTGGAAAACTATGTCGAAGATGCACTGTCTAGAAGGGAAAATCAGTCTACATGAGCTGTTGACTAGCAGATAAGATAGCCACAGACATCACCACACTCCTGACCCTCAGAGCCATCCCTTCATGTTTTCTAAAGCTGAATGAAGCATTTCCAGGGACTCCAGCATGAAAATTCCTCTTCTGCACTAAGCAGTTGTTGTAGGGATGGGACTGCTGGTATGCTGTTCTGTGCCAGTTTGCAGCTTTTAGCTGATTTGCTTCACTCATTCACCAGATAATCAGCTTATATTTCATTCCTTCTGCTGCTCTCAGAACACAGCATATCCTTCATTTTGCTCTGCTTACATATATCCTCTCTGGTCTTCAGGGCCCCAATCCCACACAGCACTGAGCCTCGGAACTCTCCCAAACAGAGTTCTTGAAGTGACAGCAAGCAGATCCCACACCTGAGGTTATGGAGACTCACACCCATTTTGGCACTAGCTGAGTTGTTTCCCACCCTTTCCTCAGATGCAAACAACTCTGCCCACAAAGCCGAATCCATGGGGAAGAGAGGCATAAAATACATCAAATCAGCAAAGATTACCTATAGAGGCGTCGACTGTAGCACATTCAAGCAAAAACTTTCACTGAACAATAAAACAGTTGGGTTGGAAGGGACCTTAAAGATAATCTCATTCCAACCCCCACTGCCACAGGCAGGACACCCTCCCTGTCCAACCTGGCCTTGAACACTTCCAGGAATAGGGCATCCCCAGCTTCTGGGCAACCTGTGCCAGGGCCTCAGCACCCTCACAGTAAAGAATTTCTTCCTAATATCCAATCTAAACCTACCCTTCTTCAGCTTAAGGCCATTCCCCCACATCTTATCACTGCATACGCTTGTAAAGAGTATCTCTCCAGCCTTCTTGTAGACCCCTCTTAGATATTAGAAGGCTGCTATCAGGTGTCCAGGCTGCTATAAGGTCTTTCTCTTTCAGAAAAGCTTAAAAACACCTCATTGAACCAAAGGCTTATCTTTATTTGCCAAGAAAACAAAGCTATGCACAGCACCTAAGCAAACCATCAGTAATCCCTGGATAGTCCCCCACCCAGCCAGTTTGCCCTGCAGAGCACTGCTGCTATCAGTCACAGATCCAGTTCAACTGCTCATTTACCTCCCTGAGGAAAGCCCCTTGACTTCAGGGGAAACAAGATCTGGCTCAAGATGTGAAAAAGGGCATGAGATGAGAATAAACAAAATCACCAGTTGCCAGGAAAAAAAAAACAACTAAAAACAACAGAGTGAACATGAGGAATCCCGTGTCTACACTGTCTTGACCCATGGAAAAAGCAAACAGCACACTAATAAAAGTTGCTCTGTTAACAGTGGCTGTATGTAATTAGGAAAGGCATTCAGCTTCTGTTTTCAGCACATAATTTTTAATTGATTTTGCTGAAAGAAACCTTAGTGTTGTTTCAGTTAGCAGGAGTCTTTCCAGCAAAACTGGTCTCCATAAAAGCCTTATGTAAAGCTTCCTTCAAGTGTCACAGGCTCATTGTCTGAATTGGCAGGGAATTAACCTGTTGCAAAGAGGCCATTCCCTATAAAAGCCAACAGCCATGAGACACACAGCTCGGCAGACCTCATGGGTCTCCTCCACTAAGGAAAGGTGATGATTTCAGAAACCTGGACAGTATCCAGCAATCTGTCCAGATCCCAGAGGATGAAGTTTTCCCCTGTCATAAGGAGTACCCCACACACAAAGGAGACGCTCTCAGGTAACACACAGAGGAGTAAACACTGCCTGTTAACATGCTCTTCTTATTTTTCCCAAGAGCTGGAGTTCAGCCCCAGGGCCAGACCATGTTCTTTATCTGGGTAAGCGTGGAATTATCTTTTGCCTTCCAAAGGGACCATGCATCCTATTAAACACCACTGAGTCACAGGACCTATACACCAGAGCACAGGGATTCTTTGCACACCATCCCACATCCAGAGGTGTGATAAGGCACCAGCAGACCCCCAACATCTCCAGATGGGTCAGCTGCATTAGAAACATCAATACAGTCACAAAGGCACTGGAATGAGCTGATCAGCACAAGCCCTCAGGATAAAAACAAGGTTCTTCAGACACCCAGTAACCAGTCCTTCTCCCCAGCCTTTCAGCTCCTCTGGGTCCTGGTTACACCATGGGTAGCCTTAAGGATTTATCTGCCTCTATGCCAGCAGTGAGATGGGGCATGGAGGTGTCTTTGTTGTCCAACTCCACACCTCAGGCTGGCAAAACCACTGAAGTACAAGGTGCACAGCTGACACTGTGTATCAGTGTCCTGCACGCTGTATCATCTCTGCAGGTAGTGGAGGTGTGTTCTCAAGAGTGAGCCTCTCAGCCCAGGCATCCTACTAGCGAGACACATTTGCAGAGAGAGAGAAAAGTTTGTCTTAAAAGTTAAGGCCATACCACTAGGCTGGGCTGACTGCTTTATGTTGCCTTTAGAAAGGTCTTACTGTAATCTTACTGTAAACCTCAAAGCCCCCTCCTCCAAAAAAATCCAACTCCACAACAACCAAATTTAAGGAAATATTCGCCTTTGCCCTCAATACACAAGTAGGTGACCTTGGCATGTGGATCCATCCACTCCCAAAGCTGTACACCAGCCTACAACAAGGTTTGAATTTGAGGGCAGCAGGGCAGACCAGCCATTTTTACAGTAGTGCTACACAGAAGAAAATGCCCTGCTTTTGAAATAAACCCTTATAATCATCCACTATCCCTCTGCATTTTAGCAGGCTGTGAGTGGACCAGCTCCCTCGCACTGAGTAAGCCACTGTGCAGCCTAATTCTGCTCAGATACACTGCTTTGTTTTGTTTCTGGCATGCACAGAAGCCAAAATATGCTTCCCCTACCCTGGGAACTGCTGAACTGTAAAGTGAAAGTCTGCAAAAGCTGCCTCAAGAAAAACAGCACATACAGCCATTAGAAAAAATGACAAACCAACCTACCTATCTGCAACAGAACCCAGGACAGTCATTTCCTTTAGAAATAATCCTGGTGAAAGCAGCAGTGCACAAGTATCACCCTGTGAGCAAAGATTTTATTTACAATAACCACGATTATTACCTAATGTTTTCCTGGCAACAACCAGCATAAGCTGATCCCAAGTATGTCCTTGTCCTACTCCTCTGTGGTCAGGGGTGCACAATACACTGTGATGTGACATGTAAAGAGATTGTTTTCATGTCTGGATGCATTCTCCTGTATGATGGGATAAGGAACCCCACTGTACTTGCTGGGGTTTTTTTTCAGGAAGCAACTATAAATAGGTGCTGCTAAGTTGACAGCTAAACCTCAGCTCAGGGCAAGACAGAGACCTTTCCTTGATAAGGCCAGAAAGTTATCTCTCCTTTGTAGTGCTGCAATGAAGAGAAAAAAAATAAAGGTTTTTGAAACTGAAATCTCTCTTTTAAAGAGCCCCAAATACATACAATGTATGTTTATGGGACTCCTATTCTGGCCACAGTTTAGTAACAAAAAAGGAGTTTCCTCAAAATGAGGCGTAAACTCACTGAAAATTCCAGCTGAATCATGAAAACCATCCCATGAGGGCACCAATCCAGCTGTAACCCCAGTTTTAACATTAAAAGTCACCTATAACCAAAATGAATCATCTGCCTCAGGAACCCCATTCTCAGGGATTTACAGTAGCAATTGCAAAAATACTGCACTATAGCTATTTCAAATTGCTTGTGTGTGGCTGAAAAAGGAATCAGTGAACACCTGATTTTAGCAGCCACCAGCACCATCCTCCCAGGCCACAATGACAAGTTTCAGCTACTTCTTGATGAACTTTCAGTGCTGTCTCTCAAATCTCTCTGGCATTTCAAAGAAGAGAAAACTCAGCTTTTGGCAGTGCTTGTGGCAAATGCAACTTGACTTACCAGGAGAACACTCACTGCACTGGTAAATGCAGATTCTTTCCTGAACTGCTTAATCTTGAAGAGAGCAAGGAAAAACACAGCATTATTAAGTCAAGCCCAGAAGAAAAACAAATGACGCAGAGTATTCTAGGAGCTCTTTTCCTCCACTCACCCTTGAAATCCAGAAAGAAGAGACACCTTGAAGAGCTTGTGGCAAAACCCTTTCTGGTCAGGCTATTTCTGGTGTCTCTGCCCCCTGCTCCCGGCTTCCTAAGCAAGCACTCACATTCTGATCCTAAGATCTGATCCGAACTCTCTTACACAAGTGCAGTGATTCCATCCTGCACACTCTCCCAGAGCCTGGTGTTTGTGACCCCACAGAAGCAACCTCAGCTCAGTACAGCCCCAGCCAGCAGCTCTCTCCTCTTACATCTTCCAGAACCCCGACTAATTACAAGAAACCAAGTCACCCCCCTGCAGATCTGCCCCATGCAGCTGAAGCTGACTCCATAGCTTAACCAGTTTCTTAACAAGATCAAAGCCTGTGCAGTTGTTCGAGGAGCTTTTCAATTACTTCTCCAGTTTCTATCATGAAATACAGCAGCACTCGAAGAGTGCCAAAACCCAGAGGGATCAGTTACTCCTGCCCTGTGACAGGCAGCAGGCTGGGGCAGACAGGACAAGCTGTAAGCACATGGCATTACATTATGCACAGACCCAGTTTTGCTGCTGAATGATTGACAATAACTACTGGATGTCACTATTTTAAGGGTAATGTCATTTGTGTAATTATCTGGCAGGGTCTTTCCTCAGCGGCTGGCATTATTCACAAGGGAAGAATTAGACTGAAATCCAGCTGTAGAGTAAGGAGATTTGCTATTCCATACAGACAATCACTGTGCTTTAGGAGCTTGATACATAGGGTATATCATTAGTCATCTTCAGGCTCTCAGGACATGGAGAATATCAAAATGACACTCCTCTATTTCACTGTGCCATATATTTCACATGAGTTCATACTTAAAAATATTTTACTATTCTGTGTCCTCACCTGACCATCTGTTTCTTACTGGAGATCAAGGTAGGAAGAGACAGAGAAGCTGCCTTTGCTTGACTGATCCTACCATCTCACCATCAGATAGGAAAGTGCCCCTCGCACAGCCCCCAGCCCTTTGGCCACTTCAGCCCTCAGCTGCTCTGGTTTTAGTGAGTTCAAACCTGGGTTTATCTATCATGGGAGGATGCCCTACTTCCTGGGTTAAACTATGTAAACTCCCAAATCAGACAGCGTGTGACCCAACCCACAGAAATGGCACTAACAGAGCTGGACGGGATTGGGACTGGTCTCATCCTGCACCCAGCTCTGGATCCCAGCAGTACAACTGTAACCAAGCAGCAAAAGAGAATTGACATTATTCTTTGCAGTACTGGCATGCTGCAAGTGGGACTGAGCAGGGCTACAGCAGAGCATGCTCAAAAATGCGTGCTTTGCTGCTGGATTCCAGGTAACAGCATTCCAAAGAGAACAACTGTCTGCTCCTCTTCCCCAGTGCTTTGGGCACAAGGATGCCAGAGGTGTTCTGTGAAGTATGGCAGAAAGAAACCTTTCTGTACAACCAGACTGTGGCAGTGATGACACCTCTCTGCTCCATCCCAGAAGAGGCCCTGCTGTGCCCCTGGGGCATAAGGGAGGATGCTGGTCAAATGGTCATGCTGGCCAGGGATGGTTCTGCACAGCAGCCTGGCTCTGATCCACGCTGGCTGCTCTACGCCTTTATGCTTGAGCTGACAGGGGAGCGGTTCAGCAGCACAAAAAGGAAAAAATACAACCAAACTGACCCCGTGAGTACAGAAAAATGACAAATAACAAAGGAGAACTATGTATGGGAAGCAGCTTCCTGAGAACAGCCTTGAGACTTGGAGCGGAGGCTGACACATGGAGGCAATGATGCTCCCATCCTGTTCCAAACACAAAGATGCTAGACATGGACAGGAAGGAAAAACTCCTGCTGTAGGACCATGGCAGGAATGAAAAGACTTTTAGTGGCTGAGATGAGTGGCACTGAATAGGTATGTGAAATAGATAGGGTTTAAACAGGGAAGCAGAGGCTTTGGTGTGACCAGTACGCATTAGTCTTGAAATAACATGGCACACTGTGGCAAAAGCAACAGATCCTTACATTCACCTCCCAGAAAATCTGGGAAGGTTTAATCTAATGCCTGCCCAGAAATCTCACTCCCTCCTGGAAAGTGGTGCACCTTGGCCAATGTGCAGAAGGAATGTGGAGGTACTGTTATCCCAGCTGACAATTTGTTCCTGGCGGGCAGCAAGTGACACTTCTTTATTCAAGCAGAGAACTCCAGCTCTCATCTCAGCTGTGGGGTTCAGACAAAGGGAAGCAATGAATGCAGGGCTCACCGGTAAATGATGCCTCTTTCATGGAGAAACATGAGGGCTGAAATAATTTCTGCAGCGTAGAACCGGGCCCGATCTTCGTCGAAGCGCCGCGACTTCTGGATGTGGAACATCAAGTCCCCGCCGTTGACAAACTCCATCACAAAGAACAGGCGATCCTACACACAGGCAACCACAACAAACATGAACAGCATTAATCACATCCTTGG
This sequence comes from Corvus moneduloides, assembly GCF_009650955.1. NCBI lineage: Eukaryota > Metazoa > Chordata > Aves > Passeriformes > Corvidae > Corvus > Corvus moneduloides. The sequence continues at coordinate 5,873,371 of NC_045481.1, read as the reverse complement.
CCAGGCTTAGAAAAGTCTTAGTAAAACAATTATCTCTCAAACAAAAACAGATTAAGTAAACATGAGACTGTGTGTGGGGGGAAAGGCTGATTTTTTTCAGGGAAAATCAAGTCAATACTAGGAAGATCTGTTAGTACCTCCTTGCCCTGCACTCCTCCCAGAAGTTTTGACCCCAGTTGTGAAATCAATTCCTGTTCATATGTGGATTGGGCACGTCAGTAAGTATGTTCTCATCACTAAGCAACTCCCATTGGGTTTCCCTGAATTACCCTTAGCCTGAATCAGCAGGGAATGATAGCCCTTCATCAGTACTCTCTGAGCTCAGTGGCACAAGAGGAATCTGCAAAAAATCACTGACTCCCTAGTAAACATCTCAGACCTCTGGGAAAAGCTGCTCCATAACACAACATACATAATCAGAATGCAGCTTCACCACAACATTGTCTCGAGGATATCCCAACATTATTTCTGGAGAGTGTGGGCTGTTTTCCAGGATGGGATTTCCTGCCATACACTTGCATGGCAGCTGCTTTTTGGGCCCTCATGTTCCAGCTTTCCTCTGATTAGGAAATGATTCTATGCAGAGAACCTGCACAGAGACCTCTGCAGAGGTCTCTGGGCAGTAGAGGAACTGATAAGGATGAAGTGTAAATAAAATTTCTGCTGAGCAGAAAAGCAACCTGTTTGATAAAGTTCAGTTCATTAACCACAGCTGTTAGTCTCTGAGGTTTCTTTTTTGGCTTTGTTCTGGCTTTTGCAAAAGCCTGCAGATAGGGAGGCACTCGCTTAAGCTGTGTGCTCAACAGTGAGTACGGCTTTCACATGTGTTCACTTGACTGTGAGAGGAAGGACACAGAGAGATTTGGCACAAAAATAAACCCCGAAATTGTTGCAGTCTAGTTCAAAAATTTCTTTTAGCAATTGTTTCAGGACTTTCAGTATTTGTTGTTTCAGTTTTTCTCTGAGTAGCAGGAACAAGCAGATTGGAAAACAGGCATAGAATTCAACTGAGACCAGTCAGGCTTTTAATGGTAGTACATGCCTTTCTTTCCCACAAGCCCCTTCCCAGGTCTGATGTTAATTATCTACAAGCTACCTTTAAACCCTCTCTAAGTTTAAGAGGATAAGCATTGTCATGCTCCACTTTCTGGCAGTCAGCCAGCTTGAAATGACTACTGGTATTAACATCTTGAGATGCACACAGCAGAAGAAAAACAACCAGAAATTCCCTCATTTCTCAATGGAAATGAGCAGGAAAGCAAATGGCTTGTGACACATGAGGACAGCTTGCTTCGCATAGCCAACCTGGGCTCTGCCATGAAGCTCCTTCTGGGCTCCTTCTAGAAGGTAAAGATCATTAAATCATAGAATCATTTGAGTTGGAAAAGGCCTTTAGAGACCATCAACCACTAACCCAACTCTGGCGAAGCCCACCACTAAACCATGTCCCCAAGTGCCACACATCTACATGTCTTTCAAATACCTCCAGGGATGGGGACTCCACCACTGCCCTGGGCAGACTGTTCCAGGCAGCTTGACCATCCTTTCAGTGAAGAAATTGTTCCTAATATCCAACCTAAACTCTCCCTGGTGCAACTTCAGACCATTTCCTCTTGTCCTGTCCCTTGTTCCCTGGGAGCAGAGCCCGACCTCCACCTGGCTGCGCCCTCCTTTCAGGGAGTCGTAGAGAGCGAGAAGCTTCCCCCTGAGCCTCCTTTCCTCCAGGCTGAGCACCCCCAGTTGCTCCTCATCTTGTGCTCCAGACCCCTACCCAGCTCCACTGTCATTCCCTGGACACACTCAGCACCTCAATGTCCTTCCTGCAGTGAGGCACCCAAAACTGAACCCAGAATTTGAGGTGCAGCCTCACCATTGCTCCCAGCACTCTCACAACACTACTGCAGCACCAAGGCCATGTGTTGAATGCTATCTCCAGTCCATATAAACAACACCACCTCATTGTTTCACTCTGTCTTTATTAGAGGGCACCGAAAGACACCCGAGCTGGCTTGTCTGCAGCAGCAGTCTGAGCCAGAGCAGCATGGATATGCAAACCCACCAGCAGCCTTGGCTCTTCAGCCCACATCAGCCCTGTAATGCCACATCTTCACTGCAACTGGTTAAGCTCAGTCTGGCTGTCCTGTGCCTGCCTGTTCCTCCAGCTGCAGCACAGGCATCACCTCTGCCTCGCCAGTCAAGCTGGCTTTTACATCTCCTTGTTATTCTTTCCCACCTCCTTCCTTGCTGATCTCTCCACATGACACACACTTATCTAGCCCAGCTTGTCCAGGCATCTCCTCAAGCCCATACTTAAAAAAGAAATCCCTCTTGCCAGATCCCCAACAGGAAGCAATTTAATTTCCCAGCAGCCTGGTGAGGGATGGCGTGTGCATATTTATGTGATACATATGCCTGTATAAACATGCATGCACTTAGGTGAACACACATGGATTTTCTATTCTTTCCTTAAAGGTGACCTTCAGGGAAACAAAATTAACTCTTCCTATCTTAAAACATCTATGTCCAGCTTCTCCAGAGCAGGCAAAACTCCACAGCCCACCTCAGACTTCTGGTTGTACTCGTCTCCACTATGATGCTTACAGGAAGACACTACTTCTTTCTCAAATGTTCAGGTGAGCACCAAAACAGCTGATTTTGAAATTCACATCACTGCTGCCATGGAATTAGCAGCTTTTTGCTAAAAACTGCTCTTGCTTCAGACTAATTGCAAACCTGAGCAAGCATAACCACATGTGTTATACAGTCACACCCACCCATGGGCTCATTTCACTGGTCAAGCATAAATACAGAACTATGGGTTACTCAGCTTTTAAAACTTTTTTTTTTTAATTTAATTTTAAAGAAGTCCAGCTTATTGTCTGCCCACTTTCCTAACACTTAGAAAGCCCATGGGGCTGCTGAAGAAAAGAGCAGGATGGGTACTACAACCGGTTTATAATGCAGCATTTGTGCATTGGTCTGCTACATGCCTGGAAACAAGCATTAGGAAAATGAGCACTAATGACCATCCTTTGGGGAAAAGCATCTAAAAGCCAGGCAAGGCCTCCCATTTTTACTCTTAAGGAAGACCATCAGCTTGCTAAGCTGCAAAGACCAACCACTCCTCCAAGAATCATTAAGAAATAAAATAACCAGTAGTGTCCTATTAAAAAAAAAAAAAAGAGGTGGGAAAGGAAGGGGGGGAAGGAAAAGAGAAGAGGAGGGCTGCCGCTGCCACAGAGGGCAATGAAAAGAGAGGAAGAGAAGGAGGGAGAGGCAGGGAAGGGCAGGGGAAACAGGGGAGAAGAAAGAGGGAAAAAGAGGAAGGGAAAAAAAGAGGAAAGAAGAAAAAAAGAAAGAAGGCAATTTGCAGCTGGAAGAGTAAGACTGAGTAAATAACCTTAAAAGGGGCCAGGAAAAGTAAATCTTAAAACAGCAGATAGTTCAGACACTTGCAAATTTGACCTAAGAGTCAGTTATGTGTCTCCTTTCTTGGGGACCACCAGTGAGAATAAGGAGCAGTTGAATTGTTTTTCGACAGGGCCCAGTGCTGAACTCCTCACATGTGTATTTTTCTATTGTGCTTTGCCCAGAAGTCTCCCTGATCTGGTATCTCTGTTTGACGTGGTAAGAAAGGAGCATTTGAGTCAACAGGAAACAGTGACATGAAAGGCTTTGCAGCAAGTGGCAGCCGCAGGAGGAAATCACATTGCACCATTCCTGGACTGGGATCAAGATGAATAAAGTCTCAGAGCAATTGTTACTGTAAATTAAAGAAACACTTGAAGGAAACAAAATCCATGGGACCAGGCAGGGTAATTTCAAGGCTGGACTACACCTAGAGATTAATCCTATCAATTTTCATGCAAGAGAGCTGTCTCTTGTATTTTTCTTGGCTTTAAAAAAAAAATTATTTTTTTAATTTCAGTTTTCCATCCCTATTTGCTCCCTTATTAGCAGGGCAAAGGCTGTTGGAAGCACAGCAGTGGTTGACAGTACCTGTAAATACCCATAATATTCTTTCATTGTCTTAGGGGGTTTTGTGGGGCTTGAAGAAAGTCCCTGACTGCAAAAGCCACCAAGAAGGACAATCCACACACTGGTTACTGCCCCTTGCAAACACTGAAAACCATCTCAAGCATCACTTAAGCCCTTTGTCCTCACCAGCTCTACAAGCTGTTTTGGATCCTCATACCCTTCCCTCTTTGTCATCACAGGAGAAGAAAAAATATCCAGGTTTTATTAAAAGAGCATCCTTTCCCTCCAGTGTGATGGCCAACTTCTACCCTCTTCTACTCATAGCTGATGTCCATGTACAACCCACACAAGACCAAAGATCTCTGAAGACACTTGGGACCTTATCTCCAATCACAAGGGTCCAATTTACCCCCCTGAAAAATCAGCCTGGCTCAGGAATTCCACTTAGTTTGCATTTCATCTTTTTGGAAATAATTCATGCACACAACTCCTTAGAAAATCAGCTTTGGGTTCAATCTGAGTTCACTGAAGCCAAAGGGTCTCCCCAAGAAAACAGTCATTCTTCCCTGTTTTGGCAGTTAATGCTTTGCAGAGCAGAAGGCAGGCTTTCCAAATCATCCCCAAACAGAGACAGCTGTGTCACTGCTTCCCAGAGAAACTTTATTGTTTCCAAAAAGAGTAGCAGGGCTTAGGGAGCGTGCAAGCAAATTATTACAAGATAATTACAAAAGCTGGCAGGCTCTCTCAGTGTTCCCAATGTTCTCCCTTCGTGGTCCACAACCCCCACACAAAGCAAATCTGCCCTAGGTCTTGCTGGGAGCGAGCAAATAAACCGTGATTTCTCAGTACTGGGCTCCAGAAAGCCACATGTCCAACTCCCCAGCAGTGCAAGTGGCCATCTGTATCTGGGTCAAGGCACTGCAAAGCATAGGATCTGAAGGAGGAATAATAAACAGGTTTGTAACTGAGTATTTATCTTTGTAGGACTAACACAGCCATGCCCCACTCTTAGATGCTGCTCTGTGAGGAAATGCTTGTCCTCCATACCCAGCCCTCCACAGATTCTATGAATTCCTCTTGGGAATGCTTCCCCTCCCCCACTGTGGTCTTCAACATCTTCATGAGGGGAAGCAGAGGGGCAGGCTCTGATCTCTTCTCTGGTGCCTAGTGACAGGATGCAAGGGAATGGCCTGAAGTTTTGTCACGGGAGGTTTAGGTTGGCTATTAGGAAAAGTGTCTTCACCCAGAGGGTGTCTGGACACTGGAACAGGCTCCCCAGGGCACCAAGCCTGGCAGAGCTCAAGGAGGGTGTGGACAATGCTCTCAGGCACAGAGCTGTTCTGTGCAGGGCCAGGAGTTGGACTCAATGATCCTGATTGGGTCCCTTCCAACTCAGCATATTCTATGATTTCATACCCAGCCCCTCACAGAATCCACAGATTCTATGAATTCCTGTTGGGAATGCTTCCCCCCAGTATCCTGCCCCTGAACCAAGGTACCACCCTCATGAGCTGCCTGCTGCTCCTAGCTCTGGGGGTTAAGGAAGGCAGATGTCCAGGGGCCTTACACATGGTTTCAAATCCAGGGAGGATCACAGGTGTCCTGTGAACAGGCTCACCATGAAGCAGTCACGACAACAACTCTTTTACAAACACGTCTGTGAGCACAGGAGCAGATCTAATGAGCTCAGCCCCAAATTTCCAGACAAAGCCACTCTCGCCTGACTGCAACGGAGCAAGGCAGTGACTGATGTCAGGTAAAGATTTGGCCCTTTGATTTCAAATCACAGCAACTACATCAAGGAACACCTCTGCCCCGTGCTGGCTCAGCTGGAAGCCCATTCACATTATAGGTGATGGCCATGGCATGGCCCAGGACTCCCAAGCAGAGAGGCAGCAGGTTTTACAGCCATTTGCTTGCCAAGCAGGGCTGCTCTGTGGGCTGTTCTTCCTCCCTGCTTCAGTGGCCGTGGAAGTGCCCGCCAGTCCCAGGAACCACTTCTGCCTCAGGGAACCAAGCCACAGACAGCACATCCAGCCCTGAGGCTACCCAGATGAGGGGATCACTGTGTGATGCAGCTGAAAGGCTGAGAAGGGGAAGGTTTCTTTCTTCTGCTGGTTTTGGGTGGTTTTTCAAGCTAGAAGGAGGTGCAGTGAAAATTAAGCCAACTCAGAATGGGCATAAGCTGCATGTGGTGTCTCTTCCAGGCTGGGCAGCTGGTGAACACAGTTCTGAGAATCTCAGGTCACTTCCCTACTCCAGGCTCGTTTTTAGCTCCTTTCATAGTCACCAGCCACCGTCACAACCACATAAATGGGGCAGTTATCCTTGGTTATCACCCCACCACACTCTGCTCTCTGACGCTGCTGACAGTGGGCACCATGAGGCTCCCTGTGGGGCCACTGCAACAAGGCACATACACATTGCCCAGAGAATCATAAACCGGCTCTTGCCATTTGCATAAATAAAATCTGCAGGGTCCCTCAGGGTAAAGGCAGCCCTGGCACCCGGGTGCACAGTGCAGCATCAACGCTGAGCTCATTCCAGAGGAGCTCAACAACAACCACAAACCAGGGCTAGCTGAGGGGAGTTGTGGGTTCCCACTTGCCCCAGGGAAAAAAAACCCAAAACTAAACAAAAACCCCAAATCTGACTGTATCCTCCAAATTCCTGTCCCTATTTTCTTAACCACTTGGCTGAAATTTCAAGCTCATACGCTGGAGAGTTTTTGTAACAGGCAAATTCAGTCATTTGTCTGGAACAATGCTTCTTCTGGGGTATTCAAGTGAACCATACACACATCCTTCCTCCTCATCCCCTCCCTGCAAGACAGCCTAATTCACAGCAGCATTACACTATTAGCTCATCTTTTCACTAGAAACTTTCACACAGCGTATGTGCAAAAGGATGATCATTATCTTGTTCACCTGTGTGTGTTCCATTTGAAACAAGACCAGACCCGAAATAGAAAAAAAAAAAAATCAAAACTCAGGTAAGTCAACCAATTATGTGAAAAAAAATGTCTGTTTTTTTAATCCCAACTAAAAAAAAGGACACTTGGAGCATCATTAAAATAAGATATTACAAGGATAAAAAACAAATTGAAAGAAGAAGCAAAACAAAATCTTCCCCTCCAGACCTTTTAAAATGGTACAGAAAACTACATAAACACTTCTTCCCACCTGAAAGATTAAAAAAATTCAAAGGACTGGCTGAACTTAGAGGGGAATAAATTGAGAAATAAGGAACTCGAGTGTATGACTGTAGACATTACCTGTTAATCAAAGATTTATAGGACATCTGCACCCCTCAGCTGGCTGCTCGCATCTTGGTGTCTCAGAAGAGAATAACCCTATAAATACCATGCTTTTTTTACACCCTTCAGTTCAAAAAGGCTACTGAAATTGGTGTTTTCAGTTTAGAGTGACCAACCTGCAATAGCTCTTCCCATTTTACAAAATACTGAGCTCTGCACTATCTGCTGGCTCAGGCAGGGCTAGGGAAGGCTAGAGACCTCTATGAGCTCAGCCAAAGGTCTTCACAAAAATTAAGAGTGCCAAAACACCCCCAAAGCCACTTGGAAACAGCTTGCTGTGAGGGTGTGTAAATCACCTTCTCACCTTAAACATCACCTGGAAAGCAATATGGATTCAAAGAGACTGAAAGCTAAAGCACCACTGGCTCACACCTCAGTTAGTTACCTCTTCTATGAGCTTAGATTGCCTTTGTTTTTTCTTCCTCTTCCTCCTCAATACTGACTGGCACCTGCTTGCTCAGGCTGCTTCAGAGCTGCTTCCATTTTGATCCCCTTTTATGCTGCAACTTCCTTGATTTTAAGGCCAAAAAATACTACTTTCACATACTGTGGCTAACCATAGGCAACACACTTGGCTACCCTTGCACTGAGCTTGATGACTTGTCCAAGCTACACTCTCTTCCCTAAGCCACTGCAGATGGAGACAGGCATTTATTTCAGCTTCATGAAAATGCAAATATCCAAAGTCCCTCAACCATCTGGGGTCAGAAAGTTACTCTGGGGAACTACGACACGACGATGGCAGCTGACCCTTCCAACCCTCCAGCTCATGTTTTCACCTCAGCTCACATCACCTCAGTGTGCAGCCCAAGTGTGGACGCCCAGCAAAGTTCACAGATTAGAGTCAGAAATGTCAGTCTGATCTTGTTTCACCTCCTGCCTGCAAAAAAAACCCCAGCCTCGAATGTTCCTGCAACAAAGTCACCACTGCAAGGTGTCACTGCACACATCAGAAAAAGCAGAGCCTTTCCGAGCAGGCTGCGGAGGCCTGGCACGTCTGGTTCACTGACAACTGGAACCAGTGTGCCAGCAAACACATCAGGGGTTTTTGGTGGATGTGAACACTGTCAAACCACAAAAAGATGCACTTTTGGCCAGCCTGCTTTTATGCTGTGCTAGACGGGACGAGAGCCAGAGGAAAGCAGAAATTGGCTGTCCCTGCTGTGGTCACAAAGCCAACATGAGGGCACCGCGGTGCATACACCTGCAGGAGCTGCACTGGCGAGTGAAGGTGGGAGAGGAAATTCCCCTGTACCTCCTTGTCAAAAAAACCCCAAAAACCAACCCACCACCCCAGGTAAAGCATAACTCAAGCTCCTTCAAGCCTTACTTGCAGAGCCTTCCAGCAGAGTGGTTTGGGGCTAACATGGGTCTCAACTCTCAAGAATAGAAGTCTCAGTGCTTGCAGAAAAGCATCCAAGATGTGTATTTGGCTGTCACGTGAATGCATGCACAGAGTTGTGCCTCCACGACATGCCACAGAGGGAATGCTGGGGGTTCAGAGCCTGGGAGTGGATCAAAGCCATCCTCTCTGCTCCTTCTCAGTGCCTTGCAAAGAGAACATCAAAGAGGCCTCACTAATTCCTGAATGCCCACCAGCACACTCCAAAGTCTGTGTCAGGGCACTTCCTCATCTCCCAGAGCCCCAGGAAAGCTGTCACTGCCACTCCAGCCTCCCTCACCTCCAGCACACCGTGCTCTGCCCTGTGCTCTACCCACCTGGTGACACTAGAGTCACTGGTGGACAACCAGGATGATGCTGATGATCCCCTGGAGGGACCATGACAGAGGACTCCCCTGGACAAACAAGGGCACTTAGGCTTCCCTTGTGGCACCTGGGGGCAAGGGGTGGGTGAGCTGCCACCTCTCAGTCCCACCACTTTGGCTCGTGGGCCCTCACTTGAAAATGATGTCCCTGTTGAGGGCTCCAGGTCAGCTCTAACACTTCTGGGAGGTGAAATACAGGCTCATCTCTCTAAACAATTAGGTGACCCTTGACAAGATGCCCACGCTGACCCTGGCAGAACTGCCTGAGTGTCCCAAGAGCCAGTGGAGATGTGGAGAAACCTTCCTCTTCCATGTTGATCAGCCTGCAGCCAGTAAAGGGGACAAAAAAACTGCATGCCAAACAGCAGGCTGTCCTTGTAAAATGGGACCAGTTCCATGATTATACTGTCCTGGAGTCCCAGGCCAGTCCCGCCTGGCTTAAATAGCACCCTGCTCATTATTATCTTGAAGGATGCTCGTTATAGAAAAATCACATCCCTCTGCCAAGTTCTCGTGTCCCACTATTTTTGGAACAATAGGGGCATGCTCTGAGCCTCAGCAACTGTCAGCAGAGCCAGAGGGAAAGCAAATCCATATAACGATCAGGCTGGCTGACGGGGATAGTGCTGGGAACAGCATCGCCTGGGGGACAGTCCCCTGGAAGGACTCTTTGGTTATGAGAAAAGGGATAAGGGCAATAAACATAAAACCCAGAAGCTATTCGACACTATTTGCATGGGAAGCTGATCTCTCCCAGCCCTCTTCATTCTCATGCATATGAGTGGAGACAAAAGGATTTAAAAGCAAACCACCTGTGCAGGAAGGATGGCTCCTAAACCCCAAAGAAGACAGGACCTACTTACCGCAAGCTGATTTTAATTAAAACATTCCAGGATTCACATTCCCCAGGATCACATTCCTGACTTATTTATTTATATATATAGCCTCTTTCACCCCTTCTAGGACAGTACTGTTGAAGTGTTGGATGACACCAGTGTCAGGTAAAAGGAAACAAACACTTTTTGGTGCTTGTGACCCCTAATTCAGGATCCGTGATTATCCTCAGGTCCCAGCACCTGTCAGCAACTCACAGATTACTGAAGAGGAAGCATAATCCTCTCTGACACTAAAGAATTATTCTAAGGCCCTAGAAAAAAGCAGAGTTAAATGGCTTAGGCAAGGTGGAAAGCTCCCAAGGCAAGGCCTTCAATTAAAAAAAAGTTTAAAATTTTAAAAAACAGAGATATGGTGAGCAAGGAAGACCTCCCACAGATGCAGCTGGAGCAGGACTTTAATTACCCCCCTGCAATGGAGCAGTTGGACTCTTTCCTTGCCTTTCACAGGAAAGGAATCCGGAGGTGCAAGTCCAAAACTGCCTAGCCCAGTGCTGGGCACACAGATGGCTACATCCAGCCTCTGCCAGCCTGCTGAGCTGCTGCTATTTCATCTTTAGGCTCTGAAAAGTGTGACCCACACCAGGCAGAGCTAGCCCTTGCAGCTCCTACCACCTAGTGGCTGCAGGATTCAGCCCTGATGGAGCGAGGAGGAGGTCAGGCAGCCTCAGCCCACCCTGGGCAAACAAAGCCACCCTTGCTGGCAGGCATCACTTACGCTGCAGCTGAGACTAAAGCAGGGTCACACTGAGCACAGAGGCAGCACAAGAGAACAGAAAACCTTTCTGAAAACCGTCAGTGGCTAATGTAAGCTCAGAAAAACCTCAGCCAGCTCTAAAACAGGCAAGCAGAAGCAGCAGCAGTATAGATGAACTCAGGTAATGCATTGCTGTTTCGGGTACTTGTGCCTGCTCAGCTAATCGTAGAATCACAGAATGGTTTGGGTTGGAAGAGATGCTAAAGGTCATCTAGTTACAACCCTCCTCTCTTGTACAGGGACACCTTTCACTAGACGAGGTTGCTCTGAGCTTCATCCAGCCTGGCCTTGAACACTTCCAGGGATGGGCATCCCTGGAAGAATGGTGCATTCCTGGCACCAGATGACATCACAGCGTGCAGAACAGACATGTCCCAGGCTGTTAAAGTCACCCTCAGGCTCCTTAAGCCAGGGGAAGAGTTTGCTGGTTTGGGTGGGATATTATAAAAGAACCAGAATTCAATCTGCTCTGGATCCAGCCAAATCCTCAGAACCCATAAGTGTGCTGTCCTCATACTGCAGCAGCATCTCAGGCACTTCCAAGAGCCTTCCTTTTGAGTTTCCATGATTTCTTCTTGAACTGGGAGAGGTGAGGCCATAACTGGACACCCCTGTTCTAGGTGCAGCCTCGCCAGTGCCGGGAAGAAGGGATAATGACTCTCCCGAGCTCCTGAAGCAGCCCAGTCCATAATTTAGCTCACGTTCTATGGGGCTTCACTGCTGGCTCATACTGAGCCTGGCACCTACCATAAGCTCTGTCTGCCCTCCAGCTGGGCTACTGCTCTGCCAGTCAGTCCCAGCTTGTCCTGACCTATGGGATCAGGCTCTGACTTGGCCTTGACAAATGGTAGGAGGCCTCAAAACAGCTAGTTCTTGAAAAATTACTAAAGGCAGTAATAACATAGGTCATTATGTATCCAGGATCTCCATGGCAGCCGGGAGCTGTGCTTTGTTTTTTATAACATGAACCATTAATACCACATTTTAAGAGTCTGGGCTGTAACTGTGATACATGTGATGTGGTTTCCATGTAATTGCAAACTGGGTATTTGTGCTACCGTGCCCCCAGTCCATAGCTTTTTAAATATGGCTGCAGGATGACATTTTGAATAAGTGGTTACTCTTTTTATATATATAATGGTTTATATATATATAAAAATATATATAAATATATAAATATATATATATATCTTTTTCTGCCAAGGTCTTGTTAATGGAGGGGATATCCCCATGCCATACAAAAAATAAACAGAAATCCCAAGTTTGTATCAGCCTGGTTAAGACCTCGTGGAAGGATTGGGTCCAGTGAATACCCTGGGGTTGCAATCATTTCTCTACTATAGCAAAGGGGTTTAATTGTGCTTTTGTAAGCAATTTAAATCTGGTTATTCTGGATTGAAGTGGGTGTCACTGAGTGCAGACCATGGGCAAAAGATGTTATGAATCATCTGCACTTTTTTTGCAAACACTTCCCTTTTTGGTGTTGTTTATCATCAGAGGGGAAGTGGTTTTCTGTTACAGACAATCTAGACAATGAAGCAAAGTGGGATTCAAGTAAAAGAGGAACCCAGGAAAGACTGGAAATAGCAGGGTCCTGCTATACAAGCACCACTCCCTTGGTACCATTTCAAGGACTGACCAGCTCTGTGCTCAGGGCACCAAGGGCTGAGGGGTTCTTCCCTCTGCTCCTCTGATGACAAGCTGGTCCAGAAATTCCTGTTCCAGGCTGCTCTACTGTTTAGCAACCTCCTTTTTATTTCCAGTCTAACTGTACCCATGGCCAGTCTAGACTCCTTTAATCTTAGCCAGCATCTTGACAGCTTTGTTTCCCTCCTCAGTGTTTGACATCTGCAGACATCGATCAGATCCTCTTTTTACCTACAATTTGCTAGTCTAAACAAGCTGAGTTCTCCCCTTTTCTTCCTCTTTGCAAAAGACTCTGCAATTACTTCACCAGTCCAGAAGACTCTGCCTGCACCCACAGCAGATTGCGTTCAATTTTTTTTGAACATGACAAACAGCGCTCACACAGTGACCTTGAGTCTTCCCCAAGTTCAAGGGAAACACTCTACACAGCTCAGGAGCACATTTGCTGTTTTCACATCTACACTGCAAATTCAGTCAGCAAAGCCATAGCAAAGGCCATAGCAACGAGTGGCAAAACCCACATTTGACCTCAAACAGAACACATCAATACTGAACATTTCCAATACTTCAGGAAAGTCATTACAACTTGAAATACCATGAAATAAAAGTTTCCTTGGTTACTAGTGACAACGGTGAGCTATAAGTTTCATTTCTGCTATACAGCACAGCTGCTCTGTGAACCATGTGAGCTGTGTATTAATAAAACCCAACACAAACCATTCAATTTCAATTATGTGAGTCTACCCAAGGGCTCCACCCTAAATGAGCACAGTTCTTCACCTCCAGAGCTGGCTGTTGCATCACCCCAGTGAAAAGAGAAATGGGTGGGTGGCTGAATACATTTGTCTGCTTTTTTTTGTTTGTTTTTTTTTTTTTGAAGTATTTTGGGTTTATGTAGGAGGAGAAAAGCTACAATTAAAAGGGCAAGTTTCTCCTGCCTCTTGTAAGAGGAAAACAAGCTCTACTGCCCCATAGCAAAGAAAAAAATGCAACTGGAAAAGAGCCCAGGCAGTTTTGAAGATCTACACTGCAGAAAATGCTTTGGTCCTAAAAAAAGCTTAGCTGAGGGACTCCCAAATTCACCTTGTGGCCACTGCCTCCATCTCAGACACTCCCTCCTCCACCACCCACACCAGCAAGAGGCTTCCAGCCACCAGCTCACACCAAATGAGGCTCCCAGCCAGGCACTCAGCCCACGTGCTGTCCTCCACTGAGGTACACAGGGCACAAGGGACAGCAATGCTGCCAATTTGTCTTCCCTACACAAAAAGAAATACCAACTGCACACAGATCTGACTCAGTGTCCACCCATGTCAGGCAGACCCTTTCCAGGAACCCCAGAAGGATCTTTCATTCATTTCTGAGCAGTCTACAAAGGCTGGCAGAGACAGGAACCTCTGGTTCCAAGTACAAATCTTTAAGTTTGCAGAAAACTCAATGCAAATACAGTCCAGCTAAAAATTCAGGCAGCAACAGAGCAGAGCCTGAGATCCCAGAGCAACCAGAGGACACTACAGATGTGTAGACATTTGCACTTGGAAACATTCAATGGAACAGAGATGTTTCTAGGGAAGACACAAAGAAAGGCTTTGTGCCTTACCAATTTGCTAGGGAGCTTAGAAAAAGCCAGGATTTTGTTTGCCAAATGCCCAGCAGATGTTAGAGGTGGAATATAGCAGAGCGCTCTGTTCATCCTCAAGCAGAGAGGCTTCTCCTGGGTCTGAAGTGGACATTTGTAACAGGTCAGCAGCCAAATACACAACAGGGTTCCTCATGCCAGCCAGTGTCAGGAGGAAGGCTGGCCTCTGCCTGGGCTATACTTACAGGAGTCTGGAAGCAACAGTAGAGCTTGGTGAGGAAGGGGTGGTTCCTTGCTAAGGAGAGGATGCGTTTCTCGGTCATGGTGCACTCAACATCGTCATCCTGCAGAATGACATCCTTCTTCAGCACCTTCACTGCATAGAGCTGCCCACTCTCTTTCATCTTGGCAAGCATCACCTAAACCAAAAGCGAGTGTGAATGGCAAGGGCTGAGCCCTCTGAGCAGCACAGAGCCTCTCACACCTTCCCAGGCTATAAAGGTCAGTTATCTCATGACCAGGCTTGTGGACCAAAGTGAGTCAGCCTGTGAGCATGGGCATCAGTGTATAATCAATGACACACACTACTGCCTGCAGCAGGCTGCTCTGGACAGAAATACCCACACACGCTGCTCCTGTCTGGCACACAGCTGGCTGACAAAGGTCACCCACTGTGCCAGCACACACTGCCTGGGCAGGGACACTCATCCCACCTCCCTCCTCAGATTTAAAACTCAAACACACTCTTTCACATCAGCTTCATGGCAGAGAAGCAAAACCCCCATCTCACCACATTTGAAACCACTGCCTTGTTGCCTTTAAAGGAAAAGTCTTTACATGCTCCAAAAAATACTGCCCAAACGAGTGTTAACACACACATTTGCAGCTCCTGGTATAGGCCCTGGCATGCAGCTGTTCCTTCAGGTACTAACTTCTTTTCTGTGATATCCAATTCCTCACTTTGCTGTCAGCTTTCTTTCTCTTCCTTTTTCTCCTTGTTCTCTGTAACCAACTTTGTTGCACAAAGGAAGTACTGCTTAGTACTTGCTCTGGAGTACCACCGGACAGCCTGTGAAGTGATTTCATGTTATGAAATCACTTCACCTACCTTGGGGCTTCTTAAATAAGGAATGTGGTTTCACACAAAATAGCCACGAATAATTCTCACCTTTCCAAAGCTTCCCTTTCCCAATACACGAAGGAAGGTTAAGTCTTTGATCCCAAGTTTGCTTGCTGAACTTTCACTAATGTTGTTGCCATCCTTCAGGCTGCCTTTTCCTTGATGTTTCAATGAAGATCTCGAAACCAGTTTCTGTGGAAGAAAGCAAAGAAGCGTCAGTCTGTGTAGAAATTGTACTTCTTCCTCAGAGGTGCTCACAGGTGATCAACCCACCAACCACGGCATTTGGGGCCTGTTCTGGGGCACTTTACGGCTACTGGGACAGGAAGTGTGTTGGTAGCATCACACAGCTGCCACATGTGGCTGGCCAAAGCTGGCACTGCTCAGGGCTGTGCTGACACGTCAACACCAGCTCTGGTGACCTGGGCATTTCAGGTTGTAAACCCACTGCCCAGCACATGACAGATGATCACAGAACAAGCTGAGTTGGAAGGGACCCACAAGGATCATCGAGCCCAACTCCAGGCCCGGCACAGGACCATCCCCAAGAGTTGAGAGGCAAGGTTGACTCTCTCCATCCTCACTCCCCACAAAAAAAAAAGAGAATGAGTGGGGGAATCCAAGTCTTCTATTTACCAGGAAAGTAAGGAGGACTGCATAAATTCTGCAATAGGCAAAGTGCTGGTGAGATCTCAAACCCTGGCAGAGAATTTCATCTGAATTTCTTAGGTTTCTACATGATTTTTAGACTCTTACTCAAAGCCCAGTTCAGTGGGATCCCAACTTCAAAACGTTTCTTTTCCACATCTGGGCTGCTGGTTTCCTCCACTGCTCCAAATTCAATGGAAAGCTGTTCATTCCCACGCCAGCAGTGAGGTGCTGCATATTCAGGAGTTGTACCAGTATTAGCACACATTTCCAGAGCTCGTAATTTTGAAGTACACAAAGATCAAGCCAACCTCCAGTGCCCTCTGCTCACAGCTCTCCAGGTATGCATGTGCATACAAACGAGCACTTCTATTCAGTTTACTGGTCTAAACGAAGCCACACGGACTTCATGAGCTCCATCTTGTGACTACTTTGGTGTACAGCAAAGTTCCTCCTGCACAGGAGACTCGTCACCATGGGCAAGGAACCAAGAGCAGCCACAGAGGCACAGAATGGTTTGTGTTGGAATGAACCTTCAAGAGCATTTAGTTCCAAATCCCTAACATGCAGGGACACCTTTCACTAGACCAGCTTGCTCAAAACCCCATCCAACCTGACCTTGAACACTTCCAGGGATGGGGCATCCACAGCTTCTCTGGGCAACCAGTGGCAGGGCCTCACCAGCCCCACAGCAAAGGATTTCTTCCTAACATATTATCTAAATCCACCCTCGTTCAGCTTAAAGCCATTCAGGGCTGTCCATACAGCACAGTCCAAACATTTCCTAGACTCTTTAGCTCACAAATAACAAGAAGAGATCGTTAAACACCAAGCACAGATTTTTATTTTTTTTTCTGTTTTCATCTCCTTTTGATGTGCAGATGATGCAACAACAAGCGTTAACAAGTGCTGATTTTTGCAGAACAGAGAAGGGAGTAGGGGATTTCCCTGTAACTCCCAGGATAACTGTCCCCCTGAACTGCTACAGGGAGAAGAGCAGAGGTAAGAGTTTGCTATAAACCAACTGAAATCAAAAGGGGCACCACAGCCTAATAAGCCTGCTAGGTTGATACAGCATGATGCGGTAGATCAATGGCTAATTGTATGAGAATATTTACCAAGTCTGGAAATTATGGTTTGGGTTTTAATATTTTCTTTTTGTTGCGTTGACAGGGACCACAAATTTTGGCTAGGGATGAAGTGAAGAGTGAAATGGGCTCCCCAAAATCACACAGAAAAAGTGACAAAGCTGGGAAGAGAACTAGGTTTCTTCTTGAGCTCTTCTGCTCTATCATACACCACACATGCAGACAGCATTTGTGCTTGCACTAAAAATAAAAAATGCATGTCATGAATTATACTGATTTTTAATTAGTCAGGGGGTCTTATTCTGCTCTCATTTGTGATAAGCACATGGAAGAGTGTTGAATAGTCACAGCACTGTGAAACATAAGCACAGAGCAAAGGAACACCTAGAGATGAAAGCCTGGACATCAAACATCCATTTTCCAGGTGAGGCCTTTGCCACAAGCCACAGACCTATTCCTGCAGTCCACCACCCAACACTATCTGTCCTATGGGAAGCCTCTGCCCTCTCCTGCACCCACATGAAGATTCAGTTGTAAATGTTTTAAATAGAGAAGAAAAAAGATAAAAGACTCACCGAATTTGGGGAAATGCTTCCCGGTTGCAGACCCATGCAGGCCAAGGTTTTTGCAAGCTCTGCTGAGTTCACCCCACAGTTTGGAGCAACGTTTGCTTGGCATCGAATGTGGACGTTCATTTTACAGACTGACAGGGGCAATGGAAAGTAAAAGCAAAGGAACAATTAAAATAACTTGGAGGGGTTTGCTGCTGAGAAACAATTTAGTAATCCCACTTCAGGAAATACACCCATCTGGATCTACTCTGTATCTTTACACTAGAGGGATTTTTGCCACTGATCTAAGTAGAAGTAAAAATTAGAACTCTTGTAAAAGAGAACAAACTCCTGAAAACCAGCAACAGACCCCAAAGTCTCGAGGCAGGATGCCACATTGCCTAAAGTTTTTCATAAGCATGTATTTTTGAGGTACATAACTACCATTGCAGCTATGCCTGTAAGTACAATTAGTATTTATAATGCCATAGAATTCACAACAAACATCCCCTCCATTTTCATGCATCTAATTTTAAAGACAGTGTTCAGTGGGAAACAAAAGTCATTCTTGCTCTAACTCATGGGCACACACACACCCTCTTGTGGGAGGCGAAGGCAAGGATTTTACAGTCTGGATCACAGAAACAAAAATGTAACACCAGGACATGCTTAGTCATCAATTAACAGGCTTAGCAGTCTAAAGCAATGACCTTTTTTTCCCCTCGGATGCCTTTTCACTGCCTTATCTCACCAGCTGAGCAAAAACCTTCAGGTAAAGGGAAAATACGAACGCAGGAAGCAGAATACTTTTACTAATGCAAGTTAAACAAAGCTGTGCTGAGAGTGCTGAGTAGAGTCCTTCTGGCAGCCAGAGATTAAAAAGGAGATCCGCCTTTTTTTTAACTCTTAACAAAGAAGAATGTTCATCACTCAGCTTTCTCCTGAAGGTTGCACAAATCAAGCTCACACGGGGCATCAAGAGTCTAAAAATAAATGTATTTTGTGAAAAGGCAACAGTGAGAAGCTGCTCACTTTTACACTGTAGACCCTGTCGCATGATCCCCCAGAGCAAGGACCCGCAGTGGTCACAGAACGTTGGGACTTTGTAGTTGTGGACGCTGAATTTATGAGGAATGTTGATCCCAAACCTCTGTTCAGTCACCTGAGGCACCAAAAGGAAAGCACAGGTTTAAAATTCAAATACACATACATAAGCTGGTGTTCATTTACATACAGGCATTTAAGTGCAAACCTAAGATGATAATTTCAAGTCAGAAAATGTCCTGATCCATCACCTCACAGAGGTTTACTGCAAGTGAATACTGAATTAAGAGCTTCACCTGCTGTGGGCCAGCTTTTCCTTGCTTTTCCAGACTACCTGGAAAAGCAGACTTTAAAATAATGGCTGCCTAGCCAATTTTAAACTCTTAAAGACAAGTTAGAATTAGATTACCTCAAAACAAACCAATCCCACTGCAGTGTGAGCTACAGCTTTTTTAATCCCGCAGTTATGACATCTTTGACTTGCATACTATGTGCAAAAACATGTAACTTTAGGTCAAACTGTTGATTTTATTAATTTTAATATAGAATTGCTTTCACAGCTCCTCCTAAAATTCTCATTCCTCTTCTCACCCTCCTTGTAATTAACAGCCTTTCAGGCACACATTTCACTCTATCACTTGCAATCATCCCCTTTTTAACCTTGTTCTTTCCCAATTGCATATCATTTAGATCCCAAGGACACCTTTAAAAAAATGTTCCAATGGCTGAAGAAACCAGTCCCCATTTAGCAAATTCATCACTTTTGACTTTGTTTCTCAAAGTCAGATGCAGATCCTGGAAAGCTGAGGCGGAACCCATAACTCTATTAAAGAAAAGTCAAGGGTGTGACTGGAACAAGAAATTTAAGGTGAGTGGTGCCTCCTCACTTCTGCCTTCTTTTAAAGTCGTTTAAATGTGTTATAAAACCTTCATAATCCCGAGGGAGGGGTGAGGACATTCACTATTTAACTTGCACTTTACCCTTAGGCTTCTTAACTTATTTTCATCTGGCTTGTCAAGGGGTCATTTTAAGGAGTTCAGCTCAGCAGTTTGGAGGCAAGAAATAACAAAAGGTGACTGCATGCCACAAAACACAGAGCTGCCTCGTGAATAAATAGATTTGATTTGATTTTTCCTCAAACAGTTATTGAGCCATTTCCAGTTCAGAAATGAGACATGCAAGGCACAGGGCAGTGTTAGGCAGGGATGTTACTCCCATCAAACACAGCCAAAACTAACACGAAAGAAAACCTTCAGAAATACGAGTTATGCAAGGGCTCTTTATTACAATGTATTTCACAGAGCAAACGTGTGGAGCAACAACTAAATGGGCCCTTCAGGCAACCAGAAAAGAAAAAAGAGGCAAAACAAAGACCAGTGGTTGGCCAGAGAAATCCACATTAAGCACCGGGCACCAAATTTTGATTGCACCACAGTTAATCATGCAAGAAAATTACCAAGAAAACCAGTGGATTTGCTACTTTTTGATGTTTTCCAATGAAGATATCCTGATTTCCTACACGATGTGCTAGTCCAAACAGCTAGTGGCATCGACAGAAGAAAAACCAGATGACATTGCATGGCCTTTATGCAGATATCTATCACTTTTTTCTCACTTTTAAACCCATGAATAAAGGTAACATAGAGTAAATTCTGCTACAGGACAAACCCAGCAACCCAGACAGCCCCAAAGTATGATGACCCAAAATAACCAACGTGACTTTACCTTGAGATCGTTCTTGTTAGTATTGTTTTGGCACGTGCAAGCTGTGACAATGAGGTGATGGCAACGCTTGTGTACAACACAGGTGCACACTAGGAAATAAAATAGGCACGCTGAAAAGAGCCCTTGGAAGACTCAGAACACATCAACCCACCAGGTGGACTCCTTAAGGCTCAGCTGCATCATCAGCACACCGTAAAGATGTGAAAAATAATCAGTGGCTTGGAATTAACAACAGATCTGGAGATGTATCTTCAACCTACTACAACAGAAATTCTGCACTGGATCATTCACACAGCCTAGAGAACAGCTGCCTATATCAAATATGGGTGATGGGCACAGAAACAACAGTGTAGCTTCTCAAACTACTCAAAAAATGCTGCTGAAATAATTATCCAGGGAAGAGTGGTTTTTGTTCACACGCAGCTTTCTTTCACAGGAGGACACCAGTGCCCTATTACACTGAACAGGAACAGGCTGTGGTAGGCTATATTGAATGACCATGAAGCAGGCAATTCTGGGAAAAAGGGAAAGGAAAAAATAAAGGGGAAAGGCAGAACAATAATTAAATGCAAACAAGCACCACAGGCATCTCTAAAGCCAGTCAGCCAAACCATGTGCTCAGGCAGAAGTGCTGTGCCAGCCCACGAAGTCACAAACTCCCTAATTCTACTTTGTTGAACTTCATAGGGAGAGAAAGGGAGAGGGTGGCCATTCCAGCAGGTCACTTTGTGTCCCAATACCATCTGGGCACTGTCCTGAAGGGACCCTGGGTGCCTCAAGCCTAGCTGGGTGTTGCATGTAGCCAACAACTCAGTGGACTTGCACAGGATGAAACAGCAACCGGACAACCTGT
The DNA here is from genome assembly GCF_009650955.1 of Corvus moneduloides. Taxonomy (NCBI): domain Eukaryota; kingdom Metazoa; phylum Chordata; class Aves; order Passeriformes; family Corvidae; genus Corvus; species Corvus moneduloides. The sequence goes on along the minus strand of NC_045481.1, from coordinate 5,852,404 downwards.
TTGGGCAGGAATGTCAGAGGCTGCTCCTGCAGCCACACAAACCTGACAGAGGCTCAAAAGCACAGGCCTGGCTGCCTGGGGAGGAAGAGGAGTGGTGATTCCAGAGCAGCTCACAGCTGCAGGATATCCCAGCAGACCAGGAAAGCACTCCCAGAACAGCACATCCCCCCCCCCACACACACACACCATGCAGGAAAGGAGCACCTTACCTTGGCACTGGTATCCCTGCTTCCCAAACACACCCCTGGCCAAGAGAAAACACAGACACAATTTAATGGCAGAAAGACAAGTCATCTTGCAGATTGATTACAGAAGACAGAACCAAAATGCAGGAGGATCCCAAATTATCAGATCCCGTGGTAGAGCTGCCCAGCAGTAGTGGTGCAACCCAGCACAGGGGTGTGAGGGCACAGGAAAGCACTGGACAGGCCATGGCTCACAGGGCAGGCTGTCAATATGCCTTGCATTCCCCATATTCCCCCTCACTCTCATTTCTCAAATACCTCAACTTCATTACAACACACGCCACACACATTAGACTGATCCCAACAGCCCACACCCTCTTATTATCTCTCCCACTCCATGTTCTTTTGAGACATATCTATGTTTTCTCCCTGCTCTGCCCACTCCTCCACGTGCATCACCTCACACCTCTCTGATGGCTTTTCTGTTGTCAGGAATTTTCTCTAAACTTTCAAGCAACTGGTTTTTTCTCAGTGTAATCTCACTGCTCCACTGCAGTGAGTGGGGTCTTTCTTCAGGTTGCCTCGTTACTTTTTTCTCCCTTGAAATAACATCTGTGGTTACAAGGGAGGGACACTGCCCCATCCCCACACCAACTCAGTTTGCTTCCAGCACCCAAGATACATATCACCTCTGGCTTCTCTGCAGCAGACTCCAGTTTGCAGCATAAACGTAACCTGCCAAACCTGACTGGCCAAGAGGCATCACATCGGAGGCCCTGGGTAAAGACCTAAGTGACTGACTCAGGACTAGGGGAGCCTTGTCCCCAGAACACAGAAGACTGGGGAGCTCTGTGACAGGGTGTTTGAGCTGTTCTTACCAGATGAACTCCCTGCAGTGAGAGCAGTACGTGGGCTGTCGCAGGTAGGTGGCCATGAACTTGTGCCCGTTCACCTGGTGCACCCGCCTTCGCATCGCCCGCTGGCGCTTCCGAGTGAGGTTCTTAAAGATCCGATCCCTCTGCAGAGTCCCTGTGCAGGGGGGAGAAGGAGAAAAAAGGACAACGAAACATTAGGATCATCACACACAATTATCACTCCTGGTTTTGCTATGGCATTCGGTTTGGGCCCCCAACCTAAGGAGGACGTGGCCAGAGATAGCCATGGAGATGATGCCAGGGCTGGAGCCCCTCTGCTGTGGAGACAGGCTGGGAGAGCTGGGACTATTCAGCCTGCAGAAGAGATGGCTCTGGAGACACCTTAGAGCCCCTTCCAGTGCCTGAAGGGGGTTGCAAGAGAGCTGGAGAGGGACTTTTGACAAGGCCATGGAGTGACAGGACAAGGGGGAATGGCTTCCCCGTGAAAGATAGTAGGTTTAGATTGGATATTTTAAAGAAATTAATGACTGTGAGGGTGGTGAGGCCCTGCCACTGGTTGCCCAGAGAAGCTGTGGATGCCCCATTCCTAGAAGTGCTCCAGGCCAGGTTGGATGGGGCTTGGAGCAAGCTGGTCTAGTGGAAGGTGTCCCTGTCCATGGCAGGAGGTTGGAATTAGACGATATTTAAGGTCTCTTGCAATACAAACCATTCTATGATTCTACGATAAAACACTTTCAAAATCACAATTACACCCCTGGTTTAGAAGTCAGGGGACCATGGTCTAGAACGAGGACGGCATCTGGGACAGGTACAGAACTTAATTGCAATGTCCCCTTTAGCTCAAAATTACATTTTTCATCTAGAAAAATTTTCCCCTTCCTCTCACACCTTCCCATGTTGAGACATGCCATTAAACTATTAACTCACGAGCTGTAAATGGACCAGAAGCTCAAGGCTAATGAGTTGTCATAACTCACAGCTTTTTGGACAATAACTCCTGAAAAACACGACTACATGTAACCAACTGACTAGCACCACGTTGCTGAGTGAAAGCAGTGCCTTGCTTTGTGAACAGTGTTCATCCACCTTTGGTATTCTCATGCTACATTTCTTTATCACTATTAGCAGCATTTTCACATACTTCCAATACTTCCTGTACTGGTTAAAAAAAATATAGGCTACTTTTTCAATGATGATCAGTTTTTTGATATGTGCCACATTCAGCTTTCTTTAAAGGGTTCATTTTCCAAAGGTTAGATAATATTTGATAGTTCTGGAAAGCAGGGACCCAGGAACTTCTGGCATTCAAATCTGACTTGTCCCAAAATTTAATTTAATTTTAGAACAGAGTAGACTATTTCAGTTGAAAGGGACCTAACATAATTGTCTAGTCCAACAGTCTGACCACTTCAGAATGGACCAAAAGTTAATATATTTTAAGAGCATTGTTCAAATGCTTCTTAAACATGACAGGCTGGGGGCATTGACCACCTGTCTAGGAAGCCTGTTCCAATGTCTGAACCACATCTTGTTAGAGAAATGCTTCCTAATGCCCAGTCTAAACCTCCTCTGGTGCAATTTAATATCACAATTCAATTACCTACCAATATAATTTAATCTTTTTACTGAGTTTAGTTCAGCCATATAACAATTTCCTAGCAAAGCTCAACTTACACAAAACAAGTGTCTTAAAAGGCAGAACTGAGCTCTAGATCAAGAAAGCCATTCACATTTGGCAGCAGCCATCCAAATTGCATATTCCAGCCAGCTGGTCTCTGGGATCCTCAGACAAACCTGGTCAGACTCAGCTGAGCTTTCCCAGATCAAAGCATCATCTGGGGCACACTTGCCTCAGAAGAAAGAAATGAAATTTTCGGTTTTCAAGTTAGTTACTTTGCAAAGTAAAGGCCCTGAAAACAAGGGCATTTGGTGGGGGGGACGCAGTGGAGTCTGCCAGAGGTGACTGTGCACCAATGTTCTGTATTCAAGACTCTTGTTTTGAGCATGGACTGGATGTAAGACAAAAGCCAGCTCTTGCCAAGCCCTCTGCATGGATATAATGCCACAGGAAGGGACAGGTCTGTAAACTCCCGGAGCGCTGGACTGGCAGCTGGACCCAAACACAGCTGTCACCATCCCACTTATCTTCCCACAAAAAGGGGACAGAGCAATTCCCTGCTTTCAACTGGCTTTGCTGATTAACCACTGGGGGGAGGGGGGTGGTGGAAATAGAGGAAAAGCTGTCAACCTGATCAAGGCCTGAAATGTAGGAATCCCACATCACAGGCATATTTCCCAGTCCTCTTTGTAGGAGTCAAGATAAGGGAAACCATCCTGTCAGTACTGAGCCCAGCCACTTCAAGGGGTTGTGAGCCACAGGATGTATTCCTCTTGGTACTCTTGCTACAGGTTTAGAAGCAAAGCCAGCCATAAAGCTGAAGGGGTTTTTTTCTGCTGTGTTCTCCCAGACATCCGTGCATGTGTCCCTTCCACAGGCACTGATGGAAACCTCCTACCCGACGGCGTCACTGTGACACAGAGCACAGCTTGACTTTAGGACAGCCTGCATTTATTTTTTAAATGGAATTGCATGCGATAAATTAGGATTTTCCCATTTACACACAACAAGAAAAAGGATGTGGTAAGACTGATCCAAGCACTTAACAGAAACCTTCCTTCTTCGGTGCAGAGCTCCAAGCAGCTGGACAGAGACTGGTGCAGAAGAGCCTGCCTTTGTAGGGAAGTGCTTAAACATGTGTTTAATTCCCACTGAGGTCAACAGGACTCAGGGATCACAGGAATTGCCAGACTGAATCAGAACATTGGTCCACCTAGTTCAGCATCCTGCCTCTGTCAGTGGGCAACCAGAAACACATGACAGCAAGATGGAGGAACTCTGCAGCTGGGAGATAATTTGCCTCTTTCCCACACACAAGATGTCATTTTGATCTCCAGAAGTGAGATCTGATTTGCGGAGGTTTAATATTCCTTTCAAACGTTCAACCATCACTGCACAAGTTCAACTGCCTTGTTATCTACCACAGGAAACAAGACTGAGAAGAAGCTCAAGAGGTCAACCAAAAGGTCCTCAAGAAGGAAGATCAAGAGCCAGTTGCTTTGCTGAGCCTGAGCCTCCTGCAACTTCATGTGAGAATAAAAAAAAAAAATTCCTTATAGCATTACAGAATGTGCTCAACTTCAAATTCAAGAGAGCATCTCTTTGATCTAGGTTTAAGCAAACAATTAAGTGTTTTTTCCTGGATCAGGGCCAAATACCTCAAGTGCCAAAGTGTCCTGTATTGGTGTTCAGAATGTAGAGGAGCATTTCTGAGGCACGGAAAGGGAAGCACAGGGTTTGAGTGGGTGGTGAGCACATAAGTAACTCACCTAAGGAAGCAATCCAGTTACCAGCTTGCTCCATGCCAGATGCTCCATTAGAAGCCCAACAGCTGATGCCCTTTAAGCCCCCATTTAGCAAGGTTTAAAAGAGTATGTTCCCAATTTAGCTCCTGCAGCTTCTGGTTGTGTCACGGTTCCCGTCAAGGACCAGCATGGGGTAATCACCTCCCTGGTGCTCTCCCATGCAGTGCGGACCACACATGGCAAGAGGAAACCAATCCTTGGCACCAGGAATAGAGAACACTTGACAACAGCCTACAAAGCCACCAATGGGACACTGCTGTGCATCCCTGTGGTTTGCCCAGCTTCAGACAGACTGCAATTTTGAAACAGTTCACAAAACCCAAAAAATTACAGGCACTTGTGGTTTTTTTTTGGGCAACAGAGGAAGTCTCCATGCTGCCTGCACTGGTGGATCACATCCAGGGCCAACCTGAAGCCTTCTCCCCTGAGCTGTACTTAGCCTCCATCCCGTTTTCCAGACACCAACATCCCACAGCACAACAGCTCTGTCTTGCAGACGCACCTCTCATTAAAGCACATGCCACAAGTTGGGGTTTTTTCTTTACTAAAAGCTAACTCATATTTAAAGCACTCCTCAAATCTCACATTTTCTCACACTACTTGGCTGTCAGACCCCACTAAGGTTCTGCTGATACTGCACATCTTTCAGGTGATCCTCATCCTTGCTTGTGTTCACCTCAATTTACATTACAACAAAGCTGAGTGTTACTAAGCAGGTTTCAGGAAGGCCTGGATTACTTTCCATATGCCACCAACTCTTTTGGGCACTAGTCTTCCCATTTCCTGGTGCTGGCTCAAGTGAAAAGGAGAGGGAGAGCCCAGCACAACCTCAGCCATACCCCGAGCCCAGCTGTAGCTGCAGGAGACCATCCTCCACATGATCTGGTGCATCTACACATACCATCACATCCCACAGAATAAATCCCCCTGTCTCAGGGCTTGGGTGCTCATGCATCCCACACACCACACCACGGAGCTGGCAAGTTCAGCCCTCCAACAAGTGATTTTGAAATGGTGGAACACATGGCTGCCAAAACCTCCTTCCTCCCAACCACCAGGACGGCAGTTCCTCAGCTCACACCCATCCCATCTGTTCAACATGTCCCAGTGCCACTGGGGGAGAGGCTGTGGGCAGAAATCATCCATCAACACAGCGCTGAAGTCTGCTAATGGAAAGGCCAAGAGATTTGGGATTGTTCAGCCTGGAGGAGAGGAGGCTCTGGGGTGACCTCATTGCAGCCTTCCAGTACCTGAAGGGAGACTACCACAAATCTGAAGAGGGACTGTTTACAAGGGTATGTAGCGACAGGACAAGGGGAAACAGATCCAAAATGAAAGAGAATAGGTTTAGATGAGTTATTTGGAAGAAATTCTTCCCTGTGAGGGTGGGGACACCCTGGAACAAGTTGCCCAGAGAAGCTGTGGCTGCTCCATCCCTAGAAGTGTTCAAGGCCATGCTGGATGGGGCTTGGAGCAACCTGGTCTGGTGGAAGGTGTCCCTGCCCATGGCAGGGGTTGGATGAGGTGATCTTTAAGGTCCCTTCCAACCCAAACCAGTCTGTGATTCTGTGACAGGGTGGCCAATGCAGCAGCCTCTCATGCCTCCCATCTTTGGTGTCAGAGGATATAAGCCATCAGAGACATTTTCCCAGCTCATATTTTTCATTCTGGCCAGTTTCCTATAGGACATACATTTTCTTTCTGGGCACAGAGAGCATTTTACAAAACAAAGCCATTCTAGACCATTAAACAGACTCAGGCTTTTAAAAGCCTCTAATCTCTGGTAAAGCAACAACCACCATGAATGGTTCAAATGTCCAAATACTGCTATAAAAGCAGACAAGTAATTGCTCAGTGAAGGGAGTTTCCACATCCATGGCTAAACTCTGACATCTGTAACTATGGGGTATTTACTGTGTCTGCCTATGTGCAAAACTTAACTACAAAGTTCAACACTAAAAAGCCTCTTCCCCTTTCCCTCCTCTCCACTCCCGCCAAACACGTGTTCATAGCAGTGGAAATTATACATGCAGCAGGAGAAGAGAATAAATAACCCACCAAGTCATCTGAGGACATGTGCAAGCACCAGCACATCCTCACCCACTCAGCAGCCTTTAACACCATCCCACCTGCCCCCTGAGCTTACCTGATCCTGCTCTTCCTGGGCAGAGATCTCCCCTTTCCCCCCCGCCCCAATTTGTATTCCAGGGGGTTATGTCAGGTATATCTCTTGCAGTGGTGGCATAACTACAGCAGGAAAACAAGAGGAAGAGCTGCAGGATGAAGTGGTGTGCTTGGAACTATTTGACTCAAGTAGTTAAAGCTTGTCAGATCTCATCTATTGGAAATCAATCTCACTGTTGTGCTATCGACCCCTGCTGTAACAGCAGCACAGCAAAGGTCAGCCAGGTACCTCCTCACAAATGACAATTCCTAGTAGTGTTACACTCCCATATGCACCAGTGGCATTTTTCTTTGGAAGAAATAAAGATATTCAAAAAAGAAAAGTAAAAAGCCTTAAATCAATACTGTTAATAGGTAAAAACTTAATTAAGCCTTTTTTTGTCAGTACCAGGAGCAGTATACACTTATCATTCCCTGGGAGCACTGCAAGCAAGCTCCCCTTGAACTGAGACACAACCACTGAGCTTACTGGACTGTAAAAATCAAGACAGTGGATTGAGAGACCCCTCACCTCCTGCAAGCACTGCAGCACTGAAAAACAATCTCAGATCATGCTAAATGATCATCTACCCCATGCCCTAACAGTGAGTAGTAGTGGATGTTTTAGGAAAAGAATACATAAATCAGGTCAAGTTAATGAATTCAGCCCCCCACCCCCTCCAGGCATCAGTATGTAGGTGTTCTCTCAATATTTACCTAACAGTGGGCTTCCTCACATCTACTAAATGTAAACTGAGGCTAAACCAAGATGTTTACTTCCCTGGCTGGAAAACATGTCAGTTATGACAAAAATCCCTTACTAAGGTTTTGCATCTTTTAAGCAGAAGTTTTATCACCATAATCCTGTGGATGGTCAAAACCATGGGAAGCCTTGCTAATTAAAATGTTACAAACACAACACACCATTGAAGAAGAAGCTGACAGCCTGACTCTGAAAAGGGAAAAGGATTTCTTCCTTTCTTCCTGTTCTGCTTCCCTAATACAGTGCTGCAGAGTAGAAGCCTAATCTTTCCTATTACAAAGCTTTTCTTCAGTTCCCCTCAAACATTAAGCTGGATGCACAAATCAGCCAGGTGGAAAACAGCCACCTCCACAAAGATCACATTAACCACACGGAGTTTCTCTCCCAGCAGAAGTTGCTCCTTCTGTTGCTTTTGCCAGTCTGTGCACGATCTGGTCTCTGCACTCTGGTTCCGATCCCAGGAGAGGCTCCTTGCAAAGCAAACACGTGGCACATCAAACACAGGCTGGGACTTATGTTTGATCCAGCTGCTGCTTTGCCCTGAAACTGGATAAAGATTTGAAGATCAGAGAAAGACCCAGCTAGGGCTAGGGCTGGCAGCACTATGCTGTCTTCCAGGACTTCACAGAGAGTCATGCTAATGGGCAGCTCATCTTTTAAGATGCCAACCTGTCAATATTGTCCAAAAGAGTAAGAAGGAACAATGATGCTCTGAATCTAAAAAACACTTTTTCCGCTCATGAGTGTGAAACAGCACTATCAGCAGTCTTGGGAATGCAAACATGTAATCATCCCTGCATCACATCAGACACAACTGTGCACTGGAGGTGAGGCCTCTGTTTCTCGTCCAAGTGCTGAAGCAGGGCAGATCCATCTTCCTTGTTTTCTTGCCAGATCTAGGACATAAATTCATCTCAGCTCTCAGTGATTAACAACATTTGAGGACTGAAGCTGAAGGATGATGTTTCAGTGTGGCAGCAGTGAGAACAGGATCAATGAAGTTCACCCAACAATACTGGTGAGCATGACAGTGTTCAGCTATTGCTACAAAAGCCCACCACAGGCTTCTTTCTAGAATTACACAATGATGCCAGAGCTCTGGTGGTACCAGTAGGTAACACAGAAAAGCACCTTTTGAGGGGCTCAGTTTTCTTCAGTCTCTTGGCTGCAGCAGTGCCAAGGGCAGCAGGACAGCTCTGCAGAGCTGGAGTGACCAGTGTGGGGCTGCTGGGAGCATCCACACCTGCAGGAGGGGAGATGGCTGCAAAGCCAAGGGTACAGCCTAGTGCTGGGGCTGAGGCAGCTGCTTTTTATCTGTTTGCATAAATTCTGTGAGAACATGAGAGAGCAGGAAGAAGGCAGCTTGAGAACCTCTAAAACAAGTATTCTGCTGCCTCTTCAAGTCTCCCGACCAGTTATGAACTCCATACAGGTTATTCTGCATAGAACTTTAACCCCAACTGCCACAGAGGTTTTCAGACATGCACAGAGCAGCTTTTCCACATCTGCTCTTCCATGAATTTTCTTGGAAAAGTTTTTTTTTTCCCTAGGAAAAGTTGTTTTTAGACATTTGCTTGTGGATGTTGACATCTCTAAAGCAAGACACCACAGCATGTTGCACAAGGCTGAAAAATGGGAATGGAAAAGCCTTTCTACTCATTTTTATAGTGAGTAACCTTACCATTCCATCTCTGCAAGTTTGTGCATTCATTTGCAAAACCTCAGGATGTATCTGTTTGCCAGAGAGACCAAACTTGGGCAACAATGGCAAAGAACTGTCTCAGCTTGCACAGAGAGGAGATTCCAGGAGAGAAGGATTTTATTTAAAAATTAGAAGAGGGATTTGAGAGAGACAGGAGAAACCTGAGCACTGAACTGAGGCCATCAGAGCCCCAGATTGGCACTGTGACCGGAATGCCACCTCGTATCTGTCCCTTACCCAGCAGGACACAGTTTCAGAAAGCAAAATAAATTAGTCTGGTCATATTCCAGACAGGTGCTTCCCTCTGGCTGTAGCTGAACATGGTCTTCCAGCAGAAGTACAGTCAAAAAGCCACCTCAGCCCCACTGTTCCCTCCTCACAATGGAGCCCCCTCCCTGCCATTTCGGACCTACCAGCATTCAATTGCTCCATAACCCACTCCTGTCACACTGACCTACATAAAAACAGGCAAAAAAATTAAAAAACCAAACCCCAAAACACTTCTTACTGCATGGCTCATTAGAGCCTTAACAAACTGATTCCTCTCCCTCCTCCCCTCACTGTTACAATCATTACTATTTCCTTGTGCTTAGGCAAGCGAATTTCCATTGTAAAACCTCCTGTTAGTCCTTCCCACTTACTAAACTCAAGAGAAAAACGTTGGGATGTGATTTACTAGGGAAGGAAACCATTTAAATACATTATTCATTAAAAACAGGAAAATAAAACTAACAAAGCAACTTTGATCTTTGCCATGATTAATTCATGCACCAGAAGCCCTCTGGTTTAGAAGGTCTCAAACCCCACTGGCTGCAGAGCAGAAGTAGCAGTAACAAAGTGACAGCATTTGTAAGTCAAAGCTCCCACCACTTGTGCAAAATCCTCGAGAAAAGCAGAATTGGAAGCAGGGAGATCCTGAACCCTCCCTCGGGACTCCTGCGTGTCACAACCATCAGCAGCTCACATGCTCGTGGGTGGTTCCATAGCAGGGATCACAACTCACTCTGAGGAGGTCCTGCCCACACAGGGAAGCACGAGATCCAAGTCAAACCTATTTTTAACCAAGTGCAGTTTAAAGCTATTTTTAAAGTGGATGCTCTGGGGACATCCCCCTTTTGGGGCATGGGGAAGTCGGTTGCTTTGGTATTGAAACAAGGGTGTCCATACAAGGTCGGGCAATCAACTAAATCTGCTTAAAACTCACACCTTTATGTTCAGGCATTGTCATTTTCTGGAGACACAGGTTTAACATCAATCTTAAAGAAAGGAGGAGCAGGAGAATAGTCTTTATGGAACACAAAGACACACAAATCAGGATGAACCAAAATCCAGTTGAAATGGGAATAACAAGCAGCTTGTGTCCATAGCGTCCCAAAGTTTTGCAGCATCTCCATAAATAGTAACCACATTCCTCAACACAGCAGCCATCCCTAGAACGACATCTCAAGCCTTCCTCACCAAGGGCACTGCACCTCTCCACAAGAAAGCAAACTGTATCCCAAAGCACAACTGGAATCTAGACAGGAACAAGGTAACTGAGAAAGCTAATACAACAGGACAAATTAAACATTCCCCTTTTTCTCCCACTGGGGCCTCCAACTGCTGCCATGAGATGCCTCAGCTTTTCCCCAGACCCTGGAGGTGCACTGGGGCTCACCAGGCAGGATGACCAACACCTGAATCACCACCCTGCAACACCTGGATCCTCCTGGTGGACTGGTCACCTCACAGCTGCTGGTCTGGCAGCAAACTCAGCTCTGATCACACAGCTGACCCTGGAACTTTTGAGCTCTCCAAGTGGCAGCTTGCTAACGAGTCCTCTAATTGCAACAGCCTTAAAAAGCAGGTTGTTTACCATGTTGCTCTCCCACGCAGGTTCCCACACACCATGGGCTGAGTAAGACACTGCCGCAGCAAAGCATCTGTCAAGAAAAATAAATTCAGCCTCTTGTATTCCCAGCTCATTGGGAAGAGCTCTGCCAAGAAGCAGCACCTCTTCTCATCAACACATCCCCACCTAGGCAATGCAGCAAGGAAATACTCACTGCTCAGGCTGGGGGTTGCACAATCCATCCTGAAACTTCTGCAGATGGCAGGGACCACGAGTGCTCTTCCCCTCCCAGTGCCAGGGGATTATTGTGATTTCCCAAAGGGATTTCCTAAGGGTTGCAGGCCAGGAGTGGCACCTTCAGGAAATGCAGCTGTCCCCAACAGCTTCCCAGCAGCTAACACAGCCAGACCTGATCTCTCCCCCTTCCCCATCTCCTCCCAAATGTGGTTTTCACCCTGCAATACATATTTCTCCATTTCTGAAATACATCTCTGGGATATCAAAAGCAGATGTCCCAAATTCAGACAAATACAGCTTTAAAAATGCTGGCTGCCACATGGAGAGGGTGTTGCTTACCTTGGCTCAGGATCATAGAATCATAAAGGTTGGAAAAGACCTCCAACATCCTCGAGTCCAACCTTTGACCAAACACATTGTCAACTAAACCATGGCACAGAGTACCACATCCAGTTATTTCTTGAGCACTTCTCGGGATGGGGACTCTACCACCTGCTTGGGCAGACTGGTTTCAGCAGCTCCATAATGTGACACCCTTCAATTTCTTTCTCCCAAATGGGTGGCCCTTTCCAGCAGGTCTAAGAGCAGTAGCAGTAAGTCATATCCTGCCTCCCCGTGGCCTCTCCCATCCCACTCCTCTCAATTTACAAACAAGCAGAGGTGGGTGAGAAAGAAGAAAATCACTTTCTCCAACAGCTTGTGAGAGACACCTAAAACTTGTAACTCTCTTTGTCTTTTTTCCCAGGCCTTTAATGGGGAAGAAATTATCCGAGAGGGAATTTATTTAGGCTCAAATGACAGGAGATGAAAGCCAGCCTGTGGTTTGATGGTCACAAGAGCCCTTGCACAGGTTTAAGCAGTCCTCCCCACACACAGCACCCTGCCTTCCTTCCAGCACTCCCTTCCACACTGCCATTTTCCAGCCAGAACACGGGACACAGGGATTTCCCTGCCATGGCCCTCACGTGCAAGCTGTCATCAGCCCTTCAGGATGCAGCACTGGACCCTTTCCCTGAAAGATTTGTTTTGCCCATTTCACCTCCCATTCACAAGTGAAATACAGAACCCAGAGTCAATGCAAGTAAAAACAGGTGTAGGACTAAACTGAGGCCCTGGATTCCCCCCTCACTACCTAAGAACTCTGAGCTGGGCAAGCTGGACAAGAAACATTTTTCTGCCTTCATCCTTGCTGACCTGCAAGTGTGACCTGCAAGTTTGTACTGTGAACTATAGGAAAGACACGTTTTAGACACAAAAATTCAGCACTGGCTGACTTTCGGGAGTTTGATTTTCTAGTGACATCCTTCAAATGAAAAGGTTTCTGGCTTTAAGGCAATTTCCTACATTTTATAAACAAAGGAAACTATCACTGGAAGCAAGTTCATCTGCTGGAACTGGAGCAGTCTCCCCGGTCCTGGCTCAGCAGCAAGGCTGTGGTTTTGAGCGCACAGCTCCGGGGGAGAGGAGAGAACTAACACAGGAACGAACACACACTTCCCAGGAAAGGATTGTGCTCTGCTGTGTGGATCTGTGCTAGCGACATGCTCAACAGGTCTGGCAGCTAGACGGCAGAAAAGAGCTGAGATTCTGGGATTAGAAACAGTTTCAGACTCTAGCAAGAAACAGGCTTTCATGGTCACAGCTATGCTGCTGCAGCTATTCCTTGTCCCCTGCAGCTCCTCTACAATCCCTCTGTCCATTTTCTCCTCCTCCCACCTCCTTTAACCTTTTGGGCCTCTTTAAGCTGTTTCTTCCTGACAACTCCTGCCCACGCCCATCCACCACCACTCCCCAGACCAGTCTCCTTCTATCTCTCCTTATACTCCTCATCTCTGTCCTTGCAGACCCTTATGGCTCCATTTCTTCTCAAAACAACTTTTCCATTGTTTCCACCACTCAGTGCCCTTGCCCCTTGTCTCAGCAGATGGGGCAAGGAGATCAGGACACCTGCTCAGCCAGACCTCCTGCCTTCCTCCCTCCTCTACACCACTGCTGGGGCTCCCACTCCTGCCACCCTGCAGCACCCAGGGCAGGGCTGAGCTCAGTCAGGGAGAATTCTGGCTCAAAAACCAATCACAGCCCTGCTCCAATTTCCCAGTCCAGACAGCTGGTGCAGAACTGGCCCCACTCAAGGCAGCCCCAGGGAAACCCAGGAGCATCCTTTTCAGACAGACAGATTTACCCTCAATTATGAAACTGCCTCATTCTCTTATCTGCAACCACCAGCAGTGCTGGCAGTGCCAGGAGCAGCAGCCACCAAGGTGGGAACCTGCTCAGTGCAGGTGGTGTCCACAGCACTCCAAGCCATGGTGATGGCATGCAGCTTATCCCACATCACAAATGAGCAGATTTTCCCCAAAGACAGCAGACAGGGACAGCAGAAGCTTTCATCCCTCCCTCTCTTGCCTCTGCCAAGCTTGAGGTCACCCTGGCCAAGCAACATCAGGATCTCTTTGCTCTAAGCTCTATTTTGATTCAGCATTTCATTCTGGAAAACAAACAGAATCACTGCTGCTGAAACACTCCAGGAAACAAAAACAGCTGGCACTGAAGAGCAGGAAACTCATTATTTTATGCTGTGCATGGTCTGGAACAACCTAAAACAGGGATGTATAAATTGAAAGTGTGAGTATTCATCTCCTAAAGCACAACTAGAAGATGAGCTCTTCTTCCTACCAGCTCCATGCCAGCTCACCTAATGCTGAAGACCCTGTTCTGCCCTTTGCTATTTGGGACACACTGCCCTCCTCCAGTGAGGTGCAGGACTGAACTGCACAACGCCCTCATCATGCAGCAGACTGATGCTGCTGGTCCTCCTCATGTCTGCAGAGCCAGAGGGAACCTTGGGTCTCCCCAGAAGCACTAAAGATGCCTGAGTAACTCCCAGGTAAATTCAGGTAATTAAACACTGTGGCACAACAGCATCTGGTTCCCTCCAGGTGATACGGACTTCTGGATGCCGGACAGACTGGGCTGCCAGGCACCCAGACACAAGGAAAATCCTTGACTGCAGTGGTACCACCTAAATCAGGAGTCTCCTCCAGCAGCCAGAGTTGAGAGACTTGGATATAAAATGGGGTACAGTCTAATTTGATAGTTGGTGGAGCTGAAGTTATATGTATTTATAATTATATACATAACAAAACAAACAGCATGGTTTTGTTGCTATTTTTTTTCCTCCAGTTTCTGGTACAGATTTCCAGAGTGACTCTTGGTAAAGCACTGGGGGTTTTGGACAGCCATTTGCCTATTTCATCAGCCAGGCACCTCACAAACTGTGGTCTAGAGAAACTCAGGCACAGCCATGAGGTGTGCTAGTGTACAGGGCAACCCCCTTCATCCCAGTCCAGGGTATCATCCAGGTGTCCTCAAGCACACTGGGTCCAGAGAGGGATGGCCATGAAACAGCCATCAGAGTGCAGCAATCAGGGCTGTGCCAGCACCCCTGGATCCCAGCACTCACCTCCTACAGCTTCATATTCATCTCCTTCCATCCCACACTCATCATCCTGCCCCACTGCAGCCCAAACACCGGCTCCAGCACAGCCCTGTCCTCCAAGCCCAAGCAGGTTTAAGCTCCTCTGGGAGCTACTGTCACCTCTTCCGGGAATCACATTAAAATAAAGCAAAGAAACCTCTGTTCCTCATTACAGCCAGGAACACTGAAATCCCAGGGCTGATTGTAAGCTTGCATATTTATCTCTAGGTTTCAGAGCCCAGACAAAACACAGTCCACTGAGGAAGCGAAGTTAACCCTGACACTGCTGCTTGTTGCGTTTTTACAGTCCCTGAATATCTCTGCAGTTGGCAGATCTTGGCAAGTCACAAATTACTGACAAAAACCTCTTGGCATTAGACACACTGCAATAGCTGTGGGGCTCCCATGCATCATTTTCTGAGAAATAAAAGTAGCCTTGTGGTTATGTAGCAGGCTGGGGTGCTGTTCTCCTCCTGGCTCTGCATTACAGTCCCTCTATAAACACCAAGCAAATCATTTCCCAGGGTCTGGCTCTTCCTGCTAGCAGGAATAAACAGCTTTGTTTGTTTGCCTTCCTGTTGAAATCCTTTTTCCCTGTGAAAATTCAGAATTTACCAAACTTGCCTTGTCTTTTTTTTTTTTTTTTTTTTTTTTTTTTTTTTTTTTTTTTTATGGAAGAGAGGCATATGTGAGATATCAGAGTGCCAGGGTGCAAGAATACTTGGGTCCTCTCCTCAGTATACACATGAAATGCAATGTATACATTTTGAAAGTTTCACTTTGAAATACAAAAAAAATAAACTGCTGGAGGCTTCAGGACAAATAGAGAGCTGCCCTTGCTCCCACTGGCTTGGCTGATAAACATCTGTTGGGGTAGAGTGTGACCTCCAGGAGAGCAACACCTGCTCAGGACTTCAAGATCAGCCTCTGGAAACCTTCTGTTTTTAAACCTGACATTCATTTTTTCACCTGACTGACATCTTTCAGCAAGGGTGGGGATCCACTGAAGTTCACCTGCCTGCCACACAGAGATGCACAGCATCTGTGGATTACACTCCTGGTCCCTGCAAGGGCTCAATCTTCTCAGGGCACACTTAGGGCATATTTTCTCCCCCATGGGACTCAAAACTGTTCTGACCTATCTCCATCTGAAAATGCAGAGCTGAACCAACACGGAGTGGATCTGGAAATCCCTTGCCTACAGCACACAGGTGTGACAAGCATAAAGCACTGGAAAAAGTGCAAACACTGGAAAAATATACAAGAGTGTAGAAATACATGTCTCCTGCTGGTCTCTGCCACATAAGACTTTGGACTAGACATTAAAGACTTCCATGTCCTCAGACTGTGAACCAAAGACAGCAGAACTTACTTTTTCTTACTCTGCACTGATATGGCCCGTTTAGACCAGGAGGTTTTTTAGGTGGTGCCTACTACAAGCTTTAAAACTCTTCTTGAGCCAGTAAACCAAAAGAGAAGAGTGGCCCAACGAAACAGGAGATGAGAACAGGGCATTTTTTTATTCCTGGTTCCTAGTTTCCAGTATTTATTCCCTTATCTACAAAAGATGGGCTGAAAGCAGTCATTACTGCAGTTTACAGAGGACTGGTAAAACTCTTCTTCCTCCCTGTTATGCAAGAGCCTGAAAACAGATCTGTCAATAGAAATTTTATGGGGCTGAGAAGCTACATAATAGTGCAGAGCAAGGATCTCCTTAGCACAATACCTATGCACCACTGCAGAGCTTTCGTGGCACCTGTCTCAGAAAATGTTATTTCTTAAAAAACACTTTGTTTTTGTTAGAAAAATGTATTCTAAGAAAAATGACAGCAAAAGACCAAGAGTCTTGATGTTTGAGAACAAACCATTCTGATGTGCCAGCTGCAGAACAGAGAAACATTTCCTGGCCTAGAAGCAGGTTTAGGCTTCCTGAACCTGCTTCTTAGGGTTATCCATAGGTAAGCAGGTTCAGCTTCCCCCCCTTGGGGGGAGTGGAACTAGATGATCCTTAAGGTCCCTTCCAATATGATTCTATGACTCCTTGCTGCTGCAAACCCTACCAACATGAAATATTTAACACTGGGTGCTATATCTGCTCTACCAACTCACTTGGCTTTTCGATATTCTCGTTGTTCTATTTCTTGCCCAGAACTCGAATTTGTCATTGTCTTTACTGACACTGAAAGAAAAGAAACAACCATTACTTACCTCACAACGACAAAATTAAAACTGAACTTCATGCCAGAATTATCACTTTGAGTGACAATGTGAAAAAAAAAAATAATTAAAAAAGGCAAATTGCAAGAGTTCAAAGCACTAAAATAGAAGTACTCTGTTTTCTACAGGGTTTGCTTCATTCATTAATTCAGCCAACTACTTCATTTGTATTAATTTAATTAGCTTTGCTCAGAATTAAATAGAGCAAACAGAAAGAGAGGTGGCAAACTGAGGGCACACAGCACATCTTGCAGGCAAAGCAGAGAGGGGACTGGGCTGGCTCTGGGACTCCAGTGCTGCAAGGAGAGAGGTTCAATCCATCCAGACACACAGCTGGGGCCTCTCAGTGTCCAGCCTGACCTTGCTGCAGCCAAACAGCCTGGCCCAGACACCATCACCAGCTCTTGGGTATCTCTTCTAACTTCTCACAGGGGTCCAGAAGCACCAACCACAGAGTGGTTCACCCACACTCACTGAAAGGCTTTTATTTCAAATCAATCATACCCTGCCCAAGAAGAGTTGACTCACGATTTGCCCTTTCACAGCTGAAACCAGTATTCAGTGGGAAAAAGCAACAAGCAGGTCTGAATTCATGTCACCAGCTGAGCAACACCCTCTGGGGCACCCCAAGAGTAGTACAGATTTTAGAGAGCAATAAAGCAGATTTTTTTCCCTTTAAAGAAGGCCTGCAAGAGTTGAGATCTTGTGGATTATCTCAAAGATCTGGGCACACACACAGGATCACACGGAAGGAGGGAAGCAGGACTCTCTGGGTTCTGTCAAACCACAGCTCTTGCAGTCCCCAGGGCTGGGCAGAGCTTGGTGTGGCCCCACACACTGCACCCTGCTCCTGTTCCCAGCTCCTCAGCTGACAGTGTGCCTCACATCCACGGATGGGGCACATCCACAGCAAAAACACACCTCAGAGAAGGCACATTCATTATTTTTAAGGGAGCAGAGGCAAGGAGACACAAACAGAGACAGAGAGAGGTAAGAAATGCTAAAGACACCCTTGGGGGGAAAAAAATCATATTTATTTCCAGAGTAAAAAGAATAAGGAAGTTTTTAAAAGGAATCATAATTTTGATGACTTCAAAAAAAATCCTATTATCAGGCAGGGTGAAATAAAGAAAACCCAGAAAAGAGTAAATAAATTCATTTGAGAAGGGGCAGGAAATCAATCCCTAAGCAATGCCTGAAGTCTAGCAGGCAGAAGTTAGTCCTCACCTTCTTTATAAAACAGCCTGGACTGAAACAGCTCTTGGGCCAGTGAGGGAGTTGGCTGGGGAAGATGCTTCCCTCCACCCCAGCTGGGTGCCAGGGCCACCAGGACCCAAGGATGTGTCACCCTTGGGGAGCTCAGGACTTGGACTTGGCTGATCCTTGTGGATCCCTTCCAACTCAGAGCATTCTGTGATTTCTGTGAGAGGTAATCTCCTCCCAAGGTAAAGAGATTTTCATTTTAATTTTGTACTGGTTGCTTTACACAGGAAATGTCAGCTGAATGAGGGGAGTTAATATAATCAGATACAGCTTAGCCAGCAAGTATATCCAAGCAGAGAAAATAAAGAGAGGCAGGTATAATTTCTCTAGACCTCCCTCACTTCCTATTGCTCTGTTGCTTTCTTTTTCTGAAAAACTACATGTATTTTTAACACATCACACAGGCAGGTCTCCCTGCCTCAGAACAGCAGGGTAGCACTGATGGACACAAGAGCCATACAGGAACCTGCAAAGAACTGACCTCTTCCCAGCTGTATGTTTCCTATAGTGCCCTCACATCCTCATCAGTCCTCAAATGCCTCTGGCAGACTCACAGGAGTGACACCCTGCTCCCCCATCCCTGTTGTAGGTGAGCAGAACCGAATTTCCATTTTGGTCAGAAGAGCTTTCAATCAAACCAAAAAACCCCCACTCCTAAAAGTGAAGTCCAAGCACCACCAGCACTGCCTATTTTGGGTAAGCAGTTGAAGACAACGAAACAGGACAGTCTCAGGTGGGCCTAAAAACCCAGTCTTTACTGTTTGGTTGGAGTTTTTCGAGTTTTGCTAGTTTTTCTTCTTCCCCCTCCTATTTCCTCCCTCTCTTTACCCACTTTTTGGACTTTTACTTTACTGGAGGTAGACAACGGTGCCTGAGACCCCGTGAATTTGGCTATTCCCATAAACAAAACAACTAGCTAGGCATAAAAAGTCATAGGGAGCAGGGAGGATGCAGCAGTTGCTGCCCTCCAGATCAGAGGAACAAGTGGGAAGGCGCTTTTTGAGCTTTCAAGCGGTGAATTATTCTCAGACTTCTTTCCAAAAAAAACTTTAAAATTTCAAATACAATTCTGATCCTCCACATTTTCAGCAAATAAACACGATGTTATGAGTGAGAGCTCACTATTTATAAGAAGGAAACCCCTTCCTCATGAATGCCTCTTTTACCCAATGACTGGGAAGAGTCAGCATCTGTAATCAGGCTTGCCCTGAATTAGGACTTTTCTTGGAAACTCTGAATGTGACCATACATGAGAATGACCAGACAAGAAAAAACCCAAGAGCCATCTTTGATCTTCCTGCTCTGTAAGCCTACACATCCTCAAGAACAACAGAGGAAAGAAAAGTGAATTATTTCCAACATTTCCCATTTCCCTCAGAAAGCAGTAGCTATACAAACATCTGAGTTCTTCATTTCTCATCTCTGAGACCTTGTTAGCAGCATGCTCAGCCACCAGCACAGATCTGAAACACACTCTGGATTTATGCTCATGCCCACCATCCCTGCTCAACCCTGCTTTAAATAGCCAAGCATGACACTCTTGCACGTGGATACAAACTGGGATGTAAGTCAGTAAAAGCCCTCCAGTTTCTTCTCTTTCCATCACTGGCTCTGTCATAGGCAATTAAAGCCAATTTCTAACGTCCTTTTCACCCCTGCAAGAAATTTCTCCAGGCCTCCCCAGCACACCCTGCCACTCTCCCTGCTCTCTAGTTACAAATATAAAGATTTCCCGGGTTGCTCACATCCACACTCACATCCACGCTCATAACTGGTATGACAATAACCAACAGGGAAATCAAAACCATCACACTATAAAATACAGTTACCAAAAAAAAAGCTGCCCAGATACTTTTTTGGGGCAGCTGTCACACTAAAAATTTGCAAGTTTCCTGTGCAAAGTGAGCCTGGGAAACAGAAATCCTCGTGAAGTAGATGGGAACCATTACGGAATAAAAATCATCCAGATGTTTTAAACACGTTCTATTTTAAACATGCTCCACTTTCTCCTCAGCTTGCCCTTCAAAAGGCACCCAGGTGAAAAGCACAAGTGACAAAACCAATCTGTCTGAAAGACATCTTCAGGGAAATAAACGAGAGAGAGCATGAACCGGCTCCCCAGGTCTGAGATCAGAGCAGAGGGCACACACAGCTCCAGCTGTCACCAACAGCCCCTTGCAGACCTCCCCCATCACTCAAGAAATCTCAGGCACACCACAGCATGGGGCCCCTGAAGAATCCAAACGTCTGCACCGCTCTGGAACTGATGGCAGGAACACAGACCAGAGTCCAGCTCTGAATGGAAACAAGCCAAAGTAACTCCCTTACCTTCTGTGAAGCTTCCTGTCAGAGTTATGACAACAAACACTTTGCCTTCTGGCTCCAAATCCACCTGAAAGAAGGGAAAGGAAATGTTAGAAGATTGGTTTTTTTGAGGTAGAAATTCTTCTCGGGATTTTGCCTGACTAATCCTGCCAACATTTGATAATATTTGAACCTGTATGTATTCTCATGCACACCTTTAATTGGAAAAAAAAAAAAAAAAAAAAAATCAAGCATCCAGTGCCCAAATTGTTCAGCATTCAGAGCTCCATAAAAAATAAGGAACTTGATTTATTCTTTTTCCTAGAAGTGCTGAACAATCTCAACCTTGCTAGAGGAAACAGAAGTATATAAAAAAAAATATATACAGTTAATAGTGTTCCAATTTGTGAGATAAATGAAGCAGGACTAACACTAAATTCTCTGAAAAGATCAATGTGCATCTGTTTCGAGAATTATATGGATATTTCCTCCCTATTATATTTTATCTCAGTGAAATTGTTTCAGTCTCTCAAAATACCATCAGTGCTGAGGCAAATGCTGATTTCTTATATAAATCACCTTTTGGCCTTAAACCACAGGAAATAGAAAACTCTCAGTGCTGTTACCTAAGGACTTCTTCTCGTTTAATCTAAATTAGATAGAGATAGAAGTACAGAACATAATTTTAGGGATCAGAGATTCAATCCCAGTGTCAGTCAGCCTGTCCTTGAAAGAAAGCATTTATTTTTTTGGTGAGTAGATTTTTTGAGATACATTTTTAATAAAGGTCTTACTTTTAGTATTTTTTATTTACCAGCTAAAATGACAGCTAAGGATTCGTGAAGTTTGAGTCAGGCTGTCACACAGAAACCTCAGTTAGAAAACAAAAACAAAGAAAGAAATAACAAGGCACCCCCTCAGCTGTTCCCACAGATTTCAAGGTTAAAATTAGCAAAGAGGAGCTTCACACCTCGTGGGTATTGATCACCTGTGCAGAACGGGAATTTTGAAAATGGAGCTCCCTGGGGGAATGAATAAAGATTGCTCATCCAAACCCTCTGTGCTCCTCCTGTACAACCACAGGACGACGAACTCAGGCTGCCCCCTTCTTCAGGGGTAACACACGGTGTGCCCTGTCAGCCCTTTGATTCTTCTCCAGTGTAAACACACAGCACATCACTGGAATAAACCCCCAACCTTCAACCTGAGCTCCCAGAGCAAGGGCTGCAGACCACCCCTGACCCAGACATTCGCTCGTGGTTTCCAAAAAACACTGCTGCCACCAACCAAACAGTCCTTTTAAGGCAGTAACATTAACACACTGGAAAAACAGAAAGGTGAACCCTAAAGAGGAGCCAAACAGCCAAGCTGCAAACGGAGGTGAAGCACCTGCACAGCTGAAGGTGGGAGGAGGTGTCTGAGCTGGGCTGACTCTGCAGGGTTAAGGTACAGCAGCACTTTCTGCTGGCACCTCCACTCCCAGGAATGCTGACACAGCCCAGAAAAAACAGCCTTCTGGGGTAAGTGAAGGGGAAGCACAGCCAGCCATGCATTTCCCTAGCCCACAGTTTGTTGCAGAAGTAGAGAAACTGTTATTTAAACTGCTGGGAATTTGTTAGGATGAGCAGAAGAAATATTTTCAGGAACAAGAATGAGCAACCATCTCATTCACACAGCTCCAGCTACAGTTCCGAGGTGCCACGCACACACTCTTATCAGTGGGACACACAACAGGGATGCTACAACTGCTTGGGAAAATCCTACCAAAATGCTGACTTTATGGACACTGTACTCTCCACAAAAAAATAAAAATTAAAAAAAAAATAGAATCAGTCTCACAGAAAAATTTAAAGCAAATATTTAGCTTTGACTCAATATTAATTTTTGTGCTTGTTTGCACTGCATATTACACTGGTTTTAGGAAGCTGTGTTTGAACAGCCCTCTGTCTCCATTAATACTGAAGACATTCCCCAAAAAGATTTCAACTCCAGCAATATCATGCATCATTTTTGCCTAAATTTCAGTTCCCTGGAGAGATGTGCAACTTTGTAAGGAGATGGTTCTTTCCAAAATATATAATAACATGTAATAACATATAATTACGCAAATTGATTTATGGGATACCAAGAATTCAGGTTTTATGGAAAAATCCTTACTTACTTAGGTTTCCAAAATCATTCTTCAGTGCTTATCATTTTCCTGCCAGTCTCCATACAGGGTACATCAGACTCCCGCTTCCACAGTGACAAAGAGGATCCTTCCTCCCTTCTTCTGACACACACAGTATCTCTGGTGGGATGTGGAATAAACCCTGTACTCCTTGTTCAGTCTTAAAAGCAAAGGCTTGTCAGAACTCAAGCAGCTGGGCTGAGCCAGGGGATCCAACAAAAGCATCACCCACCTTCGACACAGGGCACAGACAAAAACTGGCCCAAAGTCCTGACAGACCTTGCTCCTCATCTCTGCAAACAGGATTCCTCTGCCCCTGGCACAGCACAGTCCTCTGCCCCTAGCAGTCTTACAAAACAGAAACAAAATAGTTCAGAAAGCAATAGCAGGAGATTTATGGGAGTTATAAAACAATCTCTCTCCCCTCCAGACTCCAAGATTAAAGACCAGTCAAATCCCCTACACCTACTAAGCAGCTATGCTCATGTTGTACCACAGTCCAAGAGCATTCAGCCAAGAGGACTTGAGCTACACTCAAGATCTTCTCACAGAACATGTAAGGAGGATCTAATTAAAAATTACAGCTGAAAGGCTCCAAAATGAGCCTGAAGCCCCAGCATGCCAGGAGCTGCTGCAACTTTGGCACAGCAGCACTGCTGGCTGCAGGACCAAAGGGGAACTCTTGTCCTAGACAAGAGTTTAAACCAGACAGTCTTAAGAGTCTCTCTAGTCTTAAATTGATAGCAACAACATCAACAAATGATAATGAAATTAGGTAGTAACAGACCACAGGGAAAAGTCTGGCTTTTGGACTTGCTGGGATCTCCTTTAAGGATGAATTTGACCAGCTAGGTAGCAGCCAACACAGTACCTGAGTTAACTCTTAGACGCGTGGAACGTGCCTGAAACAGAAAACAACGCCTGACCTAAAAAACTGAAAGGAAAATGTCTGACCACAGGCCTGAGCTGGCCTCAGAAACATCAGCAGCTCCCTGAGAGCAACACCTGCCTGACAGGACGTGCTTCCCACCATGACACAGACACCCTGAGCCACAGCCACACCGCCCGAGTGGCCTCGCGCTGGCAGCAGCTGACGCCTGGGAGCTGCTCACACTTGCTGGACCCGTGGTGCCAGGGCAGCCCCACGTGCTGAGCTGGGTGTGAACAGCACGCACCTCGCTCGGGCCCCGGGGGTGAGCTCAGCCAGCCCTGCAGCACAGCCCCTTCGTGCTCCTGCCCCTGCTTCACACGCTCAGCACCCACCTTTGCACCTTCAGCACCGCCTGCACCCTTGCAGCGCAGCCACAGAAACAGCACACGCTTCAGGACGGCTCTACCGACCCAGCAACTGCAGCCAGAGCTGGGCAAGCAGAAATTGCCCAGAACCATCTGAAAGCAGACACCCACAGATCAGGAGTTTGGTACCCTACTGCGTCCCCAAAAGGAGAAATTCCTGATGTAAGCCCTCCTTCAATCTTTCCAGTCACCAAAGCACTCCCATCACCCGCACCTACTTTCACAGATGGAGAGGGCTTCTCACCGTGTTCTGTCACTTACTAAGAACTGAGCACTTCAAAAGGAAGCAGCTGCCAAAGGACTGGCCCTCCAGCCACGGAAGGGATAACCCTACCTGGGCTGGCAGCCCAGGCCCTGACTCCACAATGGCACAGCTCCAGCGATGCCAGTACCTCCCAGCACCAGCAAACACCCTCGGGACCCAGCCTCCTAACAGCAGTGTGGGTGTAACACAAGTACCGTGCAGACGCCAAGTTTTGCTCCTCACTTCTTTTCTGGTTTTTTATTTCCCAGCACTGATTGTGGCTGCTTAAAGGCAAAATCCCTACACTTTTGCAGAGAAGCAGGGTTTTGCACTATAAATCTTGACAGAGTTATTAAAGTCCAAAATAGACCATGAAATCAGTTTGGGTCAACAATGCAGCTGATGTTCTTTCTTAAAGAAAGCAGAAGAGGCTCACAGAAACTCAACAGCCTGAGGGCAGCACAGATGATGCTCAGGGAGAACTCCTACACCACAATATACGAGATAAGTGATACAGGAATCTAACCATCCATATGTATTTGACACAATCATCAAAGAGTAATACATACAGAGAAAAGTTTCCTACTGCCAAGATCTATCTGGCATGGGATAACTTATTTTAGGGAATCACAGCCTTATGCCTGGAAGGTTTAGTAATAAAGCCAAAGAAAAGTCCTGTTGTATTGGGAGAAGCAAAGGAGAAGTATGAAATTCTATGCATGCCTGATATCGTGAATGCTGTGAGGTGCAGTGATCTCAATAAATCAAACTAAACTGGTGGCGAGCAGCATCACACCACTGGCAGGTAGACCTGTGAACAATCATCACCCTCCCCTCCCTCCAGTGCTTTCATCCACAGCCCGGTCCCCCAGGGAAGAACCAGGAGGAAAAACATAGACTTTCTGGCTGGTTTAGAGGTAACTTGGCCAAGTTTTAGCTCACTGGGAGAGGAAAGTGTGCTTATCAGTGTAGTAAATCCTTTAGTCACCCTCAAAGAAATGCAGGCAGCACGTTTGTCCACAGCACAAGGGGTGGAAAAGATCAACTGCTGGAGCTCAGCTGTCTCTGTGAGAACAGCACAGGATTTTGGCCCAGAGCTAAGCACACACTTTAACTTCTGCTGAACCCCATGGCCGTACTCGGGAAAACAAGCACTGGAGGATTTTGGCAAGCGAGCTGGAAACGGGCAGGTAAGGATGATGAGTTCAGCCACGGCTTCATTACATTTCCACTGCGAGGCACAAGCCCGTGCCAGGACAGTGTGCGGGGAGTTAGGAACTCCACTGCTAACCCAAACCACTCACATGGTGCCCCATGCCTGAACTTGCTGGGATCGTGCTGCTCCACGTGACTTCAAAGGCAGCTACCAGGGACTGGTTTCCCACAAGGAGGGGCCCCAGTCAACCACCTCACACACCTTCCCCAGAAAAGGGCTGTACTCACATCGTTCCCAACAACAGGGCAAGTGTTATTTACTCCCCTTCTCTGCATTACAAAAAATAAGCCAGTTCAGGAGCGGAAGAGATGCAGGGAGACCAAAACAGGGCTCCTTAATCACATCCCTTCACACATATAATAAAAACTGGTCGTGCGTGATTCATCAATGGAAGAGGTTTGGAAAACAAATTCAGAAGGAGGGTAATCTCTCAGGCAACATATCAACACCCAGCTGAAGCATCCACTGAACTCGAAGAGCAGGTAGAGTGAGTTGGCCTCCGAGAGAGCCCGGCCTGCCCCTGGGAAAGGATGGGAAGAGGCAGATCCAAAGGGTGCCTGCCTGCAAGTCGCTCACTCTCCAAAGTGGAGATGAGGTATAGATAAGGTGGGCCTCCAGGATGAAAAGACATCTTCAACACAGCACCTGGCATGAGCATTAAATCTCACAAACACAAGTTTACAAGATTTTTTTTCTTTTTTTTTCCCCTCCCATCCCCACAACAGATAAT
This sequence comes from Corvus moneduloides, assembly GCF_009650955.1. NCBI lineage: Eukaryota > Metazoa > Chordata > Aves > Passeriformes > Corvidae > Corvus > Corvus moneduloides. Next base: position 5,826,307 of record NC_045481.1, on the reverse strand, counting down.
CCAGTCTGGGAAGTCTGATCTGAGGTACATCAGAATCAGTGGGAATCTTTTTATTGTGTTTGGATCAGACACAAAAGATGACTGGGTTTACCCTGGAGCCTAGAACATCCTTTCTCCCATTGCTGCCCCATCCTTCCTTCCCCACAGGCACAATCCATAAGCATCCCAGAAGAACAGCCTTTTTCTAAGGCATGTCAATGCTGACATGGCTTCAAAAACAGAACAGGCCAGACGCTTGCAGTGAGTAAAGCAAATATAAAAGCTACCTAGGGACTTCATTTGCTTAATTAAACAAGTAGCTATATCTTTTGACTTCCTACATAATTTTTAATTTTAATTAACGGAACTGCATATGTAATCAGTCATTCGTAGAGGCAATTCCCAAGGCTCTGTTCAGTCGAAAGAGCTGAAAGTCTGGGTTAGGCTAAAGCTGGTTTTTCACATGCCTCTAGTTATTTCTTGTCATCTTTCTTGTTTAAGCTCTTACCAGATCATGCTTATGGAATGTCAGATCTTTCTGCATTTTAATAAGGTAGCACCTCCTTGGACAGGTCAAATGGCAATTTTCTCAGCCAAACACACGGTGTCTGGATTAATCAGTCCCTCTCATACTTTTCGAGGCTGACATGCACCTGTCTATCAAGTCAGACACCTTTGAAAATCCTCAGGGCTGTCTAGTACAAAGGGGATTTTGCATTTCCAGACCAACAGACTGAAGTGCTTTTCCTGCAAATGCACAGCATGCACTTTTTAAGATTCAAATTAGGGTGCCGAAAAAAAAAAAAAAGCAAACACACACACAACAGGGTACCAAGTATCTTCTTATTCCTGCAAAGGCTGGCAAGTGCTCAGGGCAGTAATTCCCACCGCAGGTGCCAGGGGCAGACATGGACAGCACTGGGAAGAGGCTGCCAATCCCACCTGCAATCACCAGGTCCACACACCCTGAGTGCTGAAGCCCTTGCAGCTCACCTGAACACAAGTTTAACACTCTGCAACTAAACTCACACATGGGTGGAAAGTCAGTCCCTCTCAAAACTCCTATAACCAGTTATTCCAGCTATTACTGTAATATTGTCATTCTAATTTTTTGTTTCAGGACAGCTGCTTAAAATATTACTTTTGTTTTCGTTCAAGCTGCCTAATTACAAGCTGTGCACCAGCCATGAACAAGCATGCATAACTAATGACTCTTAGCCAATCCTGGACTCTTTCATCAATTTTAGTCTGGTTTCATCCAAGAGATTACCCACCTCTACAGGAGATTTGCTCAGGTAGGAATAGGATTTATTTATCCTGTGAAAATTCCTGACAAGAAAACTTGCTTTAAGAGCTACAAATAAAATATAGATAAAAAAGGAGGTTTCAAATCTTAAAAAAAACCCCAAACCTTTCAAAAGCATGAGCCAGAGCCTGCTCCTAATGGTGTTATACCAATTTATATTGCTTTTGAGAAATCTCACCTCTAAAGCAATGAATAATTTAAAACTAATGGTTGCAGGCAGATGCTCTTTAGTATATTTGGAAAAAAATATTGGTGTTATGAAGTTAAAAAAAGAGAAACACAGACACGACTGGTTCAGGGACTATTATGTTTTCGTTCTCCTTATATTTTCAAATAAAAACAACAACAACTCTCCAGAGGGATTTTTTACCTTTTTTTCCCAAGCTACATAGCAGGGGGAGGGGATCCAATTGCCTGTTTATAAATCCCACGGTACTGAAGTTCACTGAAGACAAGTCACTGATCCCAACAGTACCATCACTGAGTAAGGACCCACTCTTTTAGAAATTTAAGGGCAATTCAAAACAAAATGGGAGGACGTGGGAGAGTCTACGAATGCCATGCACACACTGGAGTCTGCAGCAGAGGAGTTTCCATCCACAGCCTCATACAAGTGTGAGGCTAGAAATGACTAGGCTGGAAAATGGACTGAGAAGAAAACACGAAGGATGACCAGACCCTCCCAGTGAGGACCCATTTTCTGAGGGCACAGAACATGCCAAGCACAGGATGATTCTGAAAGGAGCCATGAACAGCAAAGCTGCTGGAACCACCCCAGTGATGGCACATGGTGGCCAGGGGAGATGCCAGGCAGAGAGAACAGGCTGCTCTGAGCCTCCCTGAGCAGCCCCTGCAGAGAGAAGGGGCAGGACACCACATCTGCCCCCACAGTTCCCTCCCACAGCCCGTGTGAAACCAGAACCACGTGAGCAGGACGGATGCTGCCTTTCCCTACCACAAGCACATACAAGCAAACCTTTAGCTCTGCTGAGCACAATTAAACCTCAATTATTCACCATATTTCTTTGTAAGGCCATACCAAGTACCACCATGTCCAGTCCGTCCCTGTATCTTCCTTCCAACTCCTCTTGCCTTCCTCCTACAGCTAGTTTTTTTTAATGGATGGGAAGGAAAATCACAGATTACTTTAATTTCCCAAAGGCAAATAATGACATCAATGCAGGACCACTAAATTAAAGGATGGCAAATGCAGGGCTTCATTTTCAGCTGTCTGAACACTTGATTACAGCAAATACACCCATGCTCACATTCAGTAGCTGCTATCAGGCTAACAGTCTTGCATAACCAATGTATGGAAATCTGCCTGCAAACACCTCTGTGTGCAACTGCAGGTAAAAGAGGCTGAAAGTGGGAAAGGGTCTCTGCTCTTGAGGGGACTTCAAAACTGTTGGGAGCTTTGACCAATAAACAAACAACAAAAAATTTCTATTTCCATGCAATGAACAGTAGCAACACACCAATGAATCTCAGTAACCAGTTACTACCAGCAAAACAAAAATCTCTGAATAGCTGTAGAGCTGGAGTTGCAAAGGGATGATGCTGACAGCTCACGTTCTAGGTCTATCACTGAGCACACAATGCAGGGGTTGCCCTCTTCTATCTCCAAGATCCCGACATTATCAACAAGCATATTTTCTATCTCCTACATTAACTCAAAATAACTTGGCAGACAAGCCAGGAAATTGTGCCACTTTTTCTGTTTGCAGCAATAAAGAAATAAATTCATTGACTGGTGCCAAGTAGGCAAGTTGGTGGCACTTCCCACGTGGAAACATTCCAAGGGCCACCACAATGAGGAGCTGAGCGGAACTTTCTCAAAGTAAAGCAGTGACACAGCTGAGCTTAGCACTGAGGCAGTGTCCCCCAGGAGGGAAAGAGCAGTGAAAAAGCAAGCCCAGGTAGCCCATGCACCAGCCAGTGCACACCAGAGACCTGGGTTTGGCCCAGAGAGGAACAGAACAGGCACCAGGCAGAAATACAGAGGAGAAACAAAAAAGATTGGGCAGAGAAGCAACAACAGTTCTCTCAGTCTTGAGGAGTCTTCCAAGGCACAGCATTCACCTTCAGTTTTAATTAACCTCCCTAACAAATCTAGGCAGACTTTATGAATCATTTATGGCTTTACATTAAGTAGCACAGTCTGCACATGGTCTGAGGTTCTGTGTCCAGGGCACTCTTGTTGGTCGCCAAGGGACCACCACTGCACAGCTACAGCAGGACAGCACTTAGGTGTAACTTAGGGGGAATCCATTGGGTTGTACACTGTCAGGCAGAGCCCCCAATACCCTGTTCACAGATCCAACCCAAGGAACAGGGACCCCATAACCAGCTGCCACACTATGCAAAGACCCTGCAGCTGTCTCCCCACTACCTTGTTCACTCACTTACTTGTGTTGTTCTCCACTATTCAGTGCTAGGAAATATTTTCTTGTTATTCATAGGTTTTATTGCATAATCCTAAGCTTCTGAGAAATTATTCTCATTTGAGTCTCCATTAGGTGTGTCACTATTTTTAAAATATCTTCCTACTACATATAATTCATTTGGTGTACTGCTGCTTTTCCATTTTTGTTCAATAGCTCTCTCTTCTTTCTAAAACCAGGCCACAGCAGATGAGATCATGAACCATTAAAACCCATTAGTCCTCCAGATACAATCCATCAAATTTCTCAACACCTCAGGTAGAAAGGGGAAAGGTCACAACTTTTTCCTATTCCAACAACTTCTGTCAGATACCGAAGAGCCAAATACCATCCTTTTAACAACAGTTAAAAGTTAAGTCCTGGTCGTCCAGCAAAAGGCAAACTGATGGAAAAGTTCAGTTATTTATGATGCTTGATCACTAATAATGAGCACTGTAAAACTAAGAAAGAAGGATTCTGGAGGGAGATGTGATCAGCATCTCAATGCCTGCAGCTCGATGGCAGGAAGATGTGGTTGCACAGCACAGAGGCACAGATGCAAACCAACAGCTCTGCAGAGGGCTTAATTTACAGGCACCTTCCTTCTTCTTCCCTCCGTTCGACACCAAGCATTGGAAAGATCTTTATTGATCTTTACTACACTGGGGACAGCTGGAACCCTGGAAAGTGGATGGTAGAAGTTTCAGGAAGGCCCACAGTGCTGGCTGTCACCCAGGCTGCCATCCTGCTGTCACATTCCTATGGTGGTGTTGCTGTGTCTCTCCTGAAGCCAATGCGACGGAGCTGCACACAACATCGTACACTCCAAACACATACCACACATCTCCACCTTTCCAGCCAAAGACAGCAAAGCCCCTCTGGGTGCTGAGGAAATCTTACACCATCAGTTTTACAGACAAGGAAAGCAACAAATGGGGGTGGCAGGAGCAGAGATAAAAACAGGGCTTGGGGTCTTCAAAAACCAGACCTAGCCCACTGCACAGCAGGCACACTGCTTGGAGAAGTACAAAGGGGACTCTGCAAAACCCACAAAAGCAACAGGTGCCTGACTCCACAGAAGTCCAGACATCAAGAAGAGTCAACTGCTCCAAAGCACCAGAACTCTCAGTCTTTCCGTGACTTTAAAGCCTTGAGCTAAGGGCACTGAGGGGCACACGACACCACCCCTGTCAGCATCACAATGAATTAATTTATGTGCAGGATCAAGCTATCAGCAATATTTCTGGCAAAACCTAAGATTTCAAATGGCATGTCTTAGGGGCATGGCAGTCTTTGGAAGTACAGCTCCCAACACAGCTCACATCCCCATTTAAAGTCTTAACCACATTACTCATCCTTAGTGAGGATACAAATAGGAGAGATTAAATCCAGAAACTTTCAATCGTGGCATGGGCTGTAATACCACGGGGAAGCCTAAGCACCTCTGCTCTGATAACTCTTCCCAGATCTGGAATTAATTATTCACAGTGACTTCCTTCTTCCTCCTCTCACTTCCTCACCTGGCACTTTCTTAGCACTGAAACCATTAAGGACTAACATTTATACCCAGCTGGTATTAATCCACCACATCCCCTCTCCATGTTGCAAGATGATCTGCCCAATGATTTGAGCCAAAAGGATGAAGAGCAAACTACCAAATATGAGTGCCATCTCACAGGAGAGAACCTGCTTGGGACACAGGGAAAGAGGAAAAGAAAGGTTTGAAAGTACTTTACCCCACATACTCCCTCTCCCATTCCCTGCCAACCACTTATGGGATTGCTCCACATCCCTGGTACACACATCCCAGAACACCCTGTAAAAGCAGTAGCAGTTTCTGTTCTGGCTGCAAAGCCAATGTTTCCAAAGGTACCAAAAAAAAAAAAAAAAAAAAAAAAAGGAGTGCCAAGGCATGCACTCCCCCAGCATTCCTGAAGGTATGATGCTTGCTCCTGGAGTCCAGATGTTCCTGCTCATGTCTCTGCTCCAATCCCCACGAGGTCCAGTGCTGAGAGCCACAATCAAGTCTTCAGGCAGCAAAAAGAATGTAGGTTGCAGCTGACAACACCCAGAAAGGACACGCCATTGCCAACATTTGCTTTGCCAAGTTAGATCATATCCTATTTGTAAAGTGGGTTTTGTTCATGGGTTTGGTTTTCTGTTTGGGGGTTTTTTTGGTGAGGATGAAGGAAGAGTACAATCAAAATATTTCTGTGAAACAGCAGTTAGAAAAAAGGGCGCAGAGGTGAGGTTTTTCATGGGGAAGGACAGTGGGCTGGATATCAGTACCAAAAATAATTAGGAAAAAAAAAATTGTCCTGAAATCCTGAGGCCAAGCATTACAATGAGAGACAGACTGTCCAAGACCAAGCAATTTTTAGTCCCATCAAGTCTGTGATTACAGTTTTCCTCATCTACCTCATGAGAGAGATGATCTCACTACCCACTTGTGACCATGAAGTCACAGCTGTGACTCCAGCAATCAAGCTGAGCCAGGAAGGAGCTGAACACCATTGGCCTCCAGCCTTCCCAAGCCACTGGATGGTGACGAGGTGCCGTGTCACTGGGATGTGCTGCTCAGCTGACCCAGCCACTTGCCTCCCTCTGAAGGACAGAAGGCTCTCCTGGGGTTTGTTACAACTGCAAGCTGACAGGCAGCTGTCACATATTTCCCCTTTTTAGTATTTCCTTTTCCCTTTCCAAAGTGTGGTTTTAAGATGAGGAACCAACGTGACCAAGATTTACCCTGGATTAAAAAACACCAGAGGGTGGAGACACCCAGAAAGGGAACGTAGAGGAAAAGGTCAGAACACGGCTGGAGTGGTTTTGCTCACAGGTCGATCGAAAACATAACTTGGTGCTGACCACATTTCCCATTCAAAACTCAACAGCACCCACAAAGCTGCAGATAAACCTTCTTCTCTTCAAACAAAGCTTTTGCTGAGGATTGCCACAAGCCCCAGCACACGGCAACCCCAGGTAAGCCAAGAGCAGGACAGGCTCACTTACAAAGCCAGTCATATTTAGGACAACTGCTGTCATGTTCCCTCCTTGACAAATGTTTAGCTTCTTTGTGAATGGAAGGCCTGGCATTTTATCTGTGCCAGAGTGCTGCATGTGTTTTATATACAAACACACATGCTTTTAACTCCAGCACACTAATGTGTTTAAAGTATAAATTCCCTGCTGGAGAAAAGCACATCCCCATCTGGGTGGCACTGCTAATGTGGACCTTATGCTCCTCTTCCTGCTGACAAACAGCCCTTGCTAAGGGGGACACATTCCCTTAATTCACAAAGCAAGATTTTATTCACTCCAGGAAAAGTCGTATCAATTTTAGTCTTATACCTTAACTCTCACCAGCTGAGGATAGAAATCCCTTGGACAGCGTTTATCTCCGCTGAAAATAAAATCAAATCACTTTCCTTCTTTAAGATTTACCAAGCCTTGTAATATAAAGCCAAGAAGCCACTCAGCTCCTGTCCTCTCAGCAAGCACCTTGGCAGGAAGCAAATGAAAGAGATCCAGTCCCTCTAATGACTGATCCACATTCAGTGAAGGGAAATAGTACAAACACAGTTCCCTAAGAAAGATAATAAAACACCTAACACTGTTCAACTCCTAACACACATTATATTGAAAGAGCCCGAGATAAGATTACCGTAGCAAGTAGTTTGATGGAACCATAAAATAAATCATAAAACAGTTTTGTTTGGAAAGGGCATTAAAGATCATCCAGTTCCAACCCCTTGCCACGGGCAGGGACACCTTCCACTAGAATGGGTTGCTCAGAGCCCTGTCCAGCCTGGCCTTGAGCAATTGATCCTGACCTGGAGCTGCTGACTGGATCTTGGCTGCACCACAAATTGTGACTTTCCATGATTCTAAAAAACTCCTCTTGCAGCCCAGCAGAGTTTGAAAGGCTTCAAGGGCATTACCACACAGAGCAACATGAAACAGGGGGGTGGTTTCAGATACTGAGATAGACAGTCTGAACAAGTACTGACCCACTGGAAAATTCGCAGCAAGAGATGGAAAGATCTGGTACTCTTCAAACACCTACATGTTCTGGCTGTGGCTTTGAAGCAAGCCACAACACTGTCCTTTCTAAAGAGCACCGTTCCTGTGGAAACACTTGCTTAATATTGTCAGAGATGGACTAAGAAGAAATGCTATAGGTGTACAAAATTTTGCAACTACCCATTTACTGGCTAAAATATATATAGCCAAAAGAAAAAAAATTCCTTTTCTTACTGTTAACAGTGAAAAACATTATCAGGCACTTAAACAGAATATTTTTGTGCAGCTGAAATAATTAAAAAAAGCCCAAAAGCAACAAACCCAAATTTCATAGAATCATAGAATGGTTTGGGTTGGAAGGGACCTTAAAGACCATCTCATTCCTACCCTCCTGCCACACACAGGGATACTTTACCTAGACCAGGTTGCTCCAAGGCCCATCCAACCTGGCCTTGAACACTTCCAGAGATGAGAGATCTGCAAATTTTTCTGCAAATGAAATTTCTTATGACCAGGATTATTAACATGAAGAGATAGTTTAGCCAACCTAGAAAGGAACCACAAAACTGAGAAAATGTTGATGAGCTTTTTTGAGGTCACAAAGATGTTTTCAGAGCAATCTTTCAGAAGCCAAGCACAGGGACACCAAGGGCTGTTTAAAACCAGCAAGCTCAGTTACTCTTTTCTCACCTAATGCTCATGTTGAAAACAGGAACAGGCGCTTCAAAAATGTTACTAAAATAAGAAGTGCATTGCTTAAAAACAATGAGTACTGCATATGCATTGCTGAGGCAAGTCTCTTTGCACTAAGCTTATTTATATATAGAAATAACACCAGTGACCTCGTATTAATCACAGACACAGCTTTCTCCATGACAAAGGGAAATGACAAACTTGCAAGGGCACACCAGAAACCTTCCGAGATCACATCCAAGTATGCCAAAACATGTGACAACTTGAATGATCTTTGCTCCTCTTTGAAGAAATCCACTCAGATCCTGCAGTATTACTCTTGACAAAATCAGAACCGTACAATTTTAAAATGAACCACGTGGTGATTTTAGATATGGCTTCAACTCTCAGTTCTCAGGTTCTTCTCAAACTTCTGAAGCTTTCAATTCGAAGAATTTTAACCAAGATAGTGCTAATCAGAAAGAACATAACCAGCCAAAAGGGTTTCTCCCTGCTCCACACAGCGCCAAGCGAGACCTGAAATGAGTGTGTGTCGTGTCCTGTCTGCGCCACAGCACGCAGGCGTTCCCAGGCAGCTCTACACCACAGCATGAACATCCTGCTCTCCTGCAGATATGCAGCCACACACAGCAACTCACACCCGAGAGAGAGGGGAGCAACCACGGCTCCCAAAACCCCTCCAGTGGAGCACAGGTAACCTCAGAAGGGGCTTGGTACGTGTCCAACAGTGGCCATCGGAAACTGATGGGAAAGCAGAGGGTTGATGATGGTTTAAGATGAAGGAGGGTGCATATTAGAGATTAGGAAGAAATTCTTCCCTGTGAGGCCCTGGCACAGGTTGCCAAGAGAAGCTGTGGCTGCCACATCCCTGGAAGTGTCCAAGGCCAGACTAGATGGGTTTTGAGCAACCTGGTGTGGTGGAAGGTGTCCCTGCCCATGGCAGGGGGTGGAACTTGGATGACCTTTAAGGTCCCTTCCAACCCAAACCGTTCTGTGATTCCGTGAACTGATAAATCATTAACCAAAACACAAGAAAAAACCATCCTGGCATCAAGCTTTGACCAAAAGCAGATTAAGGGCCCCAGCTGCCCCAAAATTCCGCCCCCGCCTCTTCTTCCGGCCGCCACCACTCCTCTGCAAAGGCAGCACAATGGACGGCTGCTTTCACACGACTCCAAAACCACAGCTAACAGCCCCCCACACGGACTCGTCTGATGTTTGACTGATGGTTTCTTCAGCAAGCTCAGCTGTGAAATGGGGTAGGCAAGAAGCAGAGACACAAGCAGGAAGCTCTCCACCTCTCCTGCTGCACAGCGACTGCCCATGGGGCAGAGGAGGGCAAAAACCTGCTGGTTGCCCTCCTAGATCTGCCCTGGGCCAACTGCCAGAGCCCACAAGTCACAGGCCTGCTGAAAAAGTGCTCCACCATGTTTAAACACAAAACTCTTTCCTAGACTGGGTGACTTTGCAAGTATTACATTACCCCAGATGGAAAGGTTCATACTAGCACACGAACCTATTTTGTCTACAAGGGGCTGAAAATCATTCTCTGAGGATGTGCAGCATAGCCCAAATTTTTGAAGATTTATTCCTGAGCCTCCAGAATCCAGGAGTCTGCTCTTCATTTCAACACTGTCACTCCAAGAGGATGACAAGCCCTAAGGATGTGGATACAGGGAGTCTTGGCCTGCAGAGACAGCTCCTCTACAGTAAATATGGGAGGGGTTCCACTGTCCTTCAGGTAGAGCTGGAGATATCAGCCTCAACCTGTGGGAATGCACCAAAGAAACTTTTATCTATTCCTGTACCATTTATTTTGTCTACATCATACCTTCTTTGTCCCTCAAAGGGAAAGAATAAAGCCCCACTGCCTGGGCTCACTAGCACAGCTCTAGACCTTGCTCCTTTCTTGGACATGAGCAAAACGAATTTGATGATCTAGGTTTTGATAAACCATTCAGCAAGAAGAAAGTGAAACATGTTCCTTTCTAGAATCAAGGAAACAGGGAAAAATATCATCTTTATTGACATGACAGGCTAGATGTTACTAAACCTAATTATTTGAAAGCGTGGTCAAAATTAGTTCCTATCATTAGGTATTGATAGGATTATTGTAACAGGGGCTAATTTTTGAGAGGAAGATGGCACTGCTGGGTTTCCACCCAGTTCTGCTCCACCCTAAGGTGAGAACAGCTTAGTTGCTTGTAGAGTAGCTACTAAATGACCACAGGTATGTCCCATTACATTCAAGAAGACTACATAAACCAGCACTTCTTCTTAGCTGCCACATCACGAGTCCCTTGCAGAAACAAGGGACAGAGACTTCTAAAAAAAGGAAACTGATCACAGGGTCATTTTCAACAGTCTCCAGTAAATCATCCTCTCTCACAAGCCAGTCTTGTACTTGGGAAGTACCCAAAGCTGGACTTTTTACTGCTACTGAGTAAGCACATAATGAAGCAGTAAGCATGAGGCTCCGTGCTGAAAACTGATTATCAGCAGCAATACTCCCACCAAGCCCTGTTAGGAGATGGAGGCTCACCCTACACACTCAACACCACCGTAGCTTTTGTATTAACAGTGTGTTCCAATGAGTAGCTTTGACAAGAAATCCCACCTTGGATTTGGACCACATGGGAGCACTTTCCTCACATGGTTGTATTTTCTTCCAGGCTCAGGAGCAAACTGCCTTAGAGAATAAATTTTCATTGAATATATTAATGTGAGATGCCTCAGTCTGTGAATAACCCAGATAATAAACTCATTGACAGAAGCCAATTCCTTCCTTTCTCAGAGCACCATGGGCACTCGCTGTGCCCCATAAATAATGTACAACCCAGACATCATTATCAACTCTGGTTGCATGCAAGGAGGAGGAAGGAAACGTGTCCAGTTCTTCTCCCAATTAGCCAGTGCAAAGCTGGCAGCGTAACTCCATTGAAGCCATGGGGAATCCACTGACGTAAACCTGACAAGCAACAGCAGACGCAAGCACCAGGCTCCTGTTCTCCAGGAATCTCACAGAAGAGACAGGCAAACTTTTTAAAAACAAGTGAGAAAGGAAGAAGGCAACTTTCACACTGATGTTATTAAAAATTGATGCCAGAAAGAAGTGAGGTATGGAGAGCTCCATGTGTGTGCCAGCTTACAGGTGAGGGGAGGGTAACATTTAAAGCATGTAAAATTTAAAAGAATTGAAGGATACGAGATAGAACAAAACATGCACTGAATCAATCCCAAATTTCACTACTTGGAATTCTATTTTTCCTCTGCTCTTCAGCCCTGGGGAAAAGGCCAACAAGCTATATGTCCTTGTTTACCAAGAAAATAAATGCAGGACAAAGGAGGATTCAAACAGAATAAGCTAGTCTTTCATTAGTCATTCCTGATTTAGACAACCTTTGTTATTCTGAAGGAGCAAAGCCCAGAACTGAATACATTTAGCATGGGATGAACACACTGACCAGTCTAGGTGGAGAGAATTCCTCTAGGAACTAACCCACACGTGGACAAGCCAGCTCCAATGCTATCAGAGACAGCACTGATTTGCCAACTATTTTGTCAGATAAAAGCACTTTGGAGCACAGACATCCCATGCTGACTTTTATTGTCATAGTGAAACTGTCATCCCCGTTCCTATCCTGACTGTGGAGCCAGCCAGCTCCAGAGAACTGCCACAATCCTAAATGATCCCTCTGACAGTGCACTTCTCTCTCTGACTCACATCCACAGCACTCAGCACCACTACAACTGGTCCTGCTTGAACCTACTACAGCATCTATGAAACTGTGAATGATGGCAAAGATTTTTCTATCCAAAAATGACAAAAGGATTCCCAAACTAAGACCACTTTGCTATCATAGAAGGTTTAAGATACTAAATGAGGCAAGTGGACATGTGCATGAAGACTTTAATTTACATGGGATGTCTTGCTTACATGACAGAGTAAAATTAAATGCACTCATGAGAAAAAATGCGAAAGACCGTGCTATGCTAAAATGCAGACTAATGACAAGGAATTAAAGAAAAACAGAAACAAGCAAAGGCAAAACAGAAACCACAGAGCAGGCCAAAGAGCGAGAGAGGGCTAGAACCCAGAGGTGCTGTAGAGAGGTGTGAGCTGCGTTTTCACACCAAATGAGACCAGCTGGCAAGTCAAAACCCTGTCTCCGAGAATGGCTGACATAGAATATATGAGAGAAAGGCAAGAAAAACACCTCCATGTCAGATATGGAGCTACCACCTAAAGCCTCTCCTCAGCCCTTGGATGCACATCATCAGACAATCTGTCACTGTGATTCTTACTTTTAGATGTGAAGTCCTGGGACAGCAGAGACACACAGCCTGTTTCTCACATCCTGTCCCTCAGTCCCCTCATTCTGAGAGATTACTGGGCTCTACTGATCTGTTAGGTGATTTCGCACTGCAAATGATTTTACTGATTTTTTTAAACATACAGCAAGCATTCAATATTCATACAGCAAACCACACATTTAGAAATGTGTCTTGAATGGATGTATTTTCCTCCTTTTGATAGAAATATCTGTATTGGAGTAAAAAGTTAAAAAAAAAAAAAAAGAAATTCCACTAAGTCCTAAATACCATTCTCAAGCTCCCAAAGCTACCCAACTCATGTTTCTGCACCAATACTTCATCTCCTGCCTGTTCCACAGAAAGATCTCTCCTGGAAGGAGTCTGGAGAGCTGCCACTGTATCACTGATACAAATACAGCCATACAAATACACTCATGAAACTTAATACTTATGAAACTGGGCAGGTGAACACCAAGAAAAAATCCTTATGTAATGTCATCTAACAGATTCATACCTCCTTCCCTCCTTCCTCCCCTGCCAACATTTTTCTGTCCTGGCAAAGCTCCTGGGTAAGCACAGCCACAGCAGCTGGGTTTTAGGGCAGTCTGAGCTGTGCTGACCCGAAGGGCAGGTCCACATCACATGACGGAGCACAAAAATTCCCATCCAGAGCCACGGAGGTCCAGCAGACAAGTGAAAATCTTATCCTAGACCTGACACCCCTAACACCCTGTGGCTTTGCAGCCCAGGATTGCCATCTTTCCCAGGCTAGGCTTCATTGCTCTGCAATGTGGCACTCAGAGGAGACAGCCCAGAGCGTGACACCCATCTGTCAGACAGCACACAGGCATCCCATCTCTGCCTTGAGGGCTGCATCTCTCCATCAGGACACAGATCACCGGTGGGCTAGAGAGCACGAGGCTTTCTGGAGATGCAGTGGGTCTCACAAGGAAGTCAAAAGCCAAAAAAACCCCTGGCAGTTGCCAGAATGACTTTTCTGCCTGCAACCTGCCCCACACTGGAGGGGCCCCAGGACAGAGCAGTGCAGGGAGCAGGGCCATCAGCCGGTCAGACTGCTCTGGCAGCCTGCAGGATAGATCTGGACATCGATTAGATGCCTCTGGTCTAGCACAACAAGGGCACAAAAGGTCTTGCAGGGGCAGTGAAAAAGCAATTTTTTCCATCACCTTGGGCCCAGGACAGACGCTGAATATCAAGAGCATGGGAGTTGCTGAGGGATGCTTGTTCCCACACGGCATCGCACTAACGCGACAAAAGCTGGCCTACATCTGCTCGTGGTGCTGGCTTTAAATTATAGCAGGACAGTTTCCTCAGCAATTGACCTCCCTAAGTGATGAGAACATCTCACGATATCAAAGCATAAAACAGTATCATTGGCACTGCAGAAATACAGTTGCTTGTCTGGCTTACCCTAAGTGGCTTAGCAATGTTAATTGGACGCTTCAGGATGCGCTTTGTTTTAGATACACAGTTCTTATCTTTGATATTATTATTACAAAGCAGGCCTTTCCCTCACAACCAGCCAGGGATCTTGTACCAGCACAAGGGCATGGCTTGGGAGAAGAACAACCACACAGTGACCTCCACCAGGACACGGCGCCAGGTTAGTTAGCCAGGACTCCAGCCTGGGTCACTGCATGGCCCCACAAACAGCACAGGGGTGGAGCAAGCAATCCGAGCAAAGACTGCTCATCCTCTCCAGAGGAAATTAAACTTGCAGCATAGTCTGACATGTCTTAACTGCATGCCTAAATAGGATGAAATTTGGGAGGCAAGAAGGTGCGATGGCTGATCCAGAGCCCTTATAAAAGCTGCCAGTAACTAATTTCATGTGGTAACTCTTCTGCTCATCTTCTTCTCCATGGTTACACAAAAGGTCCCCAGTTTCCTGATTGTATTAACAAAGCACAATAGCTAAAGCCTAAAACATGAAAGGAGCTTTGATAGTTTGTGAAGAAAGGGTGGGAGTCTTATTCACTTCAGTAAGGGATATGTTTTTCATATTGAATTACCCTGTAAATCAGTAGACTTTCTAATAGCATTTCAATAGCTTAAATGGCCCCCTTGATGATCCATTCTGCAGAGTTTATTGCCTATAAGCTCAAAATGGCCAGAAACCAAATCATTACTCAGAAAATATTCCAAACAGAAAGCCTCTGACAGCCTGGGTGAAATGTGCTTTACTGAAAGACCTGTGCAAAAAGCTAAATATAAACCACCAAAAGGGTGAGGCAAGGCCTGCGGGATGCAGAGCTGGGGACAGAGCTTCCTGGGGTGCTGGGCTCACTTGTGCTGCACTCACCCTGCTGCCCCCTTCTCCTCCTCACAGCCTCTCTGCAAAGAGCAATCCCGAGGCTGCAGGTTCAGGTCTGCAAACACCCTCTCATGGGCTTCTAACACGACCAACGCTGCCAAAAGCAACGTGGGCATCAGCCCTTGGCTGCCCCTTCTCCCTCCAACCAAGGCTTTCAACTGATCCAGCAGCAACAGCATCAGCAGGAATGTAAAGGTACCCCTGGCATCAAAGTCAGCCCCTCACTCCAGCCAACCACATCAACAAGGGCTTGACAGAATCACAGAACAGTTTGTGTTAGAAGGGACCTTAAAGACCACCTCATTCCACATCCCATGCCATGCACAGGGACATCTTCCACCAGACCAGGTTGCTCCAAGCCCAATCCAACCTGGTCTTGAACACTGCCCAGGACGGGGCATCCACAGCTTCTGTGGGTAACCTGTGCCACCCTCACTGTAAAAAACTTCCTCCTTATATCCAATCTAAATCTCTCCTCTGTCAGTTAAAAGCCATTACCCTTTTGCTGTCTCTTTGTCAAAAATCCTTCTCCAGGTCTAGTTTAGCCCCTTTAGGTACTGTAAGGTGCTATGAGGCCTCCCTTTGGCCTTCTCCAAGCTGAAAAACCCCAACTCTCTCAGCCTGTCCTCATAGCAGAGGTGCTCCAGCCCTTTGAGCATCTTCATGGCCTCTTCTGGACTCCCTCCAAAAAGTCCATGTTCTTCTTTTATTGAGGGCCCCAGGCATGGATGCAGGACTCCAGTACATCATTCCAGTCACCTTGAGGTGATTGCCACTGCACTTGGTAGCAAGGTCACTGCAGCACCTGATTGCCTGCACTCTGTCCTGCTTCATCCTGCATTCCCAGAATTCTGGCTCTGCCCCTGTTAAGTTACCATTTGCTCGTGTGCAGGAAGAGATTAAGACAGATGAATGCACAGATGCACAGAACTCTCTTCCTCAGCCCCAGCCCCAAGTGAATGCAGTGACAATATCTTTGAGAGGACGGGAACACTGTCACTTCACTGCCCATATGGCTGCCCCATTACAACTCCAGAAAACCTTGAGAGCCAAACCCACATCTTGCTGTACTCAGTTCAAAGCCAGGACATGAACTCCAGTCCCATGCACCCCTACTGACACCAAGCACTGGAAACTGGCTCTTCTCATACTTTGGTCAAATCTTCCCAGCCAAACACACTCTCAAGCAAAGTGCCCATGTTCTCCAAGGATTCTGACAGTTGCCAGACAGGCCATTTATTGGGGAGGAGCAAGAAACAGCTTAGCTCCACTTCTGATGCTGGAACAGGGCAGTCTGTGTGCAGCTCTTTGTGACAGTCAGCTTCTCATCTGCCTCAATGAGAACAACTGTTTTTAGCATCACACCCCCACAGACTATTAAACACCTGACAAATAGCAACAATTTTTCCCGTACTTATTACAGCCTTTGCTTCAGGCCACAGGGCACTCTCAGGCAGCCGTGGTGCATCAGACTCTGTTGGCATTTTGAGGGGTCTGTTCGTAGGGCCAAAGGACAACTAAAGGAAAAAAAGAAAAGCTGAAATCCCCGTAGCTTTCAAACTCATCTTGCCTTCTGCAGTGGGTGTTTCTCTCTGCAAGTCCTATTCAACATAATAACTGCATATCAGCAATAACAATCACTGAAACAACTTAAAGCTTCCAAAAAGTTAGGGAAAGAACTCATTTCACACAAGTCTAACTAATATGCAGTGTGACCTTCACGCAGATCAGAGATCTGCACTACGTACACCACTGTCATGCGCATGGAAACAGAAGTCAAATGTACAGATAACTCTTGCTCTTTATCTCAGCCTGCTCCTGCCCTGTGGAAGGAGACACCACTTATTTCAGCTCTGCAAGCTGCAACCCATCTCTACAGTTGGGCAGACACAAAATACTGCACCATAAAATCCTCTGTCAAGAGTTATAAAGTATTTTGGCTTCCTGAAGCAACTTTTGCCCACCTGGAGAACTTGCAGCCAAGCAGGAGTCAAAAGAAGCAGCAACCATATCATACTTGACCTGCAGCACCCTGGCTCTCTGCCACAGTCATGATGCTCTGGAGAGAAATTGACTTATCTTTTAAATCTTCAACTTAACATTCAACAAATACAGTTGTATATAAGCATGGGTAAAATACAATTATTTCTGCCTCAAAAAAGAAAAAAATCATAGGGAAGGATACAGGCAAAAG
Organism: Corvus moneduloides; assembly: GCF_009650955.1. Lineage (NCBI taxonomy): Eukaryota > Metazoa > Chordata > Aves > Passeriformes > Corvidae > Corvus > Corvus moneduloides. The sequence goes on along the minus strand of NC_045481.1, from coordinate 5,809,043 downwards.
AGCTGAAGTGAAGGAACGCACAAGAATTATTTGTTTTAATCTCTTCCTGCACACAAGTAAATGGTAACAAACTCATCAGGAAGTTGCGACCAGCTCATTAATCTTATAGCCCATCTGTTATGTGATTTCCTTCAGTGTACTCTGATGATTTGCTATTCAAGATCAAAGTTTAAATTTCTACTCCTTGTTAAAGTCTTAGAAATTATGGCATCTCCACCCAGGGACTAACAATTTTTACAACTGTGGTTAAATAATTCCCTTGTAACAATGCCATTCAGTATCTGTAAAGAGTGTTTCCCCAAGGTTAAAAATTACTTCAGCTACTACATAAAACTCATAGGAATAATCCTATGTATTGTAAACATCTCCCATTTCAGCTACACTGAGCACTCCATTTGTTTCACTGATATAGGACAGCTTTCTATACTGCACTCAGAGACAGTCAGACAGGCGATAATACCTTTTAAAGGTGCATATGCCAAGTAAAAAGATCCTAGCACAGGCTAGTGCAGAATTAAATGCTTTTAAGAGGCAAGTTTCAGCCCTGATGTAAATCACAGCAAACAGCTTCAGAGAGCAGCCAGCTCAGTTCCCTCCTGCCCTGCACCTGGTCATGCGCACCTGTGTAAAACAATTCAGGTTTGCACAATCTCACACCCACACAGGCAAATACCTACCAGAGACAGAACATGGCACCGGAGAGATCGCTCTCAGCTTTGACTGCATTAAAGAATGCTGAAGGCAAAATGGCATTTAATTGACAATGTTAATGAAAACTCCTGTGCTGAAACCTGACAAGTAAATATAAGGAAAGGGAAACAGCAAGAAGGATCTTGAAGTTAATAAGCTCTTAGAAATGTGATCTGTGGAAAATTAGTCAAATGTGTTTAACAACTTATACGCAAATTAGAAGATACCCAGACCACGCTAATGTCGTTACTAGAAAGACTTCAGAAAACAACCAAAATGGTTAGAAGGAAAAGGGTCAGTTTTGAAGTCTCTGAAACACAAATTTTAAAGCAAACCATGAACAGAGAACTCTGTCCCAGCACCCAGTGGGATGACGCAGGTGTATAAGCATTACTGATGAGACAGCTCATGTCCATACACTTACTCATCTGCCTAAGTGTTCGGGGTCATAATTGCAGTGATGTACCTGCAAGTCATCTGGGAAGCACCAACTCTTACACACTAACTGCTCCTCCTTGCCTCTCGCTGAAACTTCCTACAGTTCTCACAAAAGGTGCTGACCAATGTTACAACTAATCACTTTTTTTTTTTTTTTGTCAGCGGGAGAAAATCCATGTTTATAAACAGAGCAGCATGAGCCTGAGAGCTGACACCAAGACTGTGACAGGTAATTCCTGAGGCAGCCAACTGCCCTGCCGTGTTTGCCTGTTATCATTCATTTGGAGTTTACCAAAATACTGTTTTCCCTGTCTCTGAAAAGTGAACATAAAAGTTCTATTTCAAATCAAAACGAAAAACTGTGCACAGCCAAGTAAGCATAAGACAGATTAAACTTAGGAGGATTCATCGATTTTCCTCTTACTCGATTCATTCCTTACTTGCCTATCTGTGCTTTTGTTTTGGGGATGGAAAAAGGAGAGAAAAGAAGGATTTCAGAGTAGAGGTGTTACAAATCATCTACATGTCCCTGTGCTGTTTTGCATTGTGCCAGCAGTTCATGGACCTTGGGTTAGTACAAACCAGCATTTCCTATCCTTCTGATTACACAAACTCCCGTGACAGCCTTGCTGGATTTATCAAGACATATTAAATTATCAGGGCAAGATGCTGTTCCCTGTCATCATGTGATCCAGGCTGCACGCTATGCGAGATGCTAACAAAGCAATCAGAAGGGAAGGGAGAGAGAAAGGCAAGAGAAGACAAACATTTGTCCATTCCCCACTAAATCCACCCCAGCTATAAGTTTTAGACATTAATTTCAAGGGAGAGCAGCAGCTCTTAGCCTCTGTCTACATGCCCAGATACAACATCAGTTTACATCAGTCTAGTTAAAAGAATTCAGTGATTTCCCACCCCCACTGCACCCATCAGCCCACAGGTACAGGAGTTCATAAAACACATGTCTATCCTGCAAGGATTAGAAACTTCTTCCTCACCAAAGACCAGATGAGTATTTCAGGCCACAGACTGCATCTGCCCTAAAAATCAGCACTGCAGGATGGACTAAATGAAAGAAATGTACGTGCATCCCCACCAGCAGCAGTACTATGACAGGTATTTTAGTCATGTAAATAAGGCCACCACCTTTCCAGAAGAGCAGTCCCATCCCACATGTAGCCAGCTCCAGTGTGACCATGACTCCAGCCTCCCAAGAGGATAGGGCCTCTCTCAAAAGCAAACATCTCCAGCAATTCAAACACCAGGAAAACCCTCAAAAAAACCCAGTGCTCTATCCCGAGCTCACTCCTTTGCCTTGCCCATAGGGGTCTGTTCCTTATTCGAAACTGGTTTAGCACAAATCCCAGGAGCAGATTCTTTCCAGGGGGACAGGTAGCCTGGGAAGCTGGGCATGCATCTACCAGGAAAACCCCATGACCTCAGCTCTGGCTGGGCTGTCAGGAGCAACACCTCAGCCAAGGCTTTGGAGAGTGGCTTGGACCCTTCTGTCTGACACAAAAATGGCATCAGGGACTGTCTGAGAGAGAACACCTTCACTGCATGACCCTCACGCCTATCCATAAGGTACCTAAGTAAAATTGCCCCAATATACATTTATTAATCATTCTCTGTAATCACCCCAAAGGTGTAACATCACACCTCAACCACAGACACTGCCTGAGAGCAGAAAGCCCCAGCATTCTCCCCCGTGATAGGATCAAGATGTCTATCTGTTCTCTACACTGTCAGCTCTCCTTCCTCAACGTCTGATTTTATTGTGGTGGTTATCTGACCGCATATCCTGAACTTCTTGGCCTCAAAAACTTTATACCCATCACAGCCTTGAACGTTCTCAACTGTTCTGCATGTTCTCTCCTCAGAATAAGTGCCTTTTTTTATTAACCTAACTCTTAACAGCAAACTACTGTCTGGATCAAAGCAATCATCCCCTCCTCCTTTACCAGACTGGAAGCAAAGGCACAACTTTAGAGCCTGTACTGTTTCTCTCACCATTGAGACTAAGCCATAAATGAGGTTTTCTAGGCTGCATACAAGTGACATTTACCTGGAAATAACCTAGAATTAGTTCAGAGTGAAACTGCATAGACCCAGAGCAGTGGTGTATGTAACAGACACAAGACTAGTCCTGTCATTCTGCTAAGAAGTCAAAGAAATCCTCATGCACACATCAAACTATTGTGCAAGCATGTGTAGAGCTGGGCAGAAACACATCCAACCCAGGTAACCAAGTCTCCAAGTGCACCTCTGTGTGCTGAGCAGAAGGAGAAAAGGGGCACCTTTGTGTGAATTTGCTGGTGTAGTTTGCAAGTTATGTATTACAGGTCTTCTCTCTGCTCCTCTACAAAGAGGAAGAGAGACTTCACAGACCTCCACTACAGCGTCTTCACCCTCAAGCTACCACAGCTGAGGCTTTCTGTCCTTAGGGTCCCTAAGGAACAGCAGCGTGAGCAAACGGGAGGCAGAGGGGCACAAAGAGATGCATGAAAGAACACACCTGTGTACCTGCAGACACACACCGGGCTGCGTGTCTGCGGCACAGGCATGCAAGGACAAGCCCCGGCTCCACGAGTGCCCTTCATTCATTCCCAGAGGAGCTCTGCTCCGGCTTCTCCTCCGGACGGGTACTCACCCAGCCCTCGAAGGTGTCGCTGGGGGCGGCGGAGCGCAGCAGATCTTGGAAGTGCAAGGTGCAGTTGGCCACGAAGTCATCGTAGCCGATGGGGGTGTCGTGGAAGACGGAGAGCTCGATCTGATGGCCGTCGGTGACCGTGGCCGAGAACTCCTCGTTGTAGGTGGGTTTGTTGGTCTTCTGCTTCGTGCTGGTCTGCCCGACGCGCACCTGGTCCACGCTGACGGTGACATAGGGATCCAGGAGCTGGTAGCCCTTGCGGAAGAGCGAGTGCCGGAGGGACCAGCGGGTGGGCTGCAGCCCCACCGCCTCCCCGATCCGCACCTTCAGGTACCCGCTGAACTTCATGGCTCCGGACATGGCCGCGCCCCCGGGGCGCCGGGGAGCCGGGAGGAGAGCCAGAACCCGCTCCCGCCGGGAGAGGGACCCAGCCTCTCCTGCCGGGCCGGCGCAGCCCCGCCGCGCCTCCTCAGGGGGCCGGGCGGCGGCACCGCGCCCGCCCCCGGGCTCTGCCGGGGCTCCGGAACCGCCGCGCCCCGCCCGCCCCCCGCCGCCGCCGCCGCTCCGCCGCCCGGGCCGGGCTGCTCCTGCTGCGGGGAGCGGCGCGATTCGGCTCGGGGACACCTGGGCGTGGGGCGCGGGCGGGGAGGAGCCGCGAACCCGCGCTGCGAGGGCGGGGATGGGCGGGCGAGCGCTCGGCTCTGCCCGTCCCGCTGCAGCCGAGGTGCGGCCCCGAGCCCCCGGCGCGGGGCGAGGAGCGGCCGCTGCCCGGCCCCGGGAAGCGCGGCGGGGACACAGCGCCGGGGCAAGCTCCGAGACACCCCGGAGGGGCTCCAAGCCCCTGTTCAGCGGTTCTGGGGCTGCACCCGCCGCTCGGACCTGCGGCCCCTCGAACACGCGACCCAGAGCATCGCTGCCTCCGCCGCCCGCACCTCGTCCGTGACAACCGGCGCCTCCCCGCATCGCTCAGCCGGGAGAACGTGCGCGGAGAACATAAGGATGTGTTGGCTTTGCCGTATTGTAACAACTCCGCCGTTTGGGGGTTAATTGAAGCTGATTAACGTGCCTGGCATTCGGCTTGCAGGGTTGGTTTTAGGGTGGATTTCTTCGGGGGTTTGATCGCACTTAATAAAGTCGGAATTTAATTAGTTTTAATTGCTTTGCAGATTTCACAGGAAAGCGGTGTGAACTGGGTAGGGAACAATGAAATCCTGCCTTCCCGGTGGCACTGCTTAGCCGACATCATCTGAATTAGGTTGCACTCCCTAAGATGCGGTCCTTTGAGTGACCTCACCACAGCTGGATGGTGCCAGAACTGGCTGACAGTTTGCAGCCTTTTTTTGGTGTGTTTCTTTCTTTTTTTTTCCTTTACTTTTCCAGACCTCTCCTCTCACCTTCAGCTCTGCCGTCTTTCACCTTCCCTAGCAGACTGCTTCTGTTTTTTCCTCACCCCTTTCCTCCTTTGCCCCCTTTTCCACGTTGTTTTCTTCTTCTAGAACTCCCAAGTTTTGCAGGAGCACCAAGCCAAGGTTTCTTCCAAGCCTCAGACAAAGCAGGTTGTCTCTGATTGCCTCCTCTGGAGAGAGCAGGTGGAACAGGTTCAGTAATGTGATCACTCCTCACATGGAACCAACTGTTCTGCCAGAAAAATTTGTAGACTCTTAAATCAGACTTCTGACAGGTCTCCTTTCAGGGCTTTTAAGTTCCTTGATCTGTCACTATTAACTGGAAAAGAGAAGTGTTTAAGATTTTTTTGAACTTGGTAAGGACAGCTCATCCTCAGGAGGAATACAGGCTTAGTCTTACGAATTGCCACCCCAGGTTCTGGGATTTTGTTTCCAGGAGTGACCAGCTCCAGATCTTTTAACAGCAGGTACAGCCAAGTAAACACAGAGTACTCCGTTCTCATAAAAGACTTGAAGATTTAGGATTTTTGTGTTGATGTTCCTTCTGAAATTAGCTGTGATCATTCTAGGCGAGTTTATTTTCCCTGGTTTTAATCTTCGTACCTTCTTGGATTCCGGTATCCCACAGCAGTGAGCTGGTCAGAAATAAATATTTCTCTTTACCAGCTGTATATCTGCTACTGCTTTCATGTCTGGATTCACCATTTCTTCTTTCATGACACCATAAAATAAAAAAGTCCATTATTCACTTTTTCAAGAGGATCAGTATCTGTCATTTTCTGCTTTTATCACTTCTGTCCTTCCTAGTTATGAGCTGTCCCATGAAGCCAGGGTAGAATCCATACTGCCCATCATGGGCAACCCAGAGTTCTTAGAAGACTTCACCAGAACTCGCTAATGGCTGCAGACAAAGTTTAAAGTTTAAAGACAGACTAAACTTTAAAGCACCCAGCATGAGTGCCCAGAAGATAAGGCTGAAGGCCTTTGAAAGGCTGGAGCACTCCCTCTCTAAATTCCAAATCATCAAATACAGATATTACCTTGCTTAGAGCCCTTCAAAAGGCTCAGTGCAATAGCAGTGAAGAGTGTTTGGAGGTGGAACACTATAGTTAACAGATAAACATGAATTACAATCACAGACTGCTGTAATACCATCAAAATTTCCTTTACCTTTTCCTCAGGTTTCTGAACAGGCAGAGATGAAAGTCATCCCAAGCATTACTTGTTAGAAGTAATGGCTGGCTCACATATTTACTGGCAGAAACAGGGAGAAGATAAAAATCTGCTGGTTAAAAGCTCAGACAGTGGCATTTCCTCTGCTTAATCACACAGGGTGAAGTACTTTGCCCTGCTGAAGTTTCATCTGTAATAGCAATAGGAATGAGGACTTAAAGAACTTTTTCTATACAGTGGTTCATTGGAATCTCATGTGATAATGTGATTCCTCCACCCAGACTTCAAAAAAGAAAAAAACAGCAAGTATTGTAAAACTCATGGAAAAAAGCAGGTGAGCCATAGTTGTAAGTATTTCTGGTGAGCAGCATTGCGAGCCAGTTTTCTGCTGGAGGAAAAAACCAATCCTGTGGACTCATATGATGTGAATCTAATTAATTTTGTTTATCCACTCAAACCAGTCTGGAACAGATCATCTCAAACAGCATCTGAACACACCCCTATTCTGAACTCCCAGCCAAAGCCCAAATGTCCTGTTCTCAAAGAGAACTGAGCAGTGATATGAAGTCAGAACATACCCTGCCTACTCTCCAGACATCCATGCAGTGGAAAAAGATCCCCAGTTCAGTATTTTCTTCAAAGAATCAAAACATCCCTGCACACAATGACCTTGCAAGGCTGAATGCAGCAGCACCATCTGGTGATGGCTGCATTGATCCTCCTTGCACAGCTCTGGGTGCCAGTCAGGTCTGCAGGAGCGTGGATTCTCTTCCCTTCCTCAGCAGTACCTCAGAGACCAGGCTCCAGGCATGGCAGGGTGATTCATTCTGTGCCCTCGGGTGTTCAGGGAGGCTGAGCTCTTCCCATTGCTTCCTGCCAGGCTGGATGGCCAAGCAGTCAGCCCATGACACAGAGCTGTTCAAGGAACCCACTGAGAAGAGTGAACAGATCTCCTGATGTGCCTGAGCAGCAGAGTGGTGGGAGACATGCAGTGGCAACAAATAGAAAACAAAGGAGATGAGGCAGTGCAATCTGAATTATGGATAAATTACAGGATAAACAAACCAGGTTACAGGCAATCTTATTAACCTGCCACTCTAGGAGGTTTTAGTGTAGTGGTGGAGGACCCCCTGGAAAAAAATAAACTGCTTAGAGCTCACCAACAATCAAAAAGACAAATAGATTAATTGTTAGAAAGAACTGACAGCAATGCCAAAACATCACTCAGGCACTGTATAAATGACACACTCATACCATTTATAGTGTGCAAGCCTGCTGGTCCCTCCACCTCAAAAAATGCAGAATAGAACTAGGAAAGGCACAGAAAAAGATGACAAAGGTGATGAAAGGCACAAAAAACGTTTGTGAAGGGAAAGAGATTGCCTAGCTTAATATTTCTAAGTCTGGGAAGGAATGAATGAAAAGGAAAATATGAGCAAGATCTGTACAGTCATAAACCACATGGGCTGTATGAATGGGAAAGGATTTTTCAGTCTTTCCCAGCCAAGATCTAAGGGACAATTGCAGTTGTGTTGAGGTCAGACGTTTAAAACATAAGAAGCAAATGCCTTTTCACAGGATGCATAGTTATAATTTGGAGTTTGTTGCAAAAAATGGAGGCCAGAAATATAAACAGCCTTATACAGGTTAGGACTAGGTGTTAATGGAAGATAGACTTAATAGTGGTTACTGACCATGAGATAAACCTTGGCCCAAAAAACTTCTTGAATCACAAATTGCCACCTGAGAAGAATCAACAGGAAGGACATGGAACAGCGTGGCTGAGGTATGATGAATCTAGGAGGGATAAAGTGAGCTTATTGTGTTCCTCTGGACTGTAATTTCCATACCTAAGTAAAAAAACTGAGGAGTGACATCTTTTTAGACTGGCTTAGGCACCACTTCCTGCAGGTGGGTGAATGGTCAAAGATGGGAACAACTCTCTGAGTTTGCTTCTGCATTCTTCCTTCAGGTCACAGAAACCTTAAGGATGAGTTTATGCAACTTCTCTCTTATGTTTTTGGGAACCTGTCTGAAAAACTTGCAGTTCAGCTCCACAAACAAAGCCAAAGAGCTTGGCCAAGTCCTGTTGTAATATTGTGATTTAAGCCTGGCCTCATCTCACACTACAGATACACACAGATTAGAGCCCATTCATGTACCCTGTAAAAATTTCCATTTCTTTTTCTTACCAAAGTGTGCATTATTCCTTTCTCCAGTAACCTATAACTCTGTAATAATTTAGTATCATCCTCGTTTGGCAAGTTAAGGGCAAAGGCTTAAGTTGCTCCACTTCAAATTTCTACCAGACCCTGGTCGCATTCAGCTATGAGTCTGTAAAGTGATGGGAAAACTTTCACAACTACCACTGCAAAAAATGCCAGTGACACTTTTTGTAACTCAAACTGCAGCTAAATACACTATAAAAAATACAAAAATTAAGAGAACTGTAGAGGAAATTAAAGCAGGAACAAACTCTATTTTGTTCCTCTATTAATTTTAGTCTATTTATACCACTTCCCTTTTATAGTTCTTTCTATAAGACTGCTTGTTAAAGCTTTAAACAATGACAGCTTCTAAAGACTGAATATCCCATATGTGGAATCATTTGTGGTCTAGGGGGGGAAAAAAAAAAAAAGAAAGATCAAATTCCTCTCTAATGATAATAATTACAGGATCAATGCACAATGCACTGAAGTCAAAAGCAAAGCTGCCACTCATTTAAGATATACAAGAATCAGCCCTGGTTTGTATGTTTGCTGTTGATCCTGATTTATTCCAGTGCAAAACAGAAAAAGAGATTGTAGCCTAATATCAGCTTTTCCTAGTTGCCATGCATACTGATTTTCCACTACTAAATTGCAGTTCACCTGATCCTTATTATTTTTTTTTTTTTTTTTTTGGAAAACACCGGGTCATTTTATAAAGTGCTGGTATTATAAACTGCAGAATATAGTTTATAAGAGCACTAACTCCTACAAGCCAACCATTAATACAGCTAATGGTCTGTTTGTTGTATTAAACTGCTCTCATTTGTCTGGGTCTATTAACAAATGCAGTGGTCATTAACTGTTAACAGCAACTCAGTTATTAGATTTTATTACTTGTACAGGAAACACTGGAGAACAAACTGATTGTTCTGGTTTACTGGGATTTATTTCTTTCCCAGCAGTCTTGCTCTATTATTTATAATTTAGTTTCTCACTTATTCCTGAACATGACGGACACGCTCAGAAATGGGTTCAAGGCATCCATGGGGACACTCAGTTTGCATGCCAGCCCCCCACCCCTAGCCCAACAAACCTCTCCTCTAAACCACAGAGCTCTGAGGCACCAGGCATCTGCAGTGCCCTCTGCTTTCCTGATTTTTCTGTATATTTTTGTTGGGCAGCAGCTTCCACCCACATATGTAATAATGGGATTTAAGTAAAAGACACAGTAATGTGTACATAGGAGGCTGGAAAATCTGCTTCATTCATGGTTCTCTCATTCTAATTCACTGAAATCCAACATTCAAGTTTAAAAATACTTTTTACTTCCTTTTCATGGGGACTGATGCATCAAGCAGGGGTGAATCCGATCTGTCCCTCATTAACATTTAGTGCAGATAATTGTACAGTTCTCTTCTGGCCATGTGGTTTACAAATGAGCTTAGAGCCACAATCTTGCAAATGCCTGCACATGAGCAATATTGCCCAGTATTACCAAGATATGAAAGACATTCCCTTCCACATTTTGAATGCTGAAGACACCTGATCCACTTTTTGCTCTGCTTTTTTCACATTTTTGCAGTTCAAAGCAATGGAAAAACAACACCAGTGTCAAAATGCCATGAAGGACTGGCAGCAGCTTGTCATGGAAGTGGCTTTCATGGAGCAGTCTGAGCAGTTTTCTTCAACCTGCAGTGCCATGGTACACAAATGAGGGAGGAGACACCCAGAAATGCATTGTTAGTGCTCTATGGGAACAGGATCTTCCGGACTCCCTCCACTCAGTGCTAGACCCAACTGGTGTTGCAAGAGAACTAGCAGCACTTCAGAGGTAGAGATATGTGAAATGACTGTGCTTTACCCTCTGTGGAGTTGGGTACATTTAATGGTATTGAAATAACTCAATTTCTGAGCTATTGGTCTTTTTCTACTGCACTGCAGTTATTGATGGTACTTTTAAAGTTCTTCTCTCCTACAAAGGCACACCTGGTACAGGTGAGCCACCCTGTTCACTAAAGGCTTAGATCAGTCAGATAGGGCCACAACCAGCACAGGGTATTGGTGGCACATGTGGTGCTTAACTCTCTGAAGAGGAGAGGTCACACTCCTCCAAATAAAGTGATTCACAGTGCAGAATCTGAATGCATTGCATTGGAGATGCCTCACCAGCCCTGTTCCAGTTTGGCCTCTGCAATGGGATCTTGTCATGGTTTGACTACACACAGAGTAGTCAGAGGACAAGCATGGAGTTCAAATTTGGTCAAATTACAGCAGCTCAGTGCTACCTGCAAGCCCATTCAGATGCTATGGCAGCCAATGGATCCAGTATCGAGAGGAAAAAGGTGGGAGATTTTGCTAACAGGCTCAAGTTTGTGCTGGTTTGTACAACCAAGGATTAGAAAGTGCTTCAATCATCCCTGGGGCAGGGGTTAAAGCCTCTTGTGTATGCCCATGCCTGTGTCTCACGTGGTATGAGCATGGGGATGTTGTAGTGCTGGGGACTCAGAGATATGAGTCAGCTTATCTGCTCCTGCCTATAAACAAGGCACTTGGGATACAGCTTCCCTCCTATCAGCTTCTGATAACAACTTCCTTCCTACCCTCTTTCCCAAGCCAGCACGTGCTAACGTGTTGTGCAACAGAACCAGTTGGACAAGAAATTCAGAAGTACTTAAGAAGCCCAAGGATGTGCACATGGTGCCTTTAAGCAGCAGAGGCTTGCTGGGAATGGCCCCAGACCGTCAGGTGTGTGTGCATTCTCTTTACCTTTTGGAAATGGGGTAGAATAAAAGAGCATCTCTGCCTCTTTCAGCTTCTGGTCAGCTCAGAACATAATAAATCCCAGGATTTTCCATGAGGAACAGCAGGGCTGTTCAAACAATGAAGAGACCCCAGAATCTTTGCCCAGCTGGAGTACTGCATCCAACTGTGGGATCCCCAGCATGGGAAGGACACTGAACTGTTGGACATGGTCCAGAGGAGGCCATGAAGATGCTCAGAGGGCTGGAACACCTCTGCTGTGAGGAAAAGCTGAGAGAGTTGGGGGTGTTCAGCCTGGAGAAGAGAAGGCTCCAGGGAGACTTTTTAGTACTTAAAGGGGGCTTGGAAGACAGATGGGGACAGACTTTTTAGTAGAGCCTGTTGCAATAAGAGTAATGGTTTTAAACTAAAAGAGGGTTGATTTGTATCAGATAAACACTGGCACAGAGAAGCTGTGGATGTCCCATCCCTGGAAAGATTCAAGGTCAGGTTGGATGGGGCTCTGAGCAACCTGATCTTGTTAAAGATGTCCTTCCTCGCTGCAGTGTTTATCTAATATTAGTATTATTCCTTAAGAAGTAGGATGTTGTTCTTTTCTTGAATAATTCAACTTCGTATTTTTTAAGTCCTCCAAAGACTGAACTATGACCTGAGCTAAAACAATAGCAGACATTGTTTAACAGTAAGAAGACTAAAGAGGAGAAAAAAATAAATGTATTAATGTTACGGGGCTATTATGACTACATGCTGCAGACTCATTATATTAGCTAAGAATACTTAACTGAGTTGATTCCTTTAACACTGGCAAAGGATCAGCAAGCCCTCAAAGTTCTTTTTTCAGTCAAGACTGAGCCTGATCTTTCAGTTTCCTGCTATGTCTCTCATAAATTTTTTTTTCTCATTAGAACGAAGTCCCATCTGCCAAGAACTGCCTATTCTTTCTTCATCTCAAGTGCTGAACTCTGTTCCACTGAAATGCAGGCATTGACCAATAATTTCTATTTATCTGTACATTTCTTTTCTAGTAACCACAGGATCTGTCATCTTTAATACCTGTAGTACAGATGGAAGTTGAAAAGGCAGCAGGAAAGGGTTAGAAATAATGGTGTTAAAAGTATGCTGATGAGAGTACACTGTAGAAAATATAATGATGATGAAGGATGCTCAAAGGGAGAAGAGAACAATTACCTGGACTGGATGATTAGAAGGAAAAGAAGCACATAGGAGGTACTGGGCATTATTAACCTTTGAATTCCGTCTAAGGAATATTGATTTTTATTCTTCAGTCCATTACAAAGAACTCTCCTTTTGGTTCAGAACCAAACCCCAACACAACCCCCAGCATTTGGTTGCAGTCCTGTGGCAGGGTTGCACTCTGGAATATGCTATGCAGGGGATGTATCTCTGTGTTTGTGCTTTAATCATCACTGAGAGGAAGAAAAAAAGCTCTTTATGCACTTTTACTGAGATCTTTTAAATCTCAGTGACGCACAAGAGCTCTGAGATACAAAGATGCCATCCCAAGGACCCTTTAAGTCAGACTGTTAGATTCCGAATTACTTAAACTAACACTTCTGTTGGTGCACACCTATGAGTAAAAGTCACCTGCATGTCCCCATCCCCACTCCCTGGGGGTTCCCACAGTGGTACTCTTCCCTTCTTTGGGATCAGAGTGTGGACTCAGCCAGAAAATACCAGCGCAGGCTTGAGCACAGTCCTCTCTCACACATTGCACTGAGAAATTCTCAGATGACTGTAAAGAATCAGGGAGAAACAATGCTCAGGACCTCCCTGTCCATCCCATTTCTCTCCCAAACTCTGCACACAGACAGCAAACTACACATAGGGATGCTCTTGCTGAGCTGCATCTCACTCTGAGTAAGCTGGGGAAATAAGAATAGCTCAGGATTGCTCTAAAAGACCGTGCTCCAAAAATCTTAGAACTTACAAAACATTTAGAAACCAGAAGGCAAAGCCACGCTGAACGAGAGAAAGCACTCCCACATATACATCAACACATACAACAACACTGCATCAACAGAAACTCCTAAGAGCAGAGCTATGAAAACCAGGATTTCTTCCCTTGTCACAGACCTCTAGATGGAGCTGCCTCTTTTGTTTTCAAACCAAGAGCCGCTGAAGTGCTGCCGTAAGGCGAGGCAACAGGAATATAAAGCTTAGGCATTTGCAACGGGACAGTGGAATGGGAGCATCATTTTGCACACGTGTTGTGCTGTCATTAGATACTGTCAGCTTTTCCATAATTCTTTGAGAAACCAGCTGTGTTGCCAATGCCCTTGCTAACAAAAGTCACTCCTTCCAATTGTGTGGGAGTGAAGAGACAGTCAGATTCAACTGGAGAGTGCTGAGATCTGAACATAATGAATATCCCTATGAAGAGGGAAAGGCTGCAAAAATCTGGGTAACAAACAACTCCTTTTCATCCCATGAAGTGAAGCTTAATTTCAGGAAGACCCATCCCATTCCATGGGCAGTGGAAGCAATTTTCCCAGCAGGGCTGGCCAGACTGAAGAGAACTGACAGCCTGAGTGTCATGCTCAGCCTGCATGATCCCAAAAGCCTGGAGAATAAGCCTTGAGGTGACCCCCATGGCCACACCTCGAATCCTGGGGTCAGTTTTGGGATACTCACAACAAGAAAGACATTGAGGGGCTGGAGCATGTGCAGAGAAGGGAACAGAGCTGGGGAATGATCTGGAGCACAAGTCTGATGAGGGAGCTGGGGGGGCTCAGCCTGGAGGAAAGGAGGCTCAGGGGGGACCTTCTGGCTCTGCACAACTCCCTGACAGGAGGATAGAGCCAGGTGGGGATCAGGCTCTGCTCCCAAGGAACAGGAGATAGGACAAAAGGAAATGGCCTCACCAGAGGAAGTTTAGATTGGATATTAGGAACACTTTCTTCACTGAAAGGGTGGTCAAGCTGCCCTAAACAGGCTGTTAGGGGAAGTGGTCGAATAACAATAACAGTCCCTGGAAGTGTTCAAAAAACCTTTAGATGTGGCACTTGGGGACATGGATTGGTGGTGGGCATGGCAGTCCTGGGATAATGGTTGGATTTGATGACCTAAAAGGTCTTTTCCAACCTAAATTATTCTCTGCCAGCACTATGCACAGGAGGAAACACTAAGTGGTGTGTCCCTCTTTGCACTGCACTTATTCTCACCAGGCCTGGGAACCACAAACCCCCGATTTTGGGTGTTTTGAAGAAGCACACCTCTCCCTTTAAACGTGACCCCTAACATCACCTGCACCTTGCACAAAGAGAGCAGCACAAATGGGCAGGATCCAGAGTCAGCATTTCATGTCCCCCAATTTCTCACCGGCCTTAAAAATGCCCCTGGGAAGACAAACCATCCCTGTATTTCACTGCTGCCAGTGCCTGTTCCTCTAGAGGGTACCCTCAGCCCACAGGGAGCTCTGCTGAGCACTGCTCCTAATGAAACCTGAAGGCCAAGCCCAGGAAAGTAAAAAAAAAACTTTACAGAAAAGCATGCTGTAATTTTATGATGCGCTTTAATTTGATTCTGGTTAGTTAGACCAGCCCCCTGGGCAGGCTGGGACTGCACTGAGCAGCACAGGGCTCTGCTTTCAACTACCAGCTCCAGCCTCTTCCAAGGATGTAAACATTAAAGCCTCCTGTGCAATCAAAGCTGAAGATTACTTCGGGGTGTAAATGAAAAAAAAAACAGGAGACCCACAGGAGCTCACATTTAAAATACATATTTAATCTTATTAAATATATAATGTTCCCATCTCTCATTTTATTTGCTTTTTAGTGGTGCCTTAGGGGAGTTAAATAAGCATAGGACTGCCCTGTGCTTGGAACTGGGTGAACACCTAGGAAGAAACACACAACTTGTCCCACAGAACTTGCACTCAAAACAGACAATGCAGAAGGGAAGAAGGAAAACAGACCAAAGAGGGAAAAGTGGTGGCCTGAGACTACTGAGCAGATGGGACAGAGCCAGGAGTAGGATGCAGGTCACCCAGTTGCCCTGCCAGGGTCCCCTTCCTTGGCTCACACTGTCTCAGATGCTCTGTGCTCACAGTGTGCCCTGGTTTCCCGTGGTTTGGGTTTTTCCTCACAGGATACAAACATGGATGCACAGCTCTTCTGAAAGCCAGGGCCCCCCCAGTCCTGCTTCAGCTAAACTAAAGCAAGTCACAGGAAAGACTGAGCATGAGTAAACATTAACCTAAACTCTGACCTAGCAAAAGGAACCAAATATTTGGAAATGCCACCTCTTTTCAATTTTTCAAAGGAAAATACACCTAGCACTTCAAACTCTGCCTGTTCCAGTACCTCCCATACCCCCAGAGACTGGTGGCTAAGTCTGCACCTGCCATATTCTAAGGGAAGCTCCAGATTTAGTGAGCAGTTTGGCTCACATGGTAGCAGCCAGTTTTCCATCCAGGCTAGGGATATCATCCTGGAATTCATGAAACTCCATCCAGAAATGACAATACAGCAGCAAACTCACTCCTCCCATTCTGCACTATAATCGGTGCAAGAGCTGGTTTCACCTTTCTACGAAACTGGGATCTTTCAACAGCCTCAATCCAATGAAAATGGAGTTTATGTGAACACCTGGAGTCACTGCCAGAGTGTCACTGCTGTGATGGGATCAAGTCATGAAGGAAATGTGGATGTGTAACAGACTGAGATCCCTCACAGCAAACACTGTGAAAGGAGCATTAAGTAGAAGGGCAGAAGAGAACTGTTGAACAAAATGGGTTGAAACATTCCAGTGAAAGGTGCTGGTTTCCACCCAGCTCCCAGGGGAAAGCTGGCTCAGCCCAGGGTGGGATTTAGGTCAGCAGAGAAAGATCAGCAGGCAAGGCACACTCTTGGGATGTGGCACACCAAGGTACAAATCCAGACTTTGAAAAAGAACATGAATTTCAGTCTCCACCACCTTTAGGGATTGCCCTAACCACAGGGCTGTTGGCTATTTTTGTACCAGCTCTCTTACATGGTAGTTTTGTAATAAGGTGAGAAAAGAAAAAAATCCCCTGAGTTAATAACAGAAAAATTTTCTCTTCAGAGGGCTAAAAATTTTTTAGTTCCCCATACTAATTTACTTTACATGCCTAAAACCCTCCCTGATGTCTAAAGAGCAAGTTGAAACGGATCTTTGTGAGCTGAGCACTACTGGACTTGCTGTGAGAGCCAGGAAAACCTGTATGCAGGAACTTACTGCAGAAATTATTAAAATCCTTTTGACATTTCTGGGAAACTTCTGTGTCTGAAAAAGGGATAAAGGGGTCTGTCCTATGCATTAAATGTGACTGTTACAAGACTTGTCCAGATAAAGTTGGTGGTTAATGTTTCTTTCAAACTTTTTTTGTCTTTTTTTCTTTTATTATCATTATCATGACTTTGCGGGGGGGAAGTAAAGGGAAGGGGAAATAAACCATAACAGATTTCTCACATGAAATTATATGATGTGGTTTTGACTGATATGAACATTTCTGATCTATGTGTCTGTACAGGCCTGCCTGTAAAACATTTCAGGAGCCTTGTGCACAAGATGTGCTCTGACATAGGTAGATTACACACGAACAAGCAGAGCAATGAATACACCCTCACGTGCTCCCCAGCCCCCTGTGGGATGGCAGATATCAAAACCAGAACCTGAAATTCCCTTCTGGAGGCATTACATATGTGCTTGGAGCTTTCTCCCAACTGATTTACAAAATGAGTAGCAGATGAAGGGCTGTCATTTCCCTGCTGATTGTGACACTGGCTGCACCCTTGTGGCAATCAATGTTCTTTTAATGGAAAACACCGTGTGTTTCCATTGGATTGCTTGGTTATATTTTGGCATTCTGTTTACGACAGAGAATTATTTGTTATCAAATCCTTAGTGGTCAATAGCTTCAACTTCATTCTAATTACCAAGGCAGCCAAGTCATATTTTTTCTCCATTTACAGAATTTGTAGGACTATAACCAGAGAGCAAGCCACGAGTGACTCGGCCAGTAAACAGTGCAGTTTGCTGACTAGTGTTTGTTTTATAACCTTTGGCATATCTTGATATGTATATAGTAACAGTTCTTAACCCATAAATAATAGTTTACAGAGGTCACACTATAGTTATTTAAGTTCAGGGGTTTATTTCCCAGAACACTAAGTAGCTGTGAATGAATTATGTTTAGTCTGATCTGCCACAGAAGGGTCATAAACTTACAAGTTGTAGCAAACCATGGAATATTACTCCTGTATGTCAGGCAAACTGTAAATGTAAAAGAGTAATGCTTGATAAGGGGAAAGTCTTTTTATTTTGTTAAAGTAATATACGTTCCTAGGGAAAGACTGTAAAATTTCATGTTAAGTGACAGGTTGGGCAATCTCTCCACACACAGCTTGTGAATTCTGCTTGCTCTCTGGGATTCTCTCTGCATTTCAGAGAGGCTACAAAACCTACTCTGAGCAGGGAATCTTTTTCTTTCTTGGCTCCCTTAGCCTTAGAGTGTCCCAGAATCCACAGGAGGTGATGAGAGAAACTTTAGTGCCTTTGCACAGGGCTAATAAAAAAAGGGGTCATGTAAATGTTGCCAAAAGTCTGTTCCACTGCAACAGCCATGGACAAGGAGAAAGCTGCTACCTCATTTGTTAAGTATGATGAACATCTCAGGGACTGGGAGGGAAGAAGACTCAGCTGCTGATCATCAGGTGGGGACTTGGATAACTTTGGAGGCTGCTCAAGGCCACCTGACAAGAGAGGGAATAGCAGAAAACAGTGGCAGGGAATTGCAAATGAAGAGACCAAAGGGACTGTAGGTTCTGGGAAAGACACCGTGTGCAAGAAACAGGAGATGCTTTTATCCTGAAGGATGTTGATTTCAGGACCAGCTGAGATAAAGAAAGCATGCAAGAGAGGAGCAGAAAAGGATCCCAGGTCCTGAAGACAAGACATAGCGAGCATGAGAAAGAGCCAGACCTGCCAGAACTCTGCCTTGATCCCAAAGAGCACCCAAAAATGAGGAAAGCAGGGCAGTGCATCTGAGTCTGTGTGCTTTTGGTGTTGATTACAGTAATGACTTCAAAGCAATAATTGAATTTAGAACCTGCTGCAAAAACTGAATTTCTGTGTGCTCCCACAAAACAGTGACCTGCATGGTTAGAGCCCTCAGAAAGGGCAGTTTTAGGCAAAGAGGAAAAAAACCACTGGTCCTGAGGCTGTTCAGCTGCTGTGTGTGTAACTCCTGTGTCAGGGAAGAGGCAAGAGCCTGTGCTGAGGTTAAGAGCAGGGCAGAGACCCCAGTCAGCTCATCAGATGAAGGGATGTGGGAGAGCCAGCTCAGTGCACATGGACACACACTCCTGGCCCCAGCAGCAGCTGGCACACCCGAGTCCAGGTCACACTTTCCTTCCAAGCCTTCCTGAGCATGGCACTGTGCTGTCCCATCTTTTTGTTACCAGATGAACTGGAGGAATCTGGGGGCTCTTAAAATTCTGAGAAGTTGCACAGGTGACCTTAAGAGACGCTGTACTGAAGTGGGAAGTGGTGACACTTCCCAAACCAGAAGTAAATATGAACCAAGAGGCCCAGCAATGAAGATCAAATCATTCTGGTTCTCCAAAATTTTCCAACTCCACTAATTACTTTGCTCCTGCTGCAGGGGGCCTTGCTGTGGAATTCTGGCTGCCCTGGAGACTTCTGAGAGGAGGAGATAAATAAAAGTGAAGTAAAAAGTCACCAGCTACATTTCTCAATCTGGACTCCTAGTGCTGGATGCCTGAATCCAGGATTAGCTGTTGTGAGAGGGCTGCAGCATGGTGAGACAGGACCTCGTTCACCACCCAGCAGAGCCCTCTATTATTTGCAAGTTGTGTTAATGTTCTGGCACTTCTTCTATACAAAATCAGCCCTGCCTAAATGAATAGTTGTGTATCGGTGGGGGAGATTTTTAAAGAAAAAATATGGCAGTGAATTGTTGAGTCTCCACTGAAAGCCAGCAGGAGATGCATGCCTAACTTGCCCATTTGCCTTGAAAAACTCCAAAGAATATTATTTTGAAATTCGTTAACTAGAAAGAAAATAAAATTTGGGTGATTTTTCTTGACTTTTAAGAAGTTTAACAACAAATTATTTCTTCTGTGCGTAACCTTTGAGAGAACTCATAAAAGCAAGCCTTTTAAACAAAATAAAATCACTCTTAAGTTTCCTGACCATTCTGCAAGTATTCCATTTCATAGATGCTATTTTATTATTAATTCAAATTGAATTGTAATTTTGGGGGGTGAGAGTCTAAAACCAAGAGTTTCTGTAAACACCATTAACTTGTGAAACCTGTGGCTGTGTCTCATGCTTGGATCACTCTAACACAGCATGAACTCCAGCACAAGCTTCTTCTCTTCTTGGGGTGTTCAGTGTGACTGTTTCTCATGTATTTCCCATTTCTATCAGTACAGCAGGAGCTGTGCTGCTGCCTCTCTCTCGGGGGGGCTTTTATTTGCATCTTTCACAGAATCAGCACAGAGTGCCTTGAGTTGGAAGGGATCTTAAAGATCATCTCGTCCCCCTGCCATGGGCAGGGACACCTTCCACTATCCCAGGTTGCTCCAAGCCCCATCCAACCTGCCCTTGAAATTTTTCAGGGATGGGGAAGCCACAGTCTCTCTAGGCAACCTGTGCCAGGGTCTTACCATCCTCACAGGGAAAAATGTCTCCTAAATCTCTCCTCTTTTAGTTTAAAACCATCCCCCTTGTCCTATCTCTATCTGCCTGTGTATAAAGTCGCTCTCACTCTTTTTTTATAAGCTCCCTTGAAGTACTGAAAGGAGTTTTCATTTTACACAGACATCTCTCTTCATAAAACCTGTAGGAATCCCCTGTGAATCCTTACTTTAAATCTTCTTTCTGCTTGTCTGATTTGGTTGCAATTCCCTAAAAATTTCACACAACTTTTACTGGGTGAATGGAATCCAAAAATACAGGTGTGGGAACATGTGATGTATTAGGTAGTTTTGTTTGTGTCCTTATACAGAGCCATAAGGATAATTGCAGCTCTATTTTATCCCTCACTTTATTTATTGTGAAATTTCAATTCAAAATAATGGGAAAATATAATAAATTGACTAACCATGACATCTCCTAAGCCCAGCCAGGTTTGAGGAACAGAGATCTTGGACTCCCTGGTGACACGAACAAGTGATGTGTCACCAAGTTCTCAGCTGTGTGGAATGACCATTCATTTCAGAGGTAGCAGCATGAGGTCATGTCATATTTTTAATTACCTGTATTTTAATTGAAGCATTTGAGATTACAACAAATAACATCACCGTTACATAAAGCACAATAATTATGTAAAGAATGAAGAGTGGATGTCTTCTCCCAAGAGGTCCCCTGCCCATGCCTGGTTCTGTTCAATCCACAGACACACTTGTGACCATCACTTCCTTGCTGCCTACAGTTACCTGTTACAAAACAACGCTGTGTTCACAGGAAATTCCACTTTAAGCAGCATTTTTCTGTGCCTGCAGTTTTTCATGAACCAAAAACCTAAACCAGTGCCACTGGAATTTCTAAGGGAAATTTAATCAAGTAAACGAAGTCAGTTAGTTGGTTGCCTAAATAAAGCTGGAAGTGTCCTTTTGAAAATCCTAAGCCTGCAAACTTAGGTGCACCAAAAACTAAAAAAAAAAAAAAAAAAAAAAAAAAAAAAAAAAACAACCCTAAAAAAAAAAATTAAGCTCCTTCTGTCTCTATAACTAAATACAGTATATAATTCATTTAAGACTGTGTTCATCCTTCCTAGACATGAAATGAATCATTTCCTAGCACCACAAAACATCACTCAAGCACCATTCTTTGCTCCCTATAATTTACAGTGTAATCAGCCCTGACTAATCATCCTAATTATGTCTGGTACTAAGGACTGCAATTCCCTCCTTCCCTCTTCCCAAACACACACACATGCAGGATTAGCAATACTTTGAACATACGATGTTTTCTTCACAGCTTTCAAAAGTGACATTTCTAAATTACTGTGAAACCATTATTTATTAATTACAATAGTGTCTAAAAATCCCAAATGCCATTTTCAACCAGAACACACAGAGATGTAAAAGCCCTGTAGATGAAAGGCCCAGAGACACAATCAGTTTAAATCACTACAGGTCAGCAAAACTGAGCACATGCATATCCTTAACCTGTTGCAGTAAGGCATGAAATGCATTAACTCAAACCTCTCTTTTTGAGATGTGAGTATATTTTACCTTGCTTTCACGACATGGTCTCAGTGAAGAAGTGCTGCTGAGCATCTTGAACTCTGCCACAGTTCAACCAGTGTGTGGACAAGACTCCCAGACACATAGTGTGATTTTTGGGGCTGTCCTGTGCAGGGCCAGGAATTGGACTTGATGATCCTTATAAATCCCCTCCGACTCAGGCTATTCTGTGATTATCTGTGGTGTTAAGCTGGTGTAAATGCTTAGGACACCTGAGCCCCATGGCACCCCTATCACCCAGGTGCCATCATCCCTGCAGACCTTGGGTGGGTGGGGTACTGCAAAGCACAAGCCCAAACTCATGTGCCTCCTGTGACCCTCTGCAAAAAGGGCAGATTAATAAATAATTAACATGTATTAGCTTGTCTTGTGGTGCTTATAAAATGTGTTTTGCATTATGTTTTTGTAACAGTTGGCCAGCAAGCCTTGACCTGTGAGGGTTAGGATGAATACCTGCACAGCTGGAGCCTTCAGTGGCCAATGGCAGCCCTGCTCTCATCATTTCCCCCTTTTACAAATGTAAATATTGGAGGTCTTGTTTAAACCTTCAGAACCTAAACATGTCATCACTATTAATAACGTATGTTATAAGACACCACATGCTGGCAAAATAACCTGCGGTAAATGACACCAAAAATATTGAAAAGCTTAGCATAAAATTGAAACTCATTAATGGTACACTGTGCAGTTTGGCATACAACTAGGGGCAGGAATTCCTCACAATGGGACTGTATGAGTGCTAACAGCAGGCTCCCACAAGATAAAATAAACTTGTTTTATGGACATGAGGAATTGATTTTTAATGAGATTCTGCTCGGCCATAACATCATCCTGGGAGGGTGAGCTGGTTCACTCCTTGCCTCTGGTGCAAAATTATAGTTTGCAGAATAAAGACTCACTTAAATTAGGCCTATGGATTTGCACCTTCATCATATTAAGTGAACAGTAGGTGTTATCCCAGGTCTGGCTGTTAAAATACCTACAGAGAAGGTGTCCTCTTCCCCACATTACCTATCTGTACGTTCTGGGATCAGGGAGGTCGGCCTACAAGCAGAACGCACACTCCTCGAGTTCTTTCAGAGATAAACTATCTTGCAAGCTGATTTCCTGAGGACAGAAGATTAGTAATGAAAAGGGATAAATCTGTCTCTCTAGAGAAGCTGAGTACAGGAATTTGAATTTATCTTTTCATGTCCAGGTCTCAGCTGCCTGTTAAGAAAACATTAAGAAAGATATAAAGAGGTTGTCAAACTTGAGGTTTGGTGTCAAGTCACCGTCACATTCAGTCACAGCAATGAAGTCCCTTTGCTGTCTATTCACATTTGATTATCTTTCTTACCCATTCCATCAATCAAAACCAATACTAAACCTCCTCTTTGAACCCCAGAAAGAAAACCAGAGTCACACAGCTGGGAAGTGCCTTGTAACTGGGCAGCACTTAGGGAAAACAGAATACAAAAGCAAGAACAACTATCAAACCTCTTCAGCTTTAAACTCAAAACATTTTCTTTGCAAAGAAATCACATTTTTGCTTCCCAAATTGATGTCACTTGGCCCTGAACAAGCTGAGCTGCACTGTGCTGTTGCTTTTCTTTCTTCTCTGCTGTTGTGGTTTGCACTGTTTGTGTGCAATCATTGGCTTTTAATTGCCTTCTATTGCCTGTTTCACTTGTCAATAAATAGAAAGTGCAGACCTATCACCAAAGGCCTTACATCTGTTTCTCATACATCTTAGCCACCCATGGTGCCTGAAGCTAAAGCTGTCCCCTACTGCTAACCAGGCTACCAGTTTATTAGGGTTTTTTCCCTGCCCTTTTAAAAAGATGAAAGCCCCTAAAAGCTTTCTTCCGTGCAAGTGGTGGTTGAAGTTAATGAAGTAAGCATCTGTTAGGTGAGAGAAGGTCACCCTGGGGTTGGGCACCTCCCCGTGGTGGGACTGGCATTCACCCAGCGATTAGTATGTGATGACAACACCTTAAAGATAATTAGTTGACAATGAGTTGAGAGCCTGTTAACCCCTTTAACACCTTATAGTTTATGATTATAATGAAACACTTTGGGACAAAACAAAAGAGATGTCGTTTTCCTTGAGTGATTTACCATTTTTTCGGTGTTTTCACTTATCATTTTTGTGGCACTCTGCCAAAGGAAGAAACAGCTGCCAGCAGCCTAGAGAACGATTCTTAATCTTCATCAGCCTGGGCTGAAATGTAGCACCAGTTTTCTGTACACTTTCCTCCACTGGCTGTGAGCTGAAAGACTCTTTGGCCTGGGGTAGGACCCATTGCTGGGGTAGATGGAGCCATGAGAACAGAGATGGGGGTTAGTTGCATTTCCCACGTGGCTGAAATGTCAAGCTGAATGGGTTTTTTCAGGTGTTTTTTCACGATGATGTGGACATATCCCTGCAATGCTGATGGAAGCCCCTGGATTTGACTCACCTGAGTGTTCTAGATGGGCTTTCCCCAGAAACAAGGATTACTTGGCAGAACAAGAGAGACGCTTTTGTAAACTAAGCTGTAAGAAAGGCAGGATCAGGACACATCTCCGTGAAAGTGAAGCAGTCAGGAAACAGCACCGATCATGGGTGTTGGGAGACACCAACGAGGAGGAGCAGGAGGAAGCAAATGGAGAGCATCTGGCAATCTGTTGTGATTTATATACACTGGCATTTCCCATCTTCATTCAGTCACTCTACGTGTTTAATCATGACGTGGGAGCTCAGATGAGTTATGACTGGCAGTAGCTCAAGAAATTTGGCAATAGCAAAGTAAAACAAATTTGTGCACAGCAATCAAGAAAAGCCTGTCTTGATATTAAAAATGAAATTCCATTTCATTTAAAGAGATACATATCTTGCTTCCCTCTTCCTTTGCACTTTTTAGTTCAATGTAATGAAGGCAGTACTGGTGAGAAAATTTCATGACAACGTGTCTCTGCACCATTTTTTTGACACAGACCCAGAGAACAAGGACTGGTCTTGTTTTCATGAGGTTTAGCACAGGACTTCTATTGATTTCAGCAGGAACAGGCTCCGTGTTTGGTAAGTGCCCAAATACATGGCTATCTAAGCTATTCTGTAGACTTTCTGCCATGTGTCCATCATTAACAGCTGCCAGGGTCCTGGGATGCACAATAGATCCTCACAATTCTCATTTCTCCTGTCCCTTCCATTTCAGTCCTTTAAAGCACTTTAAAAACATCAGTAAATTAAATTCCACTGTGGCAAATGCTCCCTGGGGAGACTTTTATTCCCAGGTGACAGGCAAAGGCAAGGCTTGCAAAGGATCCCCACAGCAGTTACAGCCCAGACCTCCTGGCTCCCAGCCCCGTGCTTTACTGCTAATTAAATACATCTAGATTAATGCAGAAAATGTAGCGTTTTGTTATGCTTTTTAGATTTAAAGGCAATATATGGATTCAACACTGTATCAAATGTCCATAAACTCAAAAATAAAGTATTTCCAGCAACTTCTAAGTCCCTCATTAACTAGCTTGTACTTCTGGGTAGTACCAAGCTTAAGGAAAACTTGCTATCATTTATCTTAATAGAATTCTAGGAGTAGAAATACTGTTGTCCTCCAGAATTCAAGATTGTTATCCAAAACTGATCCATCTGTCTGATGTTATGACCATCAGTTCTTCTAGCAGGCAAAAGAACTCACAATAACTCCATCTTTAAGTTAATAAAGGTAATTTGCTAGTATAGGGAGATGGGTCATAAAATCAGAACTCCTGCTTGATTATTAAATGTGGTTCAGGGTTAATTAATCAATCTACTTTATGATACAGAAGAAAAATATTCTTAAAATTCCTAAAATGCCATGCAGAATCAGATTCTCTTTCCTCACGTGAATTGCTCTTTTATTGGTCTTTAGATTAACTGGTCCCTCTTCCCTAAATGCAAGTTTACTCACAATGTTAAGTACAGAGTTATTTGTCTGACTATGAATTACAACAATACGGCTCATAATTAATGATGGACATAAAATGACAACTTTATGTGCTGAAACACCAGTATAACAGAGTATTAAAAGGCTCCACTAGTTTCAGCAGAGCTACAGAAATTTAGGCCAGCTGAGGATCTGTCCTCATCTTTCCAAAGTACTTTTGCCCAGTTATTTCCTTTATCCATTTTTTAACTACTTTAGAACATTGCTCTGGGGAACACATCTAAAATATCTGTTCTGCATCAAGCTGCACAATCCTGTTGAATTCATGTCTTACCTGCCTTTCTTGTTATCAAAAATGATGGAAACTCACACCCATTTCAGCTGAGTCCAGAAAACACCCAACTTGGACAGGTATGTTGGAAACTGGAGCTATGCAAAAGTCTTTAGAGTAGCTAGACATGGAAAAAGTGGAATTATCAAACCGAGGAATGGTGCTCTGTTTTTGTACAATTCAGGATTTCTTGCAAAGATGTTTGCAGCACTGTTGCCACCACCCTGCTCTGCTGTGGGCTGCTACCTCCTCAGGGCAGGGGTCAGTCCAGCTCACTTTCCAGCTGGGTTTGCATTATCCCAGCAAAATGGGAACAGCTGGTTTGGTTTTGTTGATCATAAAGTATTTCCTTAAGAATTTTCAAGCTGTATAGAAAGGTCTCTAGGCATTTTCTGCTTTCAATGAGAGCAATTTGTCAATGTACAAGGATTTGTGAATTAGGTATTTCACCCCACCACATAGTCTCACAAATAGGTGAAACCAAGGCATAGAGGCTCTTTAGGATGGGTTTTGATGGAGCAGCAGCATGTCTTATAAGGAGGAAGGAGCAGTATGAGCTGGACATTCTGACAGACATTGTCATTACTGCTTAGTTTCACAATGTGGTTCTACAGAGGTGTGGCCACAGCCAAAACACAAAGCCTTGCAGTGGCTGATCTCCTGGGCAGCTCCTGTGACAGCATTCTTACCAACCAGCCAGGCTCTCGAGACTGGAGAGAAGCAGAGCAGGATAGACATGCCCATCCTGTTGTCCAGTCATGAGACCCACTCAACTGCCTGCTCAGCAGAAAGGACACTGAGCAAATGTCTTCGACTGAAGACACTGCCAGCATTGAGCCATTTGAAAAATTAAATGAAGATCTCTGATGAGCAGCACTGCAGTTGGAGAAACTTTCCATTGGTATAGAACTAAATAAATACTCCTCTCTCAGTGTCAGCAAAATGCCTCCGCCAGCACAGCCAAGAAAAAGAAGGAAACCAGCGTGGGAGCCAGCACACAGCCTTGTTTGGGGCTGCTTGAGACAGGAATGAAGCCTGATACATTGCCATTTTCCATGCACTGGCCATCATGGAAAAATAAAAGTGACAGAAATAAACTTTGTGGGACTTCAAAAAGATGAACAAAATTTTCCAGACCCCCTCATGATTCTACAGTGTTAAAAGATTTGCTAGATCAACCAACAAACTTGCTGCCAAGCCCTTTTCCTGAAACTGACAGAGATCCCCCTATAGCGTATGACCAGACCTAAATCTACTGAAAAAAGGGAAATGTTGAGACCATCTTAGTGTTTTTTCAGTAAGAGAGACTGGGAAGATGGCAGGATAATTTTCATAGTTTGCTTTGTCACCTTTATGTTTAGAGAAGTTCATACAAGTTGTGAGCCTGCATAATTGACTTTTGCTTTCAGAAAACGCTGAAGATTTAAGCAAGAAGGGCAATCAGACACCTCCAAAGGTCACTTGGCCTTATGTTTATTTAGCAGCAGCCTATGTTTGTGACACCTCATGCCACAGAGTTATCTGTGGCCTGTTTTTCAGGATGCCAATGTCACTGCAGCTCCACCACGTCTCCTTAGGGCTGCTGCTGGTCTGCCCATGAGCACCAGCTTTGGGAGATTTCCCTGTTCATACAGCAGCTGGTGTCTGCTCTGAAGGCTCTCCCAGTACCCACTGGCACATCAGGAGCAAGTAACACCAATCCTGTCTTTGTCTCTGAACCAAGTTGTCTAATTTATTCTGAATTATAAAGGCAAGTGACTTAACATCCGTAATAAAAAGCCATCAAACCTTAACACTCCTCTTTTCATATGAAGGTTTCCATGGATAAAGAGTCTGTTTCTGCCCACATCAGACTTTTTCCAGTTTGGATTTAAGGGCAGGAAGGGACTTGGGCAGTGTGTCGTTTCATGGGGGACCTTGCCCATGAGACAGCCTTGTCCAAGGGCCACCTGGCATGGGAGACTGGGAGGTATGAAATTAGCAGCCCTTTTGGGAAGGGACAGATACTGACTTCATTTTCTGGAGGAGAAGGCAGTGGGATTTTTCATGGAATTAGAAGCAGTGAAAAATATGTGAAAAGGGTGAGGAACTTTAAAAAAGCAAATATGCAAGAAGTGTTTCTATTTTTTTAATCTTTAACTTTAAATTTATCTCAGAAGCTGGTGTAGATTACCATTATTAATTAAAAAGATTAGAAAACTTTATTCATCAATTGTCTGTGTTCATCTGTTATGTATCTCTGAAAATATGACCTCTAAGTCTTGAGAACACAGAAGCTTGGTCCTCTGCAGAGGATATTTGTACTGCCTGGAGTGTCTTTGAGGTTTTGTGTAGGTTCAAGAGGATGATAAAGTCAATTTTTGCAAAAGAGAATGGAGAAAATGCACCTTAGGAGGGATGCCAGATACAAGAGGACTGGGGCATGTCATGCCCAGTGTATTTCAAGGGAAGATTAGGACAAACAGGCCTTGTGTGGTGAGATGCACACACAGGAGCCAGTTGTGTGTCCAGCTGGAGAAACTCTACCAGGGCCATGTGACACACGGTGTTCAGGTTTTTTAACATCTGTGTGGTCCAATTTTCTATTACTGTCAGCAAGTTATTTCTAGGAGTGCCAGGTTATTTTGTCCATAAACATTGTCCCCATCACACATTTCTAATTTTAACCCTATTTGTCTCCAGTTGATTTATATTTGGCCAGAAGCAAATTACCTATTGGAAGCATTTATTGAAAATTAATTAGGTGGCTAAAATACCTCCAGCAGATTCTGTTAACAGTGTCTGTTCCTTGTGGCTCTCCCCAGTTCAGCATTTTCCAGTTAAAACACCTAGCAATTAAAAAAAAAAATCATAAAATAAATGATATAATTAGTTTCAGAATGGAACTTGGTCTCTTTGAAATCAGATGCTTTCTTCTAAGGCTGCAATGCCATACAATAGCAAGGGGTTTATAGTGCCAGGGGATTTTTGATAGAGGAGGGAGTAAGCACTTACAATAACTAAGTCACTGCATGAAGCAAAATGAAGGCGTCCTTGGAGCTTAAAATCAGCCAGGCACGCAGGAGAACTGTGCAAATACCAAAGTGGGGACAGGAGAGAAGACAAGATGTATGAAGTGAGGTTAGAAGGAGAAATACAGGATTAAGTCAGAGGCAATCACAGCACCCAAGGACATGGAAAAACACCCTGCATCTCTCTAAAGAAAAGCCAGGATGTTAACATGATTTACTGCAAATAGTTCCACAACATTAAAATGAGTTTTTATTTTCTGTGTGTGCTGCTTCAAAGAACAACTCTGTGGGCTCATAAAAATGCAGAGAACAAATAGGGGCCTCTAAGACCAATTTATATGCCATGCCCACTGTGCACTGAGACACATATAATCTGTAAAATGTCAGCTTCAAAGTTCCACAGAGATTGGTGTTAACCCTGACCCCCGACCTTGCTGACTCTAGCTGGGCCCTCATGCTCTCTTAACCAGCTGTTTTAGATAAATGTGCTCCATTTTTAAAGAGATTGTCTCAGAGTTTTACGTGAATAGTAGTAATATTATTAACTCTCGCTGAAAAAACCACCTTAACCGAGAGTCTTTACAGATGGGCCAATCAAAGTCTTACCCCATGCAGAGAGTGGTGGGTTAATAAATATGTCGTTGGACTGAAAATATTTAAACAACACCGGGAGAAAAGAGCAAGGCATACGACAAAAAGAAAGCATATTAGTACTGTTTCCTGTCAAAATACACAGAGGAAGCACTTTACTTTGACCATTTTCCTCATAAAGAGACACGGTAGGCCAAAACAAACAAAGCTGAGGAATCTGGTTTATCCCACTGTTGGATATCAAGGGCTATCAACTTAAATGAAGTAAGGTTGAGTGACCAAAGGCAGGTTCTCCTTGACAAGACTGTTAATTGAACATATCAGCAAAGGTAGCACACAAACTGTGGCCCTGTCGATCAATACTTCCATTTCATAAGGCCTCGTTTATGTTTTTCTTATTTTACTTTATGTATCACTCCAAAGGTAGGTGGGGGATTGGTCCCTCGTGGTCTGTCGGAAGTCCAAAAGTATGGGGTCGCCTGCTGGTTTGGCAAACCCTGGACAAAGCCTAAATCATCCTCTTAGAAGGAAGATGTCAAAGTTCAAGGGCACACAGTATATTTCAGACAACAAAGAAGCAGCTGGTATCCACTCATAATAAATAAAAATAAGTTGGGGTCAGAATTACAAGTCAACTGACTCCCTATTCACTGAACATGAGCCAAAGATAACTGGAGTCACAGGGAAAGCTCAGAATGATTTTGTGAGCTTTTGACTCAGACCCACTGGGAATCCAGACCTACTTTTCATGTCCATGGGGTGAGAATATATCCTCAGATTTCCATGGGACTTGTTCTTCGGCATTGCATTCAGAACCACCCACCCTGCGTTTTTTGAGAGTGATATGTTCAAAATCTTTCTGAATAGATAAAGGAATAAGATGTAACTCCTTAGAAGACACAACAAACACAAAATTACAGCATTTGGGTTAAAAAATTGGAAGATTCCGAAATGTTCCTGTTCTTTAAAATAAAAAGTATTTCAGTTCAGTTAAATTCAGTTTAAATACTGTAGCCAAATTGTTTTCACTCTATTTACCTTTCAGGGGCCACAGTACAAACCAATTTTATCACTGTGCTTCTAAATCCTCATTGTAGACTTTCTGTGCTAGCAAAAAACCATAATATTGAGAAATCAAATACACAACTGTCAGAACATGGAAAGATAGATCTGAAAGCTCAACCTTGGCTCTTCCCTCCAGCACCTCTTGACTCGTAATAGAAAGTCCCCTTCTCATTACCAGTTGTTTGGTTGCTGCTGTAATATAAACAAGCATCTTGCTCCCATTCACAGTACCCTGCCTGCAAAACTGACTCGGTTTTAAGCATCAAAGTGAAACCAGCAAGAAAGGGGAGTTTGAAGAATAATCCACAATCTTCCAAGATTTAGCATATTTAAATATTTGCTTTCTCAGCTGGTTTGGCCTAAAGTTTGAAATTTTCTGAATTCTTTGACAATGTCAGTAAATTAGGTTTGAAAGTTATTCTCCATGTTATTGTATTCATGTTTTCTAAACAGAGCATAACCTCTCACTAACACATGCACTGCTGGGAGAAGTTGACAGAGACACAGCAAATTGAAAGGGAGAGAAAAAAACAGAAGCTTCAGTAGATATAATACATACAAACAAAAATACAAATAAATACAAGCAATAAATATAACAAATGCAAATTTATTATTTAAAGTGTACTATTGAATTTATATAATACATCATTTAATATTTAATGTAATATGAAAAATCTAAAACACTTTCCAACAGAAGAAACATTAGAAAGTATGAGGGCAGGGCATACAGAAATCCTTTCCATAGGACTGATCTGTGTCTGCTTTGCTTTTGTCAGCCTTCTTTAATACATAAGCGGGCTCCGCAGAAAATCTGTTTGGTTTTGAAATGTAATCTGCTTAAATGGCATGGGAGAGAAAATGAGTTTAAATTACAGGCAAAACAAGTTTGTGAGGGTAAACATTTTGTTTTCTAAATACCCAAAATAGGTTAATAGTTTTGAGTTCTGTGGACTTTGGAAAGTTTGCCTTTCCCCACAAGACAGATTCCCTTCCTGTTCCCATTCATGTCCACAGAAATTCTGTTGACTAAGAGGGAAGGAGAAAAGCAGACGAAACACATGAACAACCTAAATAAGAAACATGTTTCTCAATGCTTGTTTATGTTAAAAATCCAATTATGGGTCCTCAGGATATCTGAAGGATACGAGAAAGCCCTCAGGAAGGAGTAGATTGTCTTGATTTCAATTACAGCTCTTTCAAGGAGTAAGAAGCTGTTCATCCTTTTAAGCTGACCCATTTCTTTAAGCTGAGTGTCATTTCTACTAGAACCATGTACCCATCCTTGCCTCTCATTAGGATTCTCTGAACTGTGTTTGGAAATCCAACGGGAAGCCCATTACAGAGCAGCAGTGACCCTCTTTGTAACCCCTCCTCTGATTTGTAAATCTGACCTTACATTTCTTTCTGCACCACCTCTCTGCTTTCCACATCCAACATAGGTCTTTGTCCTCCCTCTCTTCCCCCTCAGCACAACTCCCTTGGTGGTAGCACTGCCATGTGCCGGTTCTCTTTTAAAATTCTCTGGGGGTAAAAAGCATCTCTTGCTCACCCTTAATCTGGTCACTGCTGCTCTTGTGTTAACAGAGACATCACAGCCCTGTGGCAAAGGTACTGGTGTCATATTTGGTAAACTTGAGCTCACACCCTTTCTTTACCAAGGACCTCCACTGTGGCCTTGAGTGAACCACAAAAGGCTTAATCTTAAAGCACCTTTCGGTGCTTCAGCCCACACACACAGACTTCCAACACCTGAGGTGTGGTGCCAGTGGAGCTGCACCTCTAGACTTCCACCCTCACAGCCTCTTCTTGCAGGACACCACTCCAACACTGAGCACATGTACAGCCACTCCAACAGTTCAGCCACAAGGAAACATTTGCCAGAGTCCATACAGCACAAAACATTGAGAAGGGAGATGTGTGGAAAGGTGTTGCTTTTATATATCCAGTATAGAGGAGGAGGGAACTTTCCCTCCACATGTGCTAAGCTTTCAACATTTTTTCCTGCCCAATTCAAGCCTCTCACCTTCCGAGACATTTCCCTAGTTCCTGCACTACAGGATATTTAGAGGTAGGAAATATTCAGTCTCTCCTGTTTGTACAAAATAATTAAATGCTTATTAAAGTAGCTGCTAACCACCAAGCTAGAATAATTCACCCTCTGCCCTTCACGCATCTAAGTGTTCAGAAAAATTACTCCTTGGAACATTACAGAGCTGCAGTTTTCAACAGTTTTCAATTTACAAGCTGCCTACTTTTTTTTTTTTTTCCAAAAGAGGTATGTATCCTTGTATAGGGAATTTAAACCTACTGACAATAGGCTTGCTCCTGTTAGCTGTTTTTCATGGACCTCTTGGAGTATTCTACAGCTTCCCAGGGGCACACAGACCACAGGCTGAAAAATAGTGTTGTGAAGGGGGAGAAAAAGCATAGATTTAATAACATTGGCTCATTCTCCTGAGGCCTGAAGTCTGCTGCCTTCCTAATGCATGTTCTGCAGGCCTTGCCTCTGAGGAGATGGAATATGAGACACCACCTAGATATTCACCTGCCAAAGGAGGAAAATCCTTTCCCTCCCCAATGAGACACAAATATGGGCACAGGAGGTCACTAAAACCAAGTGTTTGCTGTTGTGGTGACATGGGTTTGAAAAAGACAGATGTGTGTGCAACAATATCCATGAGATCCCACTGTACTACAAGAAAGTCATGTGGGAACACTGACACAAGTGGAGACTGTTCAGCTTTGAATTGCAGAAGACATGGTTTGCTCCCCTTTGCCCTCTCTGCCGACAAAAAGGACAGGAAAGAGACTTGTGTTGATGGAAAGCACATTGCAGCTGATCTGGAGGCATTTCTGAGCTACAGCTTATGGTAATAATGTCACAGCTACAACACCTGATTTTTAGAATCACCCTAAGATACTCATAAGGAGTAGAGCTCAGCCTGAACCTGGTGAAAGAAATGCAATCCTGAAATCAACAAAGTTCAGACTTTCAGACATCTCATTTCTCTAAGGACTTAGAATGGATTTTGCACTTAGAGGTCTGCCTTGTAACCACTTAAAGCTCCCTTCAAGCACTGGAGAGAATGAAGATGAGCTCCATCACTTCCAGGTCTGGTCCATCTGAATTACTTCAGATGTCTTGAATGAGATAAATCACAAACTCCACATGCCTTTCCCTCCATGGACTGTAAAGAAATGCAGAATATTAGCACAGTGCAGATGACTGCACTGTAGGCACTTCCACCTGGGCACATTTCACTAGTGCTGGTTTAAACTGTCTGGTGAAATAGCAAAAATGCTGTGTCTTCAGCAGAGAAAACTTTGATTTCTGTGATCAACTTTGCAGACACATTTTCATTTTCCCCACACATGACTCAACAAAGCAGGAGCTGCAGGCCAAGTACCTCAACCAAGGTCCAGTAGGTCAGAATGTGTAGCTTGGACTGTTTCCTGTGATGAACTGTGGCAGTTTTGGCAACCAGGAGAGAAAAATCCAGCTACTACTTATCTGGAGCTGGAAGAAACTCCTTTATTCTGGGCTTGCATAAGAAGGGGATTAGGAGGAAAACGCTGAAGAGCTTGAAGCCAGATGGCTGATCTTATTCAAAATGAAAGCCTCCTGGAAGCAAGCAGGGAACTGAAGCAGCTCAAGAGTCCAGTGACTGGGATATAATCAAACAAAATCCCGCTCCGAATCAATTACTTAAGTACTTTGCCTCGGTCAAAAAATACGGGCATTTTTATCAATTCCAGTGTGTTTCTGCAGCACAGAGACTACAGAAGAGTAACTAAGACTGTAATTAAATTTTCCATAAAAGGACAAAGCAGGAATACGAGGAACAATGTAGGTTACGGTGGACATTGCACAGCTGTGTTCTTCCAGTGCATTGGTTATGGCAGGGCAGGTGTTGGATGATCACCAACCACAATGCTGTTGGCTTTCCTGATTCCTAACTCCAGAATAATGCCTATGGAAGGGGAAATATGTGTGCTCAGAGTTCGTCATTTTTGTTCTACCTGAAATAAAACTTCTTTCCAAAGTAGTATTTTGTGCATAAGTTCTTTCTTAGCTACCTCCCATGGCACAGTGCAGAGTTACTTCTGAAAATCAAGAACTTTCCAGCACTTAGAAAACAAGTCTCAAAAGCTCCATTTCAACAAAAACCTGGGGTTTTTTCAGTATCCAAAGCCCAGGCAATGATACATTTACAGATTATTTTTAGGCCATAGGGAATCATTGTGATAAACAAGTTAGATCTGCATTTCACAAGCACAGAACTTTTCCCTGACACTCCCATAGCCAGAACAATGACATACAATCCATCTAGAGCTCAGATGGAATCTCAGTTATGCTATTATGTCATTTTAAAAAAGGGAGAAGGGCACAAAAATCTAATGAAAAGCAAGTTGGACATATAATAAAGCTGTTGAGTGTTCTTAGAAACCCTACCTCCTCCATGGAACAGCATCCAATACCAACTGATGGGGTTTAAGCATCCTTAGGCAGTGCTTTTGGTGTGATTATCTCCTCAGGGCTGCTGTATCCTTGCCACAACTTCCCCACTGCTATTTTTACATGGTAATTTGAAATTTTTGTTAAAATTCTCATGCCTGGATCTATATTTGAGAGTTTGATGTAGTTGCAAAACCTCTTTGCTCTGTCTGCTCCCTTTGTTATTCTTGCAAAAAGAAATATCTCACAGTTGCTGAAAAAACAAACCTTTATGTTTTGACCATTGGTTTTATATTTATTCTTCCTTTGCTAGGTATCAAACCCACCACTTTTTTTTCTTTTTAATAGACAATTTTAGGTTTGTTTTCTTACAAAAGAAGAGTTGTGCTCTCATGGTGTCTGTGGCTGTGGTTCAGTGTGCATTTAAAGCAGGTGCTGCCAATGTAAAGACAGAATACCTGCACCCCCTCACCCCACTCCTGCCTCTGCAGGAAGGGTTTGTGCAGCAAAGCAGAGGAGGGAATGGTTCTGGCTAAAAAAAGATAAGCCATGAAGGTATTAACCCAAACCCAATCCTTCACACATATTTAGGTGTGATCAGTTCACCATCCAGCTGTGTAATTACCTGTGCCACCAACACCTAGAGGAGCAATGCTGCTGCAGGGAGGACAGAGGGTGAGGGGGTGCTGGATTTTCAAGGGGACAGATTAAAGGGCCACCAGACTACTCCATGTGTGCACATGTATTCATCAGTCTTTGCTATTCTCTCCCTGTACAACTGCTAAATCCCTCTGGACATATCCCCCAAACTTTACAGCAGGGCTGAGGACTCAAACACACCGAGTTCCTGCTTCTCACATTAGACATCAGAAAAGGGGAGAGATCGAAGTCAGAGACTCCCCAGAGGAGGAGAGCCACGGTGTGAGCTCACCTTTTTACCAGCCATCAGAGAACCCACATGTGCAGCCACTTTCAGAGACACTGATGTTATTGGCCACCAAAGCATCCACACTGCAGGGGCACAGGAAGCCTGGATTCACAAGTTCCGCTGCTCACTGAGCAACTTGTCAGGCTTAGGAGCTTTTATTCAGCTGTTTTGGGGCCTCCAAAGAATCTGCAGTGATGACTGTACAAGAACAACACGTTCTGGTGCTGGCAAGTAATTAGAAGGAAAAGAACCAGAAGAGCCATTAAAACAGTAAAGGCAACTTTTTTCATCCAGGACACCTAAAAGGAAAAAAAAAAAGAAAATTACTTAAACTCAATTTCAACATGTAGGAGGAAAAACACTTCCCAATCTGCCATACACATCACACACATCCTGTCCCCCGATCTCAGTTTGGTCCTAGAGGGCTTGGAAAAATGTTAATCCCTTTTTCAGTGTTAGGCTGAGTTTCACCACTGTGTAAATCTTAAAATTCATAGCAAAGTGTCCTAGGCCCTGACTTTGCAAGGAGCTTCTCACCCTGAACAGAACTTCTGGCAAGAGTTTATTACCCTTCACAGCCATTCTGTGCATCAGTGGGAGCAAAGGAAACCCTCTTTGAGGAGGGCTGGAGCTCATACAAAAATTTCCCCTGCCTCTTTCTGTAAGCATACACTATGAGTTTGACTCAAGAAAATAGGAAGGAGGAAGGACTTTCTCCAAAAAAGTGGGAGAACACTTACTTTTTAGCAGTACTACTCCGAGTTACATTCAGCCTGATTTTCTTTAGACCTGCCATACTTTGTCCTGCAGAGGTCGATCTTGCCTGCAACACGCTGCAGACTGCAGGTCTGCTCCTCCTAAAACACTTCAGGGATTAGGAGAATCAGAATTTGGAAAGATTTCATCCCCTCCTCAAAAAACAAGTTTTGTTGAAGTTTCTCTCTAAAACAGAGATATGGGGGGTTTTTACAAGAATTTATGTTCCAAAAGAATAAAAGTGATGACGATCCTCCCAAGTCATATCAACTATCCAAAGAAATGTGAAAAGCAAAGGATAAATTTTATTTCCAAAGAAAATTCTGGTAACTGGAGAATAAGCTAGTTTTGGTATAAATATGCTGAATCAAGGCTTTTTATTGCCTTTTTCAGCCCAACATTTGCACTTGCACTAACCAAGGACATAAAAAATTAAGAATAGCAAGCCACTAATGCTATCAGCTTTTCTTCCCTTGTAACACACACATTGTCCACGTTGGGATGCAGCCTTGCTCCTGCAGCAGTACCAGAACACAATCTCAGAGGCTGAAGCATGCTTTAAATCCCCCTGTAACTCCACAATTCTCAAATGTGTGACTGCAGACATCTTTTCCTGACACTGCACCATTAGATATACTGTATGAAATGGACTGCCATTCTTCAGGAGGAGGAAAAACAATCCCAGTTCCAAAGCAAGGAAGCACTGTGATTTTGCTTATCTACCCTAAACAAGATTTGACATATCAAGTGCTAAAAGCCCCTTGCCTCTGCACTGTGAGGGG
The DNA here is from genome assembly GCF_009650955.1 of Corvus moneduloides. Taxonomy (NCBI): domain Eukaryota; kingdom Metazoa; phylum Chordata; class Aves; order Passeriformes; family Corvidae; genus Corvus; species Corvus moneduloides. Next base: position 5,771,647 of record NC_045481.1, on the reverse strand, counting down.
GGTTCTTATCTCCTCCATGCCACTGAAACATGAGCTGGGGGGCAGCTCTCTGCTAAGCTGGTTTTGAAGGCTTTCACCAACATTTTCCAAACCGGTTCAACTTTCCCACCATCTCAGGACTGGTCCCCAGCTAGAAGTATTTAGTGTGGCAGCTGCTTCCTGAGACATTTGGCCTCCTGAATGCATTCCTCTGGGACTAGGAAAAGGATTTGGAGGAAGCTGGAGATGGTTCACTTTCCAGCATTTTGTGGCCAGCCTCCTTTCCTCTCCTGCAGCCCTGTCAGCAGGGATCCTCGGATTAGAAGGAAAGAGAAATCCCTGTCATCTTAAGAAACTGGGAAAGAGCAGAGGCTCAGATCACACACAAACCCTCAACTTGCATTTGTGTGAGGGCAAATTAAATCAGAAAACTTTTTAAGACCCAATTGCTGTCAGAGGGAGGACACCACCTATGATTTTTAGTAGGAAGATTAGGAATTCATTAGTGGGAATGAAGGCAAAGGTTCACCTGGGGAAACAAAAAGTTTGTCTGGAAGGTGACAGGGTCCTTTATTTAGAAGTTATCCTGCCTTGCACATTCCTATCTATTGGTTCATATTGTCATGTGCTGGTTTGGATGGGCAGCTAATGGCAGCTGGCCTGATTTACACAACAGCTTGAGATTACCTTCAATCCAAGCAGCAGAAATTTGTGCTACTGTAGCTGTGGATGCAGACAACCTGACTGCTACCTATGCCTTGTAACAGGCAAGATTTCCTTACAACCTCTCAATACTTTCCAGATGAAATCACTGAATCCCTGCTGGGGATTATGTACAGGATGGATCACAGAGAACTAGATTTTTGTCCATAGTTATGTCTCCTTATTCTTGTCTGGCAAATGTATGCTCTCACCTTTATTTGTCACCTTTCCTGCTCTTACACTTGTAAATGCTCCCCACAAGTTAAAAATATTTCTGAAGTGACTGGTCAAATATATAAAACAGATGCAGAGTTGCATCTTGGGATGAATTAATTCTGTCTGTGTGTGAGCAGGAGTATAAATGTATTGGTGGGTCAGGGAATATATTGGACTAAGCACACCAGCTGATTTTTAAATCTCTGGATCTCAATCACTGTTTCTTTGTGTCTGATTTTCTTCCCTCTTAGGTAGAGGTGGAATTAAGCAAGGACATTTTAAAAGGTAATCCCATGTCAAGCATTGCATTTAAATTTAAATCAAACGTAAGATAAGGCCAAAATGTATTCAACACTTTCAATTTTTTTTTTTCTGTTATTTGAAGTATAACTCAAAACCAGCCAAATTGGCAGGAATTTTTCTCTAAACTAGCAAGGCAAGGAGCCAGCTCTGTAGGCCTTCTTTCAGAGCAGTTCCTGTAGCCTTCCCTATCAGCAGACTGTACAAATACTGACGGGGACTGCTAGGTGTAAATGAGGTTACCTCATATGCCACGGCGGACGTTCCATGTGGAGATCCAGGTTCCCTCTGTGTATTTTGAACAACAGTTCTTTGTCTCGGAGTTGGACAACCTGGCCCTGCATCTCAAGTGTCAGGGCTACACGAGTTTTATGGCAAGGCTCTTATCTTCTCGATTGCATATTCACCCTGCACTGAGAGACAGTGGACATTGCTCTTTTGAGAAGGCAGGAGCTTGGATAATTAAATCCTCGCCCCTGAAAATCTGCATTATATGTTCACATCCTCCACAGACAGTGCTTCGTGGCAGAAATGTTAACACAGTGACTACCAAACTATGCTTAATGGCAAAGGGGGATGGCTAGTGAAGGAGGTTCTGCATAGCCATGTGGCCATCTAGGACTCCAGGTGAGACATTTGGATCACTGAATCTAATTTGAGGTATCATCTGCAAACTTGTCACCAGTGTTTCCAAAAATTAAAAGCCACATGCTTAGGACAAAGAGCCACCGGCCACGGAACACAGGTTACTTTCATATCACTGTTTGATTACCTTCAGAAGGACAAGTGTTGAAATAAATTATGTGATTTGGCTCTCAAGAGAACTCAGCTCATTACCTGATACCTTCTTATACAGCCTTGGGCACGGGAAACTCAGATCCACCAGATACAGTCAGTCCATTTAAGTCAATGGAAATTTTCACTGAGCCGCATTGAGATGTTTCAGGTTTTCAGTTTTAGATGACTCAGTTTTCAACCTGCAAAATTCCCTGTTTGTTTATTAACTGTGGTCTGTTTCATGGGAAGATTGTGAGGAAGGATGCATGTTTTGATGTATTTTATATATGTTTTGTTCACAGGTTACACTGATGAGGACAGGACAGACAAACATCCAGAAAAGTAAAAATAGCTATGCTGAACAGGCAAGATTTGGTCCTCTCTGTTTATATTGTTTCTTCTGCACTCTGTGTTCAAAGGAGACGTGGTGGAACCAAATCCAGTTGATTTTCTCACATTCTTACTATATGGTTGTGTGTAAATATCCAGACTCATGCAATCTAAAATAATGCATTAATGCCCTTGTAAAAATCCAGCCCTTCTACTTTTGTAAGGAGCCTGCTAAAAGAAACAGCTACAGGGTCAATCTCAGGTATAATAGATTTTTCTTTTAGGCTTCAACAATAAAATAGTTGGTGGTCTCTAATGCTACTGCCTTTAAAACATTCCTGGGTTTTATTAGGATAACCCATAAGTCTGGAAAGTCCCACCCTAAGAGCAGCAGCAGCCTTTTGTTCAGAAAATACAAGTTTCTTCTTGTACAATGTTGGACTCAAGGGTGTCTGAACTGTGAATGGGTGGCTAAGGGCATAATAGGCAGCAGGTTTCAGACTTTTACAAGGAGGGGGGGAAAGGCAGCCCTACACTGTGGTGCTGATGTTTAACACTACCTGGAACACAAAAGGGCTTCATCCAGCTCCTGGTGAACATGGGCAGGTCCTTGACGGGTATTGAAGCTCCACTGACCTCCAGGGTGCTGTGCTGATTTCCTTTCCCAGATCTGGCCATGTATCCACATACCATAGGTTGTCTTTTAAGAAATCAGAGAATGCACGAGTTTCTTCAGCAAACTTTTCTATGGAGCCACGTGAAAATACCTGTGAAGAGCTAGAAGAGAATTCCTGAGATACATGGTCATTTATTCCACTGCAAAGGACCAAGGAGTTCCTTTTCTTTCTGAAATACCTGGAAAATAATGGCATGGGTCACTGTTTCTATGAAACTGCATTTCTTCTTGGTTTATTATTGCTGACTGATCTCATGAGCTAACTTTCCAGAGGAGCACATGTGAATTTATTTACATATGTGCCAATTATATTAATAGAAGTTGCAATGACTCATCAGTGCACATTGCTAAAACTCCTCCCTCATCTCATCTTCACAGAGAGGTTTCTGCTCCATGTGAATTTCCTCAGCTTACCTTGCTAGTTCACACATCCTTACTCTCTTGGGAAGAAAATCCACTTTTCTTTCCGAGCTGGCAGGCACTCAGCCTGCCCATCCCTGTGACCAGACCTGCAGCACCTTGTCTTTGTTGCAATGATCACTGTAAACCATAATTCTATTTGGGATTCAAATCTCAGCCATCTTCCTGGCAGAGAGCAGCTGGGTCCTTGTTCAGTGATGCTTGAAGGCCCCCCCCCCCCCCCCCCCCAAGGAATACCATACAAATCTATATTTTGCATTACAACAAAATACTCTTTTGCTGTATCATAACATTTGTATAAGATCTGGCATATCTCATTACACTGGTGCTGGCTGGACTCTTTTATACTTCATATAGATAATATTGTTAATTAATAGTTTTTCTCCATCCTTGCTTTGCTCTTTCACATAGCTCCCACATCTTTGTTTTTTCCTATTCTCCCTGCCTTCCTCTTTCTCAATCAGTATTTCTCCATGATCTCTTTCCTCATGGCCTCACTTTTACAAAAATACATACCCAGCCAATATCAGACTGAACCTGATAACCTTACAGTGTTTGCATACATGCAAGATCAGGCAAAATGCTCAGTGTAACCTCAGTAAACACCTGCGGGTAGGAGGGCAGCATGGCTCAGAACTTACCCTGGGCTTTACAAAACTGCTCTGCACTGGCCCAGCACATCTTCCAAAGAGAGCGTCTGAAAAGTCCCACTGCAACATCTTAAACTCCTGATCTGAGGTTCAGAAATTATTCCTACAGAATGCTGTTCTGCTTAAAATGAGTGATCGATGCTGGTGGTTTCTAGGCCAGAGTCCAGAAAGGAGGTTCCACTTCATGAGGACAATGAATTCACAATTTAGACAGTCAGTCTGTCCAAGTGAGACAGAACTAGAATAGTGGTGGTGTTTTGCACAAAACTATCTTGTCAGTTGTGTTTTAGATGTGCACCTCTGTGGGCAGCTGTTTCAGTGACCTCCTTTTAGTTCATTATCTGCAGGTAGCCCTAGAGGGTAAGCACAGTAGTTCTCAAATTATTTTTGGGAAGAACTCCTTGATTAGTTAATTGTATGGTACACCATAATCAATTTGTTGATGCCACTGCTTTTAGCAGAATATTTGAGACTATTTTACTTCCTTGTAGAAATGAATGAAAGGAACAAGAGTGCTCTCTACCCTAAAGAACTGTCAGTCATGTCAGACAAAAATAATGATCATTTCCACTTCTGTAGTGATGCAAAGGGGCAGGTAAGGGTGTGAGTTGAAGGAAATAAACAGTGTAAGTGTTTTAATCCAGGACCATCATGGACTGCAGCCATGGAGACTGGGAGGCTGTAAGAAACTTCCCCCAGGATCTCAGAGGCCACACCACAGCGCTGAGCTCCCTGAGCTGAACCCAAGTCCCAAGCCAGTGCTTTATCCATCCTTCCACTTACCCACCTAGCCTCAGAGGTCCAAATTCTGCCCTGGGGTTCATGTTGGCCTCATTAACTTACTCTGAGTAAGAGCTGTGGGCAGAACTTAGCCCACAGCAAGCAAGATTTATGGACTGAAAATGCCACATACTTTGCTTTTTATTCAGCGAGAAAAAAAGAGAGAAGCTTGAAACAAGCCGAGCAAAGTAAATGAATCAGGACTGCATATTTTTCATTCTGAAAACAAGGAAATATATATGCATGAACATAAAAAACACAGGTGCCCAAGTGCTGCAGTGGCCTCCTAAATCTGCTATAAAGCACCAACAGCTAGGTTATACCTGTCTCCAGACAGATACATAAATTAATGTTGGGGGGTTTTTTAGCAGGAAAAAACCATCTTAAATAAACTTTTTTTTCCATCTTTTTCCCCAAGGCCCTGTGTCCCCTGTACTTGAATTAAGTGTGTATAGGTGCCATGCTCTTTGAACATAAAACTGCACAGCATCTTATCCTCAACAGGGAGAGGCAAAGCTTTGGTTATGCTGCATTCCTAATAATTTTTGCAGTTTATGGAAAACTCCCATAAACAGAGTACAACACAGCAAGCTTTCTCTGCTAATATGCTGTCTAGACTCCTTAAAATATGAGTTCTCCCTGCCTACTGTGTATCATGGCTTAAACTTTTGACCTTGTTTCTGTTCCCTTTGACCACTTCATAGGTTTTGACCCTTTTCAAGTATTTAATACCCAAATGGCAGATCACCAGAGCTGCTGGGGCTATTAGAACTCTTAAAACCTGTCTTTTATTGTGAAGTTGAGAAAACTGGCTGCAATCTAATAGAAAAAGCCAGAAAATATCTTCCCCCTTTGCACAGCCCACAACATACGGTACCTTCCCAGGCTGGGTGACATTGATCCATGGTAGAAGTGACAGCAGGCTCTTCTCTAACACCATCACATACGTGCTGCAAGGGGCAGAGGGCTCGCCATGGAACCACACAAACACTGGGGCATTGCTAATGCATGCCTTTGATTTCTGTTTATGGCCCCCAAGCTGAGTGATCTGTCTTGTTGGCACCAACCTGACTATTTTTAAATGATGCAGCAGCTGGCTCAACACATACTTCAAAGATTTATGTTCCTGTCTCAAAGCCCTCTCACTGAAAGGGGAATTGTGGAGTAGCTTCCACTCACTCCATACACAGAGGCAGTTGACATACTTTATCCCAGGCCACCACAGCATGGATTTTAACCAAGAGAAAGCAAGGAGTTATGTGAGGGAAGGCAAATAGAGAACAACAAAGGCAATAGTGAAATATTTGATGGTTTACAGACCTTGAAGTTCCCAAATTACAGCTCATAACTCCATAGTTCTCATGCTGCACAGTCAGATAAACTCCTGATGGACAATTAGTGCAGGAAATTGGCCCTTCCTATGAAGGGAAATACAAACATGGAGTTAATTCCTGCACTTGCAGAAGCTCATGGATAGACACACACTCACATGGACTAGATGTGCTCATGTTTCAGTAACACAGTAAAAGATCACTGTGCTGATCAGGTTAACCAGCTATCAGTTGATGAGGGACACCAAGGAACACCCATGTCAGACACAGAACCGCAGAATATTTTAGCTAAGCTCTCAAATGCTGGCACTAACAATTACTGGAGACACTCTTTTGTAGGAAGGCATTTAATATTTTGCCTACAATGCCTCTCCATTATGAATAGTGTGAGTGAAATCCTGTGGTTAAGAGTCATTCCAGAAGTGGCCGACCAGCCTTGCCTTCACAGAGGTCTAGGAATCCAAAGATCCATAAGGGAATATTTTTCACTGCTGGCTAGAAAAATGTGTGTGATTCCTGTCACTATTTTCCTGGCTAACCCAAGGTGGACACTCATATATATGAGTTAGAGACCTGAAAATCATCAACAGTGTCCCTACCCAGAAAGCCACCCTGGAACAATCTGTGTGTTTGGGCCTGTTGGGATGGGCAAGCTGGAGCTGTGAGTCCCATGGGAAGAGACCCCTGTGGATGGTGGGGGATAGTGACAGCCACAAATTGCCCTGAGTTTATTGCAGCTCTGACACTACAAGGGAGGACCTGCCTAGCCCAAAAACCTGAGGGAAGAGAAATAATGATCCCATCTGACTTCTGTGTGGGGTTAGCTGCGATTCCACTGTGCCTGTTAAAAGTAATTGCGTTACCTTATGTTAAACCTTTACCTGGAAAGCGAAAACTGTGAAATCCTGGCAAGCAGACCCCTTCTCCCCATCAACACACAGCTGAACTTGCAGTGCTGACTTCAAGAGGGATGCCCAGACCATGATGCAGATCCCTGAGCAGGACAGAAGTGGCATGTGCAGTCTCCCATCTCATCTCTCAATCCTCCGCACAGAAGGTTCTCTCCATCCGTGGTGGGACACAGCATCCCAAATTCAGAAATTCCTTCTGCTGTGGAGGTAGCACTATAAATTCCTCTAATTTAGCTGCTTCAGCTGCTCTCTGAGCTGTTTCCTGTGCTGTCTGGTTCACTGTCCTAAAACAAATTGCTTTCAAAAGAGATATTTTGTTCAAGTGTCCAAAATCAACTGGTGTTCAAATGCTTGGGTTATGGAAATATTTTAACACCGTAAAAATGTAAGCACAGGGAACATATATTTTGGGGGATTTTTCCTTGCTGTGTCAGTCTTATTGTAAAGTTGGTACTGGACTCATTTTGACCTCCTTCTCAACAGGAGGGACCAGAAGTACAACCAGCTCATCACCCTTCCTCTGGGCTGGCCACCTCTGGGGCTGGAGCAAACTCCCCTCTGGCTCCAGAGCAAGACAGTAATTCCATAAAACCCGTTACAAATATGTATATACATATATGCACACACAAACACACATTTATCATCCATATGTCTCTCTCTCAGCTTTATTCAGGCTTAAGCTAAAATCCTCCTAATCTGCATCAGGCACTGTAACTATAGCCCCCATGATATTTCAGTGCCTCCCTGCCTCTAATGTTTTTTAGGTAATATTAGGAAATGCTATCCAAAAGCCTTTGAGAACAACAGGAATCTTTCTGTCATCCCCTTGGGTTTCAGAACAGGACCTGAATTCTTGGTCTAAGCCAAAATCTCTGTGTTGTCCCCTCTCTTTTTACTCTGATTTTCCCATGTCTGCCACAATTCCCTGCCTTTCTTACAACATCTGGTAGAGTTTTTTAATGCATCTATATCTGAGGGCTGAATTAGACACATGACTTTTAAATAGCTTAAAATATTTTGACATCTCCCAACCTACTCCTAAATCCTACAGATGGGTCAAATTATCTGCTAAGATCTTCTCAGTGGGTCTCACCCTAGCGTTTTCTTGTCCCTAAATGTGAAAAACAATTATGTGAAATGGAAAAAAGCTGAAATTATAATTCAATTATAATTAAAGCTTAAATTTTATGGTGCTGAGCCAAGGAGGTAAGTTCAGCTAAACAATATTTCAGCGTGTAACAAACCAAATTTGTGTAAGGAATTGATATTCTCCATACATCTTGATGTTCTTGTGTGCATTTTTACTTTTAAATCTCATGAGCCAACACTGTAGTGATACAGACTTCAGGCATGTATTGCATAAGATCACACCATAATATTGATACATTTATAATAGTCTTCATATGGAAAAATTCTAGCAAGTTCAAGTGATTCACCAAGATTTCACTTAGGTATTCATGTCTGAACCAGAAACTCTCCAGAGGGTCATTTGCTTCTTTGATAAATCAGAAAAGAACACATTTTTATACAAGTATTTTAATACAGGAAATATGAGTCTAGTCAGTATCTTTCCAAATACATGTGTCTGAGTGGTTTTTGATTTGAAATGCTGCTTAATGTCTTTTAAAGTACTATTTAAACAACTTCACATGAGCAACTACCAATCAATATGTCTCCCATTCTCTAACACTAAAAGACCAATGCTAAATAAATGGGTTTTTAGAATCACATATAATGAATAAACCAAAAAGGAAGTGGAAGAGGAAGAAAATAAAACAGCAACAAGGCCTTATTTAGAACATGTATTACCCCAAAAATGTAAATGGTCACCTCTACTTTGGCTTTCTAATGGAAAAGAAATAACATGAAATTGGGCAATTACAGACCTTTTCCTGAGGTATGACTCAGGCTGCTGCATTTTTGGAGGGCTGGTGGGAATGGCACTGGGAGGACTGGGCAGTGTCCAGGCAGGCCAGAGACAACAGATTTATGACATAAAAAAGGGTGTAGCCAGAGAGTAACTTGTAACAAATTGCACTAGTAACAAATCAAACCAGGACAGCATCTAAAAATGAGCTGTAAAGAAATGATGGATGATAGCAGAGAACAAGCTCCCAGGAAATGCTGGGGTTTGAAAGCTCCCATTTGACTCTGGTTTAATCCTGATTTGAGTGGAGTCAGCAGAGGGAGAGGAGCCTTTTCACAGAAATCATATTTTTATATTGCAATGTACAGAATAATTCAGACAAAGAATCTCAAGAGAGGAAAGGGAAGACAAAGCTGCTTTACCAGACTTGCACAAGCTAAACTTTCAGGGTTTTCCTTTTAGAAGAAATAAAATCTAAGCCTTTTGGTAGCATGGTGTATCAGAAGGATTTCTGAACCCATCTGTAGGGTGGGAGGTGTGGTCTATAGTGCAGAAAGCCGCATGAATGGGAGTAGCCACTTCAGGTTTTGGATGCTGAGTTTTTGTGCACCAAAAATGCTGATCAAAGGCTGGAGGAAATTGTGGACAGACACTTAAACAGCTCAGGCTGTTCTGCTTGTCCAAAAACAAATAAACAGAAGACTGAGGAGTGGTTTAGTGACACTATCTAAATGACAATTACTAAAGGCTCTCTAACTGCTTTTTCAGGATGAGAGAAAAGGCCTCAAGTCATGCCAGGGCAGGTAGAAATTGAATATTAGGAAAATTTTCTTCACAGAAAGGATTGTCAAGCACTGGAACAGGCTTCCCAGGGAAGTGGTGGAGTCATCATCCCTGGAAGTGTTCAAAAAATTGTGGATATAGCACTCGAGGACATGGTTTAGTGGTGAAGATGGTGGTGGTGCTGGGTTCATAACTGGACTTGATGCAATTCTGTGACTCTGTGAATAGCAACAGTGTCACAAAAAAACAGGTGAAGGACAAGAGTTTGAATGCTTGGAAGGAATATTGAACAGAGAGCTGCAGGGACTCATCACCGAGGACAGCGAGAGGCTTCCTGGCACTTTGTGTGTTCAGATCAGGACATGGTGCCTTTCTGGAAAAGAGGTTTCAGCCAAACCCTGTTTAGCCAAATTCAAATTACTGGTCTCAGAAGACAGTTACCCTTAGTAAGTGGATACTCTGCTAATGAGATCATCTAATGGTCCCCTCTGACCCTAAATTATCTCAGTCTCTAACTCTATGTACCCCCTTCAATGTCTGTGGATACAGGCATTGTTAAATTAACATGCCTATTGAGATTTGTATTAGCATATGATTTCTGGATTTTAAAATCCTCAATCCAGTTTAAGAGATCATTTAAGCATCCACTAAAGTTCCACCGAATCCACCAGGATCCAGTCTCAAGCCCTAATGGACATTCCTGAAGTGCGCTGTAGAAAAGAAAGATATCCATGTAAAGGGAAATGCATAACACCTGATTACATAGCATCCATGTTTTCCACTTTTTCAGTGTTCTTAGTGCATGCATTTATTTTTTACATGAAACTTTTTCATATTTATGAAAAATAATGTTTTAAAACTTGGAGGCTGCAGTTACTTTAAAACTTCTCTCTTTCCAAGCGCAGGTGATTCCAAAATAAGGGAAAAAAATAAAAAGCCGTAATGGTGTTGATGTTCATTGTGGCACATGTGGGAGCAGTTGTGCTGCTTTTTATTGCAATGGCTCAGCATTTGCCATTGCAATGTCCAGATTTTGATTGCTCATATTTTATGAAAATGCACTTGCATGTCCTGAGATTTCTCATATATTCCAGAAGTTAAATGTTTGGGAATTTTTAGATTTATTTGCTCAGAACAAAGGAGTTGTCTCTTTCAAAAAAAGTAGGTTTGGGAGAAACCTATTGCTTTATCTATGTTAAACCAATTCTAGAGCCTTTTCTGTGAATGATTGTTGTGCTTCTCACCTTCTGAGTGAAGAACTCAGCGCTGGTGAGTTGTTGGAAGGTGCCTGAATAGGTCAAGGGGAATGGCTTTAAACTGGCAGGGGGCAGGTTTAGCACCCTGGTTTAGTGGAAGATACCCCTGCCCATGGCAGGGAGGTTGGAACTTGGTGATTTTTAAGGTCTCTTCTAACTCTACATACTCTATGATTCTGTGACTTGCTGTGCCTATTCAAATCTCCCCACATAGCCCAAGCAAGGAGCTTCTGAACTCATGGCTTCCAGTTCTGAGTTCTTGTGGGAACTCACATGCCCCACACTTTATACATCTGCTAAAAAAAAAACCCAAACCAACAAAAAACCCCAAAGAAAACCCACTTACAGAGCATTCAACTACCTTATAGCTCCTAATGCTGCTCAGACTGGGCTGGGATCTGCCAAGGGGGCAATTGAGGATGCAGGTGGGGGTCAGGACTGTCTCTGTAATTACTGTGCTGTCACTCCCATGTGTTGTTCCATGGGCACTGAGAACAGGTCCTTGCCTCTTCTGTGGCTTCTCCCCTCGTGTTCAACCAGCCAGCACAGAGAGCAGCCTGATACAAATGTGAGGGGGATGAAACTGCTATGGGCAAGGGCAGAGGAAAGGAGATGTGTAGGTTAATTTTTAGAAAAGGATATACTTGAGTAATTAGCCCGTAAAGAACAACAGGGTCAGCTAAAGATTGCACAACTACCCTGGTTTGGGTGGTTTCTGAGTTTTGTGGATCTCATTTTGCATCTATGATGTTGTTCCTCCATTTTATTTTTATATGAGATGTGTAATAATGCCTAGCATGGCCAGTGTGCAGTAATGAACTGTCCTGAAGTGGTGACAATCTGCTGTTCACAACATAAAACTCTTTCCTTGGCAGACAAACAGCAGAACTTACTTCCCTGAATATTCTTCCCTCTTGTTTTACTTTACATTTTTTTTGCTCTCCAGTAGTTTCCAATTCTGATGGTCTTCATTCCCACCTCCCTGTACCTTTGTGACTTTCTCCCATTTTTCGTGACACCTTTGGTCTGTGTCCTTGTACCTTACACGTGTATTTTACAACCATTCTTACCCAGCTTGCAAGTGAGACTAATCCCTTTCCAGATCAGTTCTTCTGCCTCCCCAGTGCCTTTGCTCATCTCACTTGCCCTTTTCCTTTGTTATTCTCTAATTGTTCTAATGGGATCTCTTTGTTCTGATTTTTCTGGGTTTTAATTTCTCTGTCAGTAGTTTCTCTAGGTCCTATCTACTGATCCCCTACCCTATTCATCTCTTCTAATTTCTCACTATTCTCTCCTGAAATCACTAAACTTCTTGCATCCATAACCTCTCCTGGCATGGATTCCACAGCTCTGTTACCTTTGTGTGAAGAAAAACTTCCTGTTGTTTTTAACCTGGATTTTATTAGCTCTGTGTCATGGCCACTTGTTCTTGTGCTGGAAAAAACACAGAATATTTTGGGTTGGAAGGGACCTTAAAGATCATCTCATTCCAACCCCCCTGTGATGAGCAGGGACACCTTCCACTAGACCAGGTTGCTCCAAGGCCCATCCAGCCTTGCCTTGAACACTTCCAGGGAAAAGACAGTTGATCCCTGCTTAACGCTTCCGTATCACTTGTGGTGCTCTAGGTCTCTGTCATACCCTCACTCCCAATCTGTCCCTTTTCCAGATTCAATCATTTCTTACATGGAAGTCATTCCAAGCCTTTGATCACCCTTTTTACCATTTTTAGAACCTTTTCCAGTTTAATACATGCTTTTTTTTCAGATGAGGGGACAGAACAACATACATTATTTGAGGTGTGGATGACCCATGGCTGTAGAAAGCAATGAAATTATTTTTGTTTTGCTTTCTGTTCCTTTCCTAATCATTCCTAACATTCCATTTCCTTTTTTTTTTCTGGTGGCTTCTGAGCCCTGAACTGATGTTTTCATTCAAGGTTCACTTCTTAGTCGTAATAGTCAGCTCAGAGCCCATCATATTATAGTGAATCTAGGGGTTGTTTTTCCCCACATGCATCACTTTCTGTTTATATACACTGAATTTCATCTGTCATTTTATTGCCCAGTCACTCAGCCTCATAAGGACCCTCTGCAACTCTTCACCCTTCACAATCCCCACTGTTAAAAACCAACAGGAAGCCTGTGGCTCCTTTTGCTCAGGGAAGGTTAGCAGGGACTGAGCAATGCAGGGAGACTCATCCTTGGGCAAAGTTGGCTGGATTAGCTGCCCTTAGACTTCCCTCAGGACAAACTGGGCACTCTCAGGGATGCTCAGAGCCTTCAGGCAAAGGAGATTTCCTAGCATGCCTCCACAGAATTCTCTGCAGCCTTCACCTAAATGGGGCCTGCCTGAAAGCAGGGGTATATGAGGGTGGGAAGCAGCAAGGCAGGCTTGCCCTGCACAGCTGCACATGGTGCTGGGAGTTAGACTGGCTATGGTACAGCCACACGTCTGCTAATGTCAGCTCATAAAAGACAAAAAAAAAAGAAATCGCCTTTGGTTTAAAGTTTGCCCCCTCTGCACCCCACCCCCCTTTTTTCCCCTCTCTGCTTCAAAAGAAAGACAGGTTTGAATCTGACTCTGAAGCACCCTCTGCTACAGTATGTGCCATTTACTTTAGTAAGGCTGATTAAGTCATGCATTTACAAGTAGACCTTCCATCAGAGCTAATTTAAAGCAGATGTTCGGGGTTCCACAGCCAGGGAGGCATCAATCTGAGAATTGCAAGGGTCTCTGTAAGAGCACTGTTTTTACTGCACTTTATAGAGCACTGGGAGGAGGTTAATTGGTGTAAAAGTTTAATTTCAAATAAGGATCCCCTTTTAAAGTTGCATATATGCATATACTTTTTATGGAGCGTTATATTACAAAGTCAAAGTGGGGGAGAAAAATCATCCAAAAACATTTCAGGATCAAAGACACCCAACCTGTCAACTGCTAAGATATTTTTATGAGGAAATAGGACTCATATTTTCTCCAGAAGACGCAAAGAGAAGTAAGAAGTGGAAAAATATTTAACTAGATTCCATGGTACATTACAAGAAGGAGAAAAAAAACCACCCATGCCAATATGTTGGTTTCAGAACCTTCTGGCTTGGCTTCCACTGCTGAAAATACTGGCAAGAAAACGCTTTGCACTGGGAATATTTATTAGAAAAGCAATACATTTGTACAGTTTAACAATAGAGGGAGGATTCAGACTCGTCCATTTGCTCTGTGTTCTAACTTTCAACTACTTTTGTTTTTTATTTGCAAGCCAGAATAACTATACTTATCCCTTGAAATAATCGTCAGCACTGGCTTAGCATAATTGTATTATTTGATTAATTGTATTGCCTGTGGAGGGCTTATGGCCTGTTTCTTACACTGAAAACTGCACAGGCTACTCCCACATGGGAGACCAATCTTTTTATAAGCTTAAGTCATTTAGATTTACATTTTATGCTTATTAGAAATTATCAGATTTTTGCCTTTATTAAAGGCAACAAAAGAAACCAGATTTACCTTGAACTTCAGTTTAGTTTGGTAGAAATACAGACTATGGCAGTGTTCAGCTACAGAAAGGTTCCCTCTTCCTCTGTCTTTCCTGAGGGAGAATCTCATTAAATGTTGCTGCTCTTCCTGCCTTGTGTTATAGGAGCACCCATGGGCCTTGGCCAAATTTGCTTAACACTTTCCATACCATGGCCTTGACAAAGCACTTTCGAGTCTGCCAGGGTAAGACAGATGGAAACAGGCCTGTAAACACTTCCTGCAAAGCAGGAGTGAGTGATTTACTCAAGGCTGTAGAAAAACTATGCCTGGAGACCTGATACACTCTTCTTTTGCATCCCAGTCTAGAACCCCAATCACAGCAGGCTCAGTTTCTGTTCCTGATGAAGACTTCTCATTCAAAGAGCAACAAAATATGACAGCAAAGCTCTTATTTATTATTTCTCCTTTCTCAAGTGTTTGGAGCCATTCCAGACTTGCATGACTGAGGGAGATTTGGGGGGAGTTCAGTGTAGAGGGTCATGTCAGACTTTGTGGGCTGAAACCTGGAGGCTGAGCTCAGACAAGTCATGCACACCGAGTGTAAGGCTTGTGGTCCTCTTCTCCTCCTCAGCAAGGACTGTACCTCAGGAATCTGTAGTGTTGTGCTACAGAAGGAGTTCTGTGGTGATGTTTGAATCTGCCACATGAGATCCACACCATGTTACCCAAAATTCCCATTGCCCAAAGTTCCTCACCTCTGCCCATCTGTCTGTAAGTGGCTCTATGCTGATACAGGGGAGCACTGCCTGAGCTCTGTGCAGCTCAGGAACAAAGAATGTGTGGCCCTGGAAAGGGGAATGGAGGAGTTTATTTTGGAGGATTCCCAACAGGAGCTGAACACTGGGCACGCTGGAGGTGCTGATGTGCAGGATGTTTCCCAGACAGCAGCACAGTGCAGGTGGTGTAACTACACTGGTTAATGGGCACTGTTCTGAAGGGGTTGGCAGTATTTTAACCCCCAGATTAAGGGTAGCTGTGTAGAAGGACTCAATCCTCAGATCTTTTATGACTGAGAAGAGCTCGCCAAGCCCATCACTAAATATGTTCTTCCAAAGGGCAGCTTGAAATGGTATTGATAGGATGAGTGAAGTTCCTGTTCAGGGTTTCCACCTATTCTTTATAGTCTGGTTTAGTGAAACACAGAGACCTGAGTGGGCTCTGTGCCCAAGGAAGAATATAATCCTTCAGGGGATATGGAACTAACAATCTCATAAAGTATTGAAGCCAAAACAGGCAGAGCACACTGGGCCAAACGCATCCTGACGGGAAATCCCGCAATTTGAGAAGGCTACAACACAGATGAGTTTGACCCAATGCGTTGTGAATTTAGAATAGATGCCAAATAGTAACCATTCCCATGTGAAAACAGCAAACATATCTCTTTGAGACCAGTGTGTTCCAATGAAGTGCATGAACCTAAGGGTTTTTTCCTTTCCAGGTGAATAATGCAAGAATAATTTAAAAGCAGGAAATGTTGATAAGTGGTACAAGGATGTCCACGCTACAATAGCATCAATCCCCATCTTCTCTGGTCCCCTTTTTCAACACCTTCTTCCTCATTAATCTCATTTTCAAAGTTCTGAAACAAGTTGCTGCCAAGCCTGATTTTTTTGCCAGACGAAGTTTTTTATACTCCAGCCATTTGGAATATGTATTGCGGTTCTGTTAAAATACAGAAGAGAGAGAGACTGCCCAAAAAGCACTTACTACTCAGTTTATACAAAACAGCAGTGGCTTCAGGTTCCTTACCTTTGTTTTGTCTTTAAAATTCACCTCTGAAAACATGGCTTCCAAATTCCATGCAGTGATTTTCAGTCCCCCAAAAGCAAACTGTGAGGTCTTCCAGTTAGCAAATACTGAATTCTGGAGTCAGCCTTTCCAAAAGGTCTTCTGGAGCACATTAGAGTCCTCTTTGCTTTAATTGGCTCTTTTGCTTTAGCTTTTATTTACATTAGTACATCCCTGGTAACTTGGGATCTCTGCACATTTTAAACCCCAGACTTGCAGTTCTCCAAATTTCTCTTCTCTCAGACAAAATATGAGTATTTACAGTACCTTTGAGAGATATGGGAGTTGTATCTAAATCCAAACTTGAAATCCCCAAACTCCTGTTCATAAACTTCACACCCTGAAACTATGTAGGATCCCTAGTGCCCAGCAGCAAAGTTCCCTAAATTCATGCCTCAGATTAGGTGCCTCCTCCTCCTTCCAGATGCTGTTGGACACTACCAATGTCACCAACTCAAACCATTCTATGTGGATTCATCTCCCTGGTATCCAGTGACAGGACACGTGGAAGTTGTTCAAAGCTGCACCAGGAGAGGTTTAGACTGGACATTAGGAAGCATTTCTCTACCAAGAGGATGGTCAGATACTGGAACAGACTTCCCAGGGAGGTGGTTGATGCCCCAAATCTGTCAGTGTTTAGGAGGCATTTGGATATTTGTCCTTAATGTGCTGGTCAGCCCTGAAGTGATCAGACAGTTGGACCAGATGATCATTTTAGGTACATTCCAACTTAAATATTCTATTCTATTCTATTCTATTCTCCTCTATTCTGTCCTATCTTTTGAATATTCATACAATGTTGATAAAGACCAAAGCAAATCATTTTTCTAT
The DNA here is from genome assembly GCF_009650955.1 of Corvus moneduloides. Taxonomy (NCBI): domain Eukaryota; kingdom Metazoa; phylum Chordata; class Aves; order Passeriformes; family Corvidae; genus Corvus; species Corvus moneduloides. Next base: position 5,754,513 of record NC_045481.1, on the reverse strand, counting down.
TAAGACACCTTTGATATGGAATTATCCTGCAGAGGGTATAGAGGAGTGTGAGCTAGTACTGTGACTTTCCCAAAGGCATGGAAAACTAAAGATGGGTGTAAGCCAGATGTTCTCTTCTTTAGGCTGCAGTAAAGGCTTTAAGTTGCCAGGAGTTGGCCAAGTCTGCCCAGATGGAAGATTTCTCCATGACAGGTGAAAGATGATGTCCTGAGACAGCTTTCAGCCATGACATTCACTGCTAGGGACAACTTGCATTTTATCCTAATCTTCAGCTGCTCAAATGTCCACAGGGGACAGAAGACACCTGAACTGTTCATGTCTAAGCCAGAAGTTGAATATCTGGACATTAGAGCTGGGCTGACCCTGGAGGTCTAACATGACCATTTCCATCAGCTACATCTTTTTACTTTCCTCATGTACCTGTTACTTGTCTCTAACATCAGTGGGGAACTGTTTGCCTAGAAATATCAGCATGGATAGGACTTACCAGAGAGTGAAGTGACTCTTAAATCTCTCAGTTTTTATAGTGAAACATGCTAGATAACCAGAATTGCAACCAAAATATTGGATGTGTGTTTTCATCATTATTTTTCCTACCTCCATTTCTAAAAACACAGATCAGTCTGATGTTCATAAAATCAGGAGACAAAATGCAAGGCTGTGTCCTTGGATGCATCCCCATGGATCCTGGGTTTAGCTACTGGTGCCAAATGGGCTCTGTGCACAGCAGCCCATTCAGCTCTGCCAAGACATTTCTTGCTCCCCACTAATTTATGATGTCACTTGGAGCAAAACTCATCTCAGTATCTTACTTTTATGATGGTAACTCTGTTGTGAAGCTGAAATAAAAGCAGCAGTACCCTGGCTTCTCAGCTGGTGTAAAAAGGAGAGCTGCATCAGTTTGTGCCAGCTGAGGATGTGGTTCAAGCTGTTTGGTTTTTCTTTTCCCTGCAAGCTGTTTGCTGCAATCTCAAGGACGCTGGAAAAATGTTAACATCAGCCAGTTGGGGGCAGGAGGGAAAAATCCCTGAAAATTTAATATAGTTGCAGAGCACTTTTTGTTTTTTCCATTAGCCGATATTCTCAGGTTACCAGAAAGGAATTCATTGTACTTCTCCACATTCGCTGCTATTGAAACAGGAGATTGAAAGAGTTGAGAATAAATGGCCAGGCTGAAAACTTGCAGTGCTTGTGCTGGGGATTGGGCCCTTACCAATAGAGGGCCGATTAGGCATCTATTTCCCGGTCCTCAGCAATGAGATTAGGAAGTGCAGGAAATTCATTGTCTCGAGCTTGCCACTGCTGGCTTGCTCCAACAGCCATCCATCACACAAGGGACTGACAAGCTCAAACTGTCCATGTCAATCTGCAGCTGCCTTTAATCACACACAGATTTATGAGACACCCCCCTCGCCCCCTGTGGAGATCTAGAAACTGCACTTTGTTTTGCCTTGACATACATTTTTCCATTTAAGATGAAGAAGTATGAGTCCTATTAAGCTGCACTGCAGCTAAGAAGCAGAAGGGGCAAAGCTCTGTCTGAAATGGAGGAAATGATGGTGTAATTTTGAACCGTTAAGGACTGAAGGGATTAAGAGCTTTGGAGTAGGATTTGGAAAGTCTCTGGTGTTACGTACAGTAGGGTTGTATCTCCTGCCTCCCCATCTGGAGAGAGGACCTTTTTCCTATTTACTGGTATGGGGGTTGTTGTTGTTGTTGTAGCTGTGCTGCTCACAAAGCACCATGGCACTTCATACTCCATCACCATTTCTATCACAAACCCTCCTTTCCCTTGAGGGACCACAACATCACAGTAAACATTTGCTGCAGGGTAAAGCTTGCCCCGAAAGTCTGGTCTCAAACGGAAGAGCAGCAGGGGCATGAGGCAGGATCAGGCTTGGAAGCTTTCCACTTTCTAGTAACATTACACTTACCTCATTTGCTAAAATGAGCATTTCTAGCCATTATCAACAACTCTGCAGCAAGGGTTGATGCTCCTTTTCCATGTGTTCAGACAGCTCACTGTCCAGTCCGTGCAAGGATTTATATCCCCACTGGTTTGGTGGTGAGACACATGTCCTGGGTGATCCTGGCCAGGCACGTCTCACTCCAGGGGCTGTGTCACACCTCAGCAGGCTCAGCAGCTCTCTGGCTCACCTCCCCATTCCATCTGGTGCTCTCTGATGCTCCAGGCAGGGGCTGCACACAGAGGGAAGTGGCTGGTTTTCCTCAGCCTCCCCTCAGCCACTCTGCTCTTCCACAAGAGGTCCAAGAGAACAGGGGTGAAGTCATTGTGTGCTGCTGAAGCCCTGAGTGGTCCTTGCAGTGCTGTCTTCCAGCAGTTCAATGGTTTTTGGGGGTCTCACAGGCTGTTTCCACTAAGAGAAGAAACTCACTTTAGTTATTTTTTAAAGTTAATGATCAAAACCCCTTTATGAACTCAAATCCTCTTTAATAACCAAATCTAGTTTCTCTGAGCAGAGCAAAAATCAAATAACATGTGGGGACAACACCTGGTTTTACTGCAATCAGCTGCTCACCCATATTCTCTGTCCCTTTCTGTGTTATTCTCTCTAGGTTGGGCTCTAAGCCCATCTCTGGCTGCAGCTCAGGTCTTTGGTTCCTTCTATGTTTGCTGCCTTGCCCCCTCTTACTGCTCCTCTCATGTCCAGACACAAGATCAAGCCAGAGCTGTATTCTGCCAGAAATGCTTTTGTCAGGCTTATCATGAAATTGAATTTGTCAGCTACAGATATGTCCATATCAAATACAAGACAGGGCTATCAAGCTAAGAATAAGTCAGCAAATGGCAAGAAATAAATTACTTCTTAATCTCCAAGAACAGAAGTGGTATTTTGACAGGTGTTCTTGCCATGCTTTAAGGGATAATCAAACTCCCTGAATGCTCTAAACACATGGAAAGTCAGTATACATGCAAAAAAAGTAGCCATATCCCCTAGTAAAAACCTGTCTGAGAAATACCTGCATTGCAGATGTATTTTCAAAGCCTGTTCTGTAATTACTCTGCTATATGGAAACACAGCATGAAGTTGTGGTCTGCTCCCATTAGTTTTAATCACAAAGCAAGCAAATAAAATCAGCTACTCAGGCATGCTGAAATAACATTAAGGGCCTGATAAATTTGCAAGTGCAATCACAGTTGCAAGTCAGAAGATATTTACAATTCAAAGAGCATCTGTCCAATTCAAGAGGCTTCCAAAGATCTGCTTTCTAATCTGTCCCCAAAGTCTGAATAATTAGAGTGTTATATGCTCTGATAACAACTTCCTCAAGTTCCTTATCTGAATAGAAATAGCACAAGGACTGTCTCACTCAGGAGACCGTAAATCAAAAGTGAAATGACAGTTTTAGTGGAGGCTCTGGGATTTATTTCAGCTGAAGACCTGGCCATGCCATGATGACATACAAGCCGGCCATAAAGACAGCGCTAAATGAATCTTAAAAATGTTAAAAGAAATCCAGTTTACCCTCAGAAGAGGTCAGTGATTTACAGGATTCATATTCCTGTATTGTTCTTATTGTTATTATTTTATGACAAGGTTCATCCAGGGTCAGTTGAGACTCCAGAGTTCTCTGTAGCTCAGCTGTGCCTGTTGCAGTGGCTGATACAAGAGGGAGGGAAATCATTTCCATCTATTCTGTGCCTGGCAATAAATTTCTGCTGGAGACTGGAGTGCTGCTCCATAGGGAACAGGGTATGGCACAGTGCAGCAGCCAGGCAAGGCTGGGGATAACTTCTCTAGAGCACAGCTCTAACAGGAGCATTTTGAGGTTGCCCAAAAAGAAGTGTTTTCAGCAGCAGAAACCATTCTTGGCAGGTACATCCTGCTTGTTTCCTGACACACAACTCTGTGCTAATGGAAAACCAGCCTATGTAAGCCAGAGGGCAGCTTGTGGACATCGTCCCACATTTCTGCTTGGGTTCACATGAATCTGGTGATCATCTTAATTAAAACAAGGATTGTGTGGCACTGGTATGCACATGAGTATGGTATTCTCTTTTGGAAAGGCCAGAAAACCATAACTGCCCAGAAGAAAAATATTGGGCCAAGTCCAAAAGTCCTCTTTGCTCAAAAATATTCCACAGAGACAAAGAGAGTAGATTTCTGCTGAGGGATCACAAGCTGTATACCTTAGCAAAGCTGAAATAACGTGGCAAAGCAGTTTCATAGACTGCCCCACTGCATGCAAGCAGGGAAAAACCACACAAGTAAACCAGTATTGCTTGGCCAGTGGCCAAGAACCAGGGAAAATACAGTTTTGACTCATTTTCTCTTCTCCTTCTCTCTCTGTGCCCTCTTCAGAGCAATTACAGGTAGACATCCAGCAGAAGAGTTCACTGCTCACACAGAGTTCTGCAGTCTTTTCCCACATTTACTGTTCTCATTACAGAAAAAATGGTAGAGAAGTATCTCAAGATACTTTTGACACTTTGAGAGGTGTCTCAAGACACCTTGTAACAAGTGATGTTTTCACAATTATAAGCAGCAGTTGCCTGAAAGATAGGCTGAAAACAGCAAGGTGGTTTCCCAAAATTTATCTTTAATCCTGTCACCTGGAAAGATGTACTACAACATTAGTTAGTCCTTATACCTGGAAAGAGTTTGGTCCCTGAGCCCTGACAGACAGGTGGACTTTTGCCATCAACCTGGGAGAAAGCTTCCCTTCAGTTCCAGATGCACAAAATTAAATCTGTGAGTTCTGGTCATTGTTGTCATTGCTGGCTTTCACAGGCTGGTTTAAAAGGGCTTTTTCCCATTGTTTTTCCAAGGACCTGCCCAAAAATGTTTCCATCCAAACCACCATCATGCAAAACTCCAGCAGAGGAGAGAAGAACAATAGCACACAAGGTTCCAAGTTCAATAGCAATTTCAAGGATTTTGGCTGTCACAGTTAATTAGCGGCAGTTTCTCTCAGGCTTCCTTTCCTTAACCCCTAATGGACAATTCTTGGAAAACTGCTGGTTAAGAGGGCAAAGAGGTCAAAAGACACATTTTTTTTAGCAGACGCAAAAGAAAGCAAAACTAAAAAAAAAAAAAAAAAAGTGTTTTGAAGTGAAAATCTCAGATAAAATGAGATTTTATTTCTATTTCTACTTTTGCTAAAGAAAGAGGCATGAGACTGAAGGGTGGGGTCAGAGTCTGGATTTTGGGCAGGGCTATTTTAGAAGGCTGAAGACAGTCCAACTGTTGCTCTAGGACAAGCACTTCCCAAGTTTAGGGTATTTTAAAAAAAATATGTATCCTGATCTGAAATCTGTGGCTTGGGTGTGTTTCTAAACATTTCTTTTTCTTGAAAAAAAGAAAAAACATCATATGGTGCCACTGCAGAAAAACCCTGGAGCTGTGATTCCTAACAGGAAACTACCTTGGCACACCTTCCCTTCCAAAAGGTGTGGGTGGGTGGGGGGGGTTGATAAATACAAGACTGAAAGCCAGAAAAATGGGGAAACCTGATGCTCCCAAAAATGATGCATAAACCAGTTGTAAATGACAGAAAAAAGCATCTCCCAACTCCTCTGTGGGAAGAACCCAACATCTGTGAGGAGGAGCCAGCACCTCCTTGCAAACCATGTGAGAGGACACGTCTGGGGGAAAGTGATCCTTCCCTGCAGTTGTCAGCCCACATCATGAGGACTGCTGGCCTGCTGTTCTCAGCACCTCTGGAATTATAAGGCCCAGGACACAAGACCCTTGCCCCAGGCCATGCCAGGCCTCACAACCAGAGGCAATCCCTGTCAAGTGGACTGACACAGGCTGAGACCACCCGAGCCAGCACAGGTCTCCTGAGAGGTGCGGGTCCCCTTGGCTGGATCAGGTGGGGATGCCCTTGAGCTCAGCTTTATCACATCAGTGCCTGTGTCAGGATTAACACGTGTCCCCTGACACAGCCAGGGGACTGTGAGAGCCCTCCAGGCCAGAGCTTGAGAGAGGGTTCAAATGGAGACAAATATGCCACAGGGAAGGACACAGGATTTCAACCTACAGCATGAGAAAGCCCTTTATTTCATGGGAGTTTAGCACCCTGCCAGGCACTGCTGCTGTACACAACACCCTGAGCTGGTTGTTCCTTCTGCAGCAGAGACAGAGAGATGGATTCAAGCTGTCAGACACAGGGAGCATGTTCTGCCACACTGCCCTGCACCAGGATCTCGTGGCCACCCCATCTTTGCTGACCCCACAGTACTTTCCCCCTCTGCCTCGGTTTTGATGTCTTCATGTCCCATGAGTGTGAATGGTTTCACAGATGGGAATAGACCAAAACTGGGGGTTGTCCTGCAGGACACAATAGAAATCAATTCAAAATATCTGCCCTTTGGTGTTACCTGAGATACATCATTTGTAGCTGCTGGTGGTATTCCTAAGACTTTTGTCCATCTTGGAAACAGGGTAAATCCTCCAGCACAGCTCTGGAGAAAAGAAGAGGCCCTCCCATTCACGGTGAATGTTTGTCACAGTCCCTCTGTGACAGCTCAGCATTTGATATGAATGAGGGAGGAGGCTGACAGCAAGTGGAGATCTTCAGGCTAATTACCTTGAATAATTTGCCTGCAGGTGCTGTGCAGGTGGTCTGAACCCTTAGGTGCTGACCCAGGAATAGCCATGGGAATCCTGCAGCCACCACCGCTCCTGTCTAAGCTGCAATTCTGGATGCTGAAAAAAAAATCCAGATTCCACATTTTAATCCACAGTTATCAGTTTAGAGTTGCGTCAAACGAGGAGGAAAATTTTGATGTCATTGTAAAGCTTAATTCTGTTCATTTTAGCAGCTTGCTCCATGGCGGCTTTAAAATAAGTGGAGAACTTCCTTGCAGATGAGAAGAGCATTTGTCAAGTAAATTTTGTAGGCATTTAAAAACCAAACCAAAACACACATTCTTTCCTGAGGCTGGCCAGGCAGCCAGTGAGAGTCACCCCCTCCTGAACAACTGCCCTCTGATGTTTTAAGATATTCTGGGATTTTAGTTAGCCAGTGACAAACTCTCATGAAATGTGCTCCAATTTTTCCTCTCCAGGCCACTGACTTGAGGGTTATTGTGACTGCATTAAGGTTTACAGCTATTTAACAGCTCTTCAAGTGCAATTCTCAAGATGTATGAATCTTGTGAGTCACAGTGGCTTCTAAGGAGAAGCAGTCATTTATATCTTGGATTATCAGTAAAATCTATTTTCTGGGAATGAATGAAAGCAGCTATGCCACCATTCTGTGCTTTGACATTCAGGAATATGCTGTGAAATAAGGTCATCTGTTTATACTACATGCTCTATTGGTTTCTAAAATCAGATACAAGTCTGTGATCAATGCACACATTTCTTGATGTTGCATGTGCAGTGCTTGAGGTTTATCCCAAGAAACAATTACAATCCTTCCCACACCCAGGAAATATATTGGCTAAGACTCAATATAGGCTGATCTCAAATTTACCAAGAATCTAAAGGCTTCCCTCACATGCTCAGGGCCAAGCTTCTGGGTGGGGGGTTAGCAAAATACTTCCTGGGGAGTTGACATTCAGAATGCAGAAGATTCCCTTAGATCCAGCATGAACTGAGGACATGAATTACCCCCTGTGAATTTTACGGTAAAGAAATTCAGTGTATTCCGAGACTTCTTTAAAATTCACTTTTAACACAGAAGTTGTCCTCTGGTATCAAAAGCTGAAATGCAACAAAGAGGTACAGAAAAGGATCAAAAGAAATGGCTGTTCAAAGAAGGAGAGAGCAGAAATACTGAAACCAAAGGAATTGCAGGCTCTTTGGCATATCTGAAATTCACATTCCTGCTTTTCAACTAGGAACCTGTTGTACCATAAAAAATCCCATTTATTTTAGCACTCTTTTAGTGATGCAAGGGGCACCTCATGCACGCAGGAGGTGATGGATTTTTAAGTTCTTTGGAGGGAACCTGAAAGCAAATGGGTTTTGCTTTTGCTGCAGCACAGGACAATTCTGTAGCATGTAAATTTTTTCATAATAAATACGTGGAGAGCTGTAAGTGCTGTGTGTGCACACGTGGGTGTCTTGTCACCTCCCTCGATCCGGATGGTTTCGGGGTGTTTCCATGAGGAGGATACATGTGCTGAGCTGTGGTCAGATGCCACTTCACTGCCATTCTGTTTATTTTTAGGAAATGCAAACTGATCCTGGTGTACCAGGATATGATGGGATCAAACAGCAGGAGGCTGATTCTTTGCTCGCCCCCACACTGCCCCAAACCTTTTGTTCTTTATTCTTCTTCAGGATGTGTCTTTGCTTTATCCCTCGCTGTTCTTGCCCACTCTGCTCTATCAAATAGCATCAACCTCTTTATCATAGGAAATAGAAACGTCCTGGAAATATCTCCATATCCCTCTAGCCTCTCAACTCAGTTTTTAATCATTTGCCCTGTGCTCTGGTCTGTTTTTTTCTTTTTGGCAGCCACTAAATAAAGGAGCTGTTTCACTGTAGAAGGAAGAGAGCAGTGAGACCACCACTAACCTCAGACCAAACACACCCTTTGGGAGGCTGTTTTCCAGGGAAACAGCATCCCATCTTCTCCTGCCTCTTGCTGGGTCCACACCCAGCAGGGAAAAGGCCCGTGGACAGGTTACAAATGGCACAACCATAATCAGGAGCCTCTACTTTGTGTCAGGATGTTCTCATACCACAAGCTCAGTCTGAGCTTTCTCCTGTACAAACGTCCTGGGGGAATTTTAATCTTCCTGCTTGTTTTTGTTACATCTGTCTTTTGAGAGAGTCCCTGAGGAATATTTATTCTTTCTTTGGAATCTGATGTCTCTTCCATAAACTCTTTCTCACTTCTCCTATAAAAACATATCCAGAAAGGAAACTCCTTCCAGTTTCCAATTTAATTTTATTCCTGAGCACTTTATACCCTTAACTTGAGTAACTCTTTCCCATCCCTGGCGTTCTCCCCCACAATGTGTGAGAGGTACATTTTATTTTTTTTCAGGGCTCCTCACGTTTCTTTTCATTTCAGATGGGCTGCCTTGAGCTTATCACAAACCACTTTAAAAAACTTTATGAGTTCCCCTTCAAAGTCTTAGGATGAATCAGGATATCAGGCAGATACAACACACTGGACAAATGACACATACCACCAGACCCTCTTTATCAGTTGAAGGTGCATTTTCAAGCTGAAAGCCATCTCTTTAAATGAGTACAAGCCTTTTCTTGCTCTATGGGCAGGGCTTTTATCTTCCTGCCTTTTGTATTCACCACTATTTTTACAGATCCAGTAAGAAAAGCCCACCTGAATCCACTACAGCATTCTTAACACCATCTCTATACAAGCAACATCTAGCATTTAAAATGATTGAATTTAATTTTCCAGCATTCACTGGTGCTGACATCCTGTTTCATAGTATGAATTGGATGAAGGTCAGGGCTTGACTGACCTTTACTCAAGGTGTCCCTGTCCACGGCAGGGGGGTAGGAACTAGCTGACCTTTAAGGTCCCTTCCAACCCAAATCATTTTGTGACTTCAGGTTTAATTATGCTTAGTTAATCCATTTTCTCAGTAGTACATAAAGCCTCTTCTTCTGTTCCTGGTAAGTGGCGTGATTGCTTAATGAGCCTGTTCCTGCCAGTACCTGGATCAGTTTTAACACCTGTGCCTCCATGAGATCTGAAAAAGAGATCCTGGTTCCATTTCAGAAATTGTTCTACACTGTTGTTTTCCCCATTTAGAGGTACTGCCCTGTCCTGGCACTAGTCCAAGGATAATTTTGACAATTTAACTTGCTTTTTCTGCAGCCATTTGCCCCTCCACACACACATCTCTGAAAGCCATGTTTTAGTCATTCCTTGTTTTACAATACCCTGCTGTTTATCAGAAATGCTCAGTAGATGAGTGGGAATCCATACTTGCTCCACAAAAGCCCAGATTCCTTGAACCTCTGTGCAGGTCTCAACCATGCTGCACTTTTCTCCATGATGTGACTCTTCAGCTTTGTGCCACCTCCTCTAGCACATGTTGGGGGAGAAGCTTGTATTGGGCACTTCTGAAATTCTATTCCAGGTTATTTTGTGTGGCTAAAGGCTTTTTTTTGCAGCCAGAATTAATTTTTCTTTCTTAAATTGCAAGTGAAAGGCTGTAAGAGAACTCTTTTTCATCCTTTGTGTGCCAGTTCAATTTTTCTTGTTTCATGGGGCTTGAACAATGTTTCAAGTCAATTTCCTCTGCTTCTCTATCCTTTCAAGTAGGGCATTTCCCTCTCCTCCACTTCAGGTTTTGACTTTTCCCAGAACATCTTAGGTTAGTGGCTGGTGCCCAACTATTTATCAAGGACTTGTACAAACTCTAGATAATTCAGCTTTTTTTTTTTTTCTCTTCTCCTCAATCTGGCAGTAAATCTTGCAGCAGCATTGAAGCTGGGCTACTCAGGTCCATATTTACAAAACCTGTGTCCATCCTTCCCAGTCAGCCTTTTAGACTGTAATGTTGAGCTAAGCAGAAAGACCTTTGAGGAGCCTTCCCCTCCCAGCACAATTTTGCATTATTTGAGAGAAAACTCAAAGAAACTCCCTTATTCACACCTCTCTGAGTTACTGATGGGTACAGAAAAGTGCTACAAATGTCTTGGTTTAGCCAAATTTTCTAGCTCCTACATCAAGAAGGCTGACTGCACTGTCCTCTGTGACCCTTCTGTCACCTTAGCCAAGCAATTTTTCAGCTCCCCAGAAGCAATTGCAGAATCAGGAATTAATTTGCTGTATCATCATCTTCTTCATCATCCAGCACTATGTAACTGGGGGAATATAAGAAAAAACACCAGACTTTTTTTAGATTCTGTTTTTAGCCTTTTGCAGGTTACATCAATCTATTTTTAGACTAAATAACTAAATAACTAACTTCACTCACCTTCTGCTGCTTAGTCCTGACAGCAGGAGCACTGTTGGAAGAGATGGATGCAGTCTGGGTTGGGAAGTGAGTGCACAGGGCAGCCTCTCATCCTCCATCCCAGCTGCCAGAAATACTTGAGCTGAAATGGAAGGCAGGGACACCTTCCACTAGACCAGGTTGCTCCAAACTCCATCCAGCCTGACCTTGAACACTTCCAGGGAAGGGCCTGAAAAGGCTCCACAGCTTCTCTGGGCAACTTTTTCCAATGCTTGACTGCCCTCACAGTCAAGAATTTCTTCCCAATATCCAATACAATCCTGCTCTCTGTCAGTTTGAAGCCATTCCCCCTTGCCCTGCCACTCCATGCCCTCATCCCAAGTCCCTCTCCAGCTCTCTTGTAAGGCTCCTTTGGGTACTGAAAGGCCACAATAAGGTAAAGCAGATATTGTAAAGGTAAAGAGGCTGGGCTTCAGCCTCTCTTCATGAAGAATTTTCTGTGTTAGAGCCATTTTTTCCCACGGAGCACCTTGCTTGAAAGTCTTTCATGTCCTTTCCTCCTTTGAGGCACAGTCCAAGCACTGCTTGCCTTGTTCACTTTGCTGTTTTCATTTTGGGAACAAATGGCCCTGTAGAACCATTGCAGGGTGTTGGGGCTCTCCCTATTCCTCCCACAGATGACCTATTACAAACCATCAAAAAAATATAAAAATCAGTGCAAAGGCAGATGGGCACTTCAGAATTAAGACCCCTTAAATAGTTTTCTTGGCTCCATTTCACAAAATCTGAGTCACCCTGGCTCAAGCTGGGAGGAATCAGTTTTCAAACCTGCAGAGGTATTATCTGCCTTTGAAATACTCTGGAAAACTCTCAGCCTTATTTGGAAAACTGAAATCTGCTGTGATAACCATGACCTCAATTTACTGGGAGGGGAGAAGGGTCCTAAACACCTTTTCTCTCTGGTTTAACTCCTGCCATGCTTCTGTGGCACCCTGTGTGGCTGCTGGCACCTCAGACATTCCATACCTGATTCCAGACACCCCACAACGTCCCAGGCCACTTCCCCAAGGGGTAACACTCTCTTTCACCTATTAATGATCATCAGTGATATCCACAGGGATGCACAGCCCTTCTCCATGCCTTCCCACAGGGGGCAGGGCCACAGTGCTCAGGCTATGGGAGGGAGTCAGGGAACACGGCAATTCCCATAGGGTATCACAGCCCAGAAGCCACGGTTCCTCCCTCAGCTTCTGGCACACAGGATGGGATGAGAGCCAGACTGTCAGGTCACATGCTGGGATAAGGGACACTTTGGGTCTTCCAGCAGAGACAGGGCTGGAGAGGGGGAGTGGGGCCTTCTCCTGGGACACCTTTGACCATAAGGGATTTGTTGGTGACACGACTTCATTGTCCCCAGAAGCACAGTGCCACCACCCTGCTCTTTGCTGGGAAGCCCAAACCCCAGTGGCCTCCAGCAGGGTTTTGGTGCTGGTTCATGGGACAGGGCAGACCCTGTGGCTGTGCTGTGACAGCAGGAATGTCACCCTGGGCAGGCAGGGCTGGGAGATGGGAGCTGTCTGTGCCCACAAGAGCCATCAGTGTGTGAGCAATGGTTCTGCCTCCAGAAGATCAGCAAGGTGCCGCTCACATTCACAAAGTCACCACTAACACAGGACCTGGCAGCTCCTCAAGGATGAGCAGAAGTTTGGAAATCAAAGATATTTTTCACTCCTGAGCATTTCCATCCTACCCACTGGGGGTCTTTGATTACATTCTGCAAGAATAAGGCAACCAGAATTGGTGGAAAAGTGGTGAAAAAAAACACCCTCCTCAATTTGAAACAATTTTTTACCATTTACTAGAGAATGGTTACAACCCCTTTAAAATAGGAGTTCTCTTCATTATAGAAATACTTTTCTATTCCTTTAAAAGCCAGCGGAATGCGGACAATGAACAATCTCACATTTAGAAGCCAACTTTTCATCAGGGTTTATCCTTTTGATTTGGAAACTGGCTCATTTAAGCTGGAAAAATTCTGTGAAATGTTGCAATAAAAGAGGCTCTATTTTTGCATTAGCAGAAATATGCACACGCAGAAACCCAGGTGATACAAAAGCGAGCAAACAAAGGAGTGCCCAGCCTGTAAGCTGCAAGCTGCAAATTTCTTCTTTCAAGCACAAAGGCCACATAGATCCTTGCCATCTCTAATAATAATAAATGCATCCTGCCACCCAACAGCACAACATTCCCACCAGGCAGGGTATTTTTCCCTGTGAAACATAACTTACTGGCTTCAGCTGCCTAAATGTCTTCTCAGTCTGTGGCAATCTGCTGTAAACTCTCAAGATACGAGGCATATGTCACAAACTCACAACAGTTTCTGGATTTGCTTTAGGACTAGAATGTTCCTGGGCAAAAACAATTCAATAAGGAAGAAATTCTATCTTCTGTTTTTTAATGATTCCCTACAAGTTGCTTCTTACTGATTTCCCCCCCCCCCGCTTTTTTTGCCTACTTCTGTACATGCCATTTTACTTTGTAAATCAGATCCATCCCAGTTCCATCAATCAGATATGGGAGTATCTTCATAGAATCATAGGATACCCTGAGTTGGAAGGGATTCACAAGGATCATCAAAGCCCAGCTTCTGAATCTTGCTTTTCTGTATCGCAAAGTAGTGTAGTAATTGTACATACTGTTTGAGGGGGGCAAAAAATGACAATCTGAATCCAGGATAAGCTTCTGGCCAAAGCAGCTCAGGTTTTCCATCTCATCTGCAACTGAGACATGAAAAGCACAGGTTAGGGCTGGGCAGCAGCCTCCAACAGCAGAAGCCCTGTTTCTGGCAATCTTCTCCCCAAAGTTTCTGTGTGTGACTCAATTTATGGGCTTTTAGATCAAATATAGTAAAACCAGGTATGAGAAGGATACATTTAGACTGAATCAAATTTTGAGGGAAGGGTAGGCTTTTCATATCCCACATATACTTGCTGGCAGATATTTATAGAGCATGACTGTATGATCTCTGATCCACAGTCAAGGAGTGGGATGAGTTACATGAATTCAATGCCACGAGCTCAACATAATTTCCTTTCAACACCATGGCCAAATTGTCTTGGTTTTCACACCTGTAAAATGGGGATAACACTTATCCCTTTTACAGGGGATAATGTTATAAACATTAGTTTAATTATTTGGAGAGGCACTAACAATTCTGTAAAATAACTTTACCTGTTCTAGCTGGGCTACACAGGAGGAGCTGAAATCAAACCCAGGAAAGTGAGGGAGAAAGGAAGCATAATTTCCTGTTGGTATGATGTACTCTGACTAAGAATATAAACCCAAGGGACCTTGGGAGGATTGGTTTTTGCAGCCTGCTTCTCCCCCTTTCACCATTATGCCCATGCAATGCCATGGTCCTCAGCAAACACATTCCTCCTTTACCCAGGGAGCAGGGAGAACACAGTCCTTCCACCCCAAATCAATTTTCCTTAGATTCCAGAGCAGCTATGGTGCTGTGTGCCAGACGCTCTCTCCCATCCCATGTGCCCATGCTGTGCCCAGTTGTCCCCTCTGGTTGCAGAATAAATTAGAGGAGCCACTGCGGTACAGCTGAGAAAGCAATGGAAAATCCAGCCAGCCAGGAAGCTTTTTCTTCTTAATTTCTGTGAAGTTCTCCACACTTGGCAGGCTTTGTAAACTCAGTAGTGGGAACTGAAAAGGAAAAACCATCACGTACCATTTTTCTGCGGCTTACAAAAGTGAAATAAATCAAGAGATAAAACAGCAGGACATCTGTGATACAAGATTTGTTTTGTGAATGTTTAAAGCATTTAATCTCTGTTCTTCTGGCTCCTAGTCCTGGTTGCTGGGACATTATTATTTTACCTATTTTGTAAGGTATAATCACTTACATCTCAAGAATTTTCTGGCTGCATTCCATATTCCCCTTTGCACGACTTGGATAAATCTCCATAGCTCTACTCATCTGTCCCATTTTCTGCCTTCTGGTTTATCATCTGAAAATCTTCCACGTGACACCAGTGAAGTCCCCATTGGCAACAGGGGGGCCAGCTGTGCTACCTCATTATTTCCACCCCTTTGCTGCCTCTCAGAGCTAGGCCAGGTGTCTCTGAGCCACAGTCACTGCTCAGACAGGGACAGGCACAAGCTGATCTTCCCATCACCACCACAGTCCTCTCCCTCCACCCACTGGGCCATAGGACAGCCCCTTTTTTCATCTCTTCACATGGAATGATGACAAGGAGCATGGCTTAGGTTAGTGTGGGAGTGTTGGGGAGCCCCTGCAAGCCCAGTGTGAAGCTGGGACTCCACCACCAGCCCCTAGCCCTGGTGGGTTGCACAGGGTGAAAGAGGGGTCAGCAAACAGCCCAGCAGGGATTTGCAGATTGATGGAAGAGCTGAAAATAGACCTTGCAGCATCTCTTTATTCAGTGCCACATGGCCTCCTCTCTGTGTCCAAACCCTGGTTATCCCAGGGATTGTGCAGGGACCTCTGCCCCAGCAGGTCTCTGTTGTGCCCGTTGTTAGAGCTTGGCTATAGCTGCTTAATTCTCATTAAATAGTCAAGTTTCTTTTAATCTTCTTCCAAAACAAGGAGCTCAAGTCTTACAACAACATCTCCTAGGCACTTTCTGCTCTCCTTTGGGGACATATTTCTTTCTAGTGAAAGGAAAATTTCCCAATAACTTTCTTCTGCTGCCAGGCACCAAGACAAGGCAGCATCGTGCCACTCCCTCATCATTTCCTAAGAGACTTCACATCACTTTATTCAGGACTGTACCCTCTGCTTTTAGTTTCCTATTCTCATTCCAGCCTGTCTACTTGAATGCATTCAAAGGTGTAAGAAAAAAACCCTCTTGGGACAATCTGTCCCACGCTGCACCCACGGCCATAAAACCTCGGTGGCCGCACTACTGGTTCTTATCAGCCATCACACCTTCAAGCACAGAAGGTGTGTCTAATATTAGCCAGGAAACGTCATGGAGAAGACCTGGACTTTTTCAGCTAATCAGTATTAATAACTTCCTATGTTTGTAGACAGCCCATAGGAAATGCAGCCTGACTCATCTACCCCGTAATTAGATGAACTCCCCGAAAAAGTGCAGGTGGCTGCACCACAAAGGCACATTAGCCAAGGTGCAGAATTTGCTCCTGACCAAAGGGCAGATAACAGCAGCTATAATTTCCTCCACTGATATAATATAGAAAAAGCAGTATTTCTGACAGATTTGGCATATGGCTGAAGTTGGAAAGTCAAGCAGACATTTTCTTTCTTATCTCACTCAGGGGAAATCTGTAATATGCACAAAGCCTTGATTTATTTTTTACACTCTGGCATATTACTGGAAAGTAATTACAAAGCAAAATTTCATGAAAAACAGAAGATATTCAGGCCTATTTGCTGTATAAGTTATCCCTAGACTGTGATTCTTACCAAAGATATTTGTTTCCTGTGTTCTTTTCTGCTGCCAAGTTCAGCCATATATCACTTTTATGTATCTGAAGGCCATGGTGTAATGCAATATGAAGCTATGAATGGGATAAAGTTACATATTCTCCATTGATTTTCCATTGTGTCCATTATCTTTAATGCTGGAATGCAGGTTAGTGCGAGTGCCGGAAGCCTCCGCACCTCCGCGCTGGCTGCTGCCCTATGAAAACCATCCCTGGGGGGCAGATAAAATCAGCTGCAAGCTGCAGAGAGCAGACAGGAGTTCCCCAAAGTGTCCAGCTTAATGGGGGAAGCAGTAGGAAAGAGAGAGGGAGAAGGTAAACTCAGGGTTGGGGACATGAGAGTGGCTGGGAGGAAACCAGAGAAGGGCTGGAAGGGAAGGCAGGGGAAGGAGAGGAGAGAGAGGAAGGGAGCAGGACAGACCTACTGCAAGGCATTCTATCAGTGGAAAATTGCTTTTTGCATGCTTAACAGAGGAAGGGGAAGAGATTTGTGGTTTGTGATGCTGCTGCAAAGTCACCCAAGCACCACCAGCATCGCTGCCCAGGAGAGCAGCAGAGCAGCAGCCAAGCGTGCTCAAATGCCATTGCTCCCCAGTCCCACATCTTGTGGAAAGCAAGCTGAGGGTTCAGCTGCTCATCCCATCAGGATGAACAGGGAGGGTGTTCCCAGACAGCACTGGAGCTTGCCACCATGGCAGATCAAGCAAAGGCTGATGAGCGGGACAGGAGGATGCAGCTGGATGGGGAAAGCGGGATGCTCCGGAGGCTTGTCGCCCAGCTGGGCCCAATTGCGCTAGGACTAGATGTTAACACTAACTCTCTAACAAGCTTCTCAAATCACATTTTTAAGGCCATGTGTTAACAGAAAACAACTGTTCAAATTTAGCAAGTTCCAGCAGCACTTTCACCCTTGTTCCGTCTGGGCCGCAGGAGTACGAAACGCCACCGCCACTTCATTTTTCACCCCTCTCACAAGGGGTAGAGCTGTTAGTCATGCGAGTGGTTCCCTTGGACAATCCCACACAAGCAATGCCAGCAGGATTTTTCCATGTGTGACTAACTGCTCCTCCTGGGAGGCCAGAGCTTCCCATGGGGAAGGTAAAGGACCCCCCATTTTCTGTAATCTTAACTCTGCAGTCACCACTGCTGCTGCTGTAAAGTGTTTCTAAGATGAAAACCCTTCTGCAGGACAGGTGACCTGCTCATCTCCATCTGGGCCTTTACTGTTTTGGCTGCTCTTGTTGACATCTGTGACTAATTTGTGATCGATGAAACTGAGCTGTGACCAATACAAAAAATTTTTATTAAGACCCTGCCAGGTTAATCAGCAGGCATTCCTCAGGAATGCTGCTCAGGAAGAGCCAGCCCTGAGTAACTCCATGGGACAACATTTCTGGAAGGAGCACTGCATCCAGCTTACCTTGAAGCACATCAGCCATGGACACCTTGTGTCACCTAAAACCCTGGAGACAGAGCTTAGGGGCCTTTGTGCAACTTTTCCTTCAGTTATTTGTCCTGGTAGAGAAGAGGCTCAAGATGACATGGAGCAAAACCTTTCCAGCTGGTTCAAGAAAAATCTGGTGCCTTGTTTAGAGAGAGCTGAGCTCGTGTGTGTACGTGCATGTGCTGCACAGCAGGATCCTTTTTCTCATTTAAACAGCCAATTAAAGCCTACTTTGGCACTTAGCACATGACATCAACTTGCAGTACTTAACCTGCCTAGCACAGTGTGAATTTAATTTGATAAAGGGGCAACTAATAAAGATCTTGGAAGACTGGTTAAAGTTCATTAAGCCTTTCCTTTCAAGGTATACTTCCCTCCAGTGCAAAAGCTTGCATCTATTTTTTTTTCTTTAAAGCTGTGTTATATCCTGCCACCAGAAAAAGGTGCCTGTGTCACATCCTGACAGGGTATATTTAAAGTCTCACTGTCAAAGTCATGGCAGGCCTTGGTTCTTTGCCCAGGAATGTGCAGAAAGAAAAATAAAAGCCCTTTTCCCTGAGTGTGGGGCGAGGAGTGTGGTGTGTGTTGGTGCAGTCAGGCTCCTGGGAGGGGAACGGGCTTCTGTCACACTGAGCTGCATTCATCCTCCTTCTCCTGAGCCATCCGTGATTCCAGATGGATTTCATAAACAGATGAGGAGGCTCCTCTGAGTTCACTGGTTTAATGAAGCCCGTATGGCTGACTCATGTAATAAGTATTTAATCATGTTGATGAAAATAGCTCTAAAAACTTCCACCACACACAGCGCCATTCCCCGCACAGCCGTGGGGCTGATAACAGCACAGCCAAGGCACCTCTGTTTTCCACAGCCTCTCCTGG
Organism: Corvus moneduloides; assembly: GCF_009650955.1. Taxonomy (NCBI): domain Eukaryota; kingdom Metazoa; phylum Chordata; class Aves; order Passeriformes; family Corvidae; genus Corvus; species Corvus moneduloides. The sequence goes on along the minus strand of NC_045481.1, from coordinate 5,735,851 downwards.
TGCCTGCCTTGGCTTTCACCAGGGACTTTCAAATGTGTGCATGCATTGTGCATTGCCACCCTGTGACAAGGGCCCGTTCATCTTTGAAAATACTCCTCAAATCACCCGCTGAAGTGCCACAAAAGGAGGTTTTTTTAAGCCCCATATTCCCTGTGCAGCTGTTTCAGAGGTCACTCAAGGGTTAACACTTTGGTGTTTATATCTTCTTATTAGTTTTTGTTTGTGCTCACAAATGCCCATGCATTAAAAATTTGCTGAGCTTAAGTGGTCTCCATTTGTAAACAGAGAAATGCCACAAAACCTTGCAAATATTGAGTCATCTTGGGTGGAAATTGTTCTTGTCAGCAGAAGTCATTATCAATGCCAAGAAGGACATGAACCTTCATCATTCCCAGGCACGGACCTAAATGAACACATGTAAGACCATCATGTGGCAACTGGTAGCCCACAAAAATTCAGTATATTTTAAGGTAGCTCAGAGAAGTCAGGGCTCCTCCTCCTCCATTCAGGGTTGGATTCATGTTCATGTTTGTCCTTTTACAACTGGCTCATCGGTGTTTAGCAGCAACGTTCTTCTGAGAGCTCTGGGAAAACGAAGATGAGTCCCATACTGTCTTGCACAGGATCCCAGCCACAGGCAGAGAGAAACTCCTTGTTTTATCTACATGAAATTTTATGGATCAGTCCAAATTTGTTGAATTAGGTTTAATTTTAAGTGTTGCAGGCAAGGCCACATGAGGAGCTTTGATTTGTAAGGTAATATTTTCCAAATTGTAGAAATGTTGAAATCTGAAGGTGTGCTTGCAGTATGCTACAAGTTCCAAGGCTGCTTACATCCTGACAGGGAAAATTATTTTCTGCCATGAGACCAGACAAAACCTCCTCTTTGTGTCATTAACAATTAGTTTCCCTCTGTAAGCAAATTATTTTCCAAATCACTGAAATGTACCATAGTGTTCATGGCTTCAGAAACTGGGTTTATTATAATTTCCCTCACTTCATTTTACAGTAGCAATTTTTTTCACTTCTAAACATACAGATTGTTCCTGTTTCACCAAATTTAGAAATATATCCTCTGAGAGAAGGCACAACCAGCCCTCCCCCACCAGGTTTGGGAAAAAAATAAATTTTCCTCGAAGGAAAGTGAAAGAGATAAAAACTATTTATTGTACAAACACACAGGAAAAGGATAATGATGCTAATTAATAAAACCTCTCACTCTGCTGAGAGAAACCTGGGAGATTTTCAGAGTCCCTCCATAGATCTCTCTCTGTCCCTCCTTGGAGCTGGGATGGGGTGGTGGGCCCACCTCCAGGGCCAAGGCCTCGGTGGAAAGTCCTCCCGATGTATTCTGATGTTGAAACAGTCCAGCAGAGGGAAAAAAAAGAAAAAACCCAAGTCCCAGGAAAAACAAAGGTTCAACTCTCCATCTCTCTCTGGAGAAAGAAAAAGGAGCTGAAAAACTGGCCGAAAAGCAAGCTGGGTGCCTTCCCCACTCTCACTCCGCTGCCACAGCTGAAAAAAAAGTCTCTATCTCTGTGTGACCTTGAACAAGCTGCAAACTGCTTTGAAGAAGTTTTGTTCAGGTTTTCCTTCCCCCTCTCAGGCTCAGTTTAAAGGCACAGAAAGGCACAAAAATTAATTCCTGGGCATGGGGCAGCGATATGGGATACACATCACAAAGTCACCCCAAGACATTGAAGAGGCATCAGTGTAGGCTGAACAGAAAGTCAACTGTGATCCTGTCCCATCCAGTCAAAGACTGTGTCCAGGAATTGCCCTGTCCTTTCTGATTGACTGAGATGCCCTTCATCCATAGTAGCTGCTGCTATAGATAGTTGTGCTTTGATGGCTGGTGTTTAAACCTTCAAGATTGAGAAGTCTTTGAGATTGGAAGGTCTTGAAGACTGGGAAATCTTCTGGTTGACTTTGACTCATATTGCTCTGGCACCAAGATTTACACAGCTCCAAGTAATGGGAGCGTTACGGCCTTCAGAGGCTTAATAACGAAATCCAGAGTTCACTTTACACAAGCCCATCATCCTCCTATTCATGAGTTTATGAATTTTGGTGCAGCGGCACCAGACTCTGAAAGTGCAGGAATTCTGTATCTCACTTTAAAGCACCTAATGAAGACATCATCATGACCCTTCAGAAGAGCACCCTCAACAGAAAAGCACTGGAACAGTGGAGAAGTCTCAATTTCCTTGGTTATGACTTCAAACTCCAGAGATAAAGGACACCGAAGAGAGAGTTTAATGCCTATAAATCTTGCAGTGTGAACTGATTCCTGACTCAGACAAAGTGCCCAAGCCCCTAACAGTCAGGAGAACAACCCTTTAAAATACAGTTTGCTACTATTGCTGGAAACTTTAACCCGCTGGCTTCACACTCAGGAGGTTTAAGCTGCAAATGGCAGGAGAGGATTTATGTGTTCCTCTGAACAAAATACATCAGGGTAGGAAAACTTGACCCAACAGTTTTGAGACGTGCCTGCCATAAATAACCAATTGATTGGCTGGGTTGCAAAGCCATTAGCAGGCGTGGGGAGCCTGCTGAGACTCAGACACCGCATAAAATTCTGGAGGTGCCAGCAAAATGGACATGGCCATCGGCTACGTGGTCGCCTCCTAGCAGAACCACTCGGGAGGGCTTGTGAAAAATGGAGCAGCTTTTATCTCCCTCATTCCACAACACCCTGGAAGGGGGATCCAGTCTGTGCATGGGATCCAGTCTGTCATGGGCCAAGGGGGAAGAGAAGAGAGATAAAATGACCACCTCGTGCTTGAGCAGTAAATCATCTGGAGGAGCAGAAGTATTTAAAATGACGTTGGAGATCGTGCCTTGACAGGCTGCAGATGAGTCTTTTCTGCTGTAAATTACCACAGCTGCCAAGTGGCACTGGTAGGTCTGAGCCAGCAGGGCTTTCCACCCCCAGAAAAGTGGCAGCAGCTACAGCAGAAGGGAATTTGATGACTCAGATCACAGATGTCAGGACAGAGGGCCGGAGGTTGTTTTACCCTCTGAGAATGGGTCATTTTTATCTTTTCCTGCCCAAAAATGCATGTGATGCTCCCATCTTCACTCCCACTGCCACAGCCACACTTTCTGGACTTGGGTTGATCTTTTTGCACTGTCCCACCGTGATGGCAAGGGAAAAGGTAAGAGCAGTGGAAGTCCCATGGAGCAATGCCTTCCAAGTCTTTCAATCTGGAGAAAAGCAGGCAGTAGGAAGCAGACATGATGCTGGTCTACTCCAGACACTCATTTACACTTATTTGAGACACGTGCACATTGTAAATGAATCTGAGTATAAATGGCTATATAAACAGCAAGGTAATGATGAACCAGAGCCAGCTCCTCAGGAGGCTGCAGCTTCGGGCATTATCCTCAATCAAGCAAAGATGGGACCTTGTTCCTGTATCAAACTTGAGATGTGATGACTGGCAGGTGAAAGGCAGGAAGGAAGAATGTGGGTATGTGAAATTCCATGCAGCCTGATCCTGCTCAGAGTCTCAAGCGCTTTCCCTGCTCAAGGAGATGAGTGGCCCAGCTCTCAAGGACCAGTTCCTATGCTAGGTATCTACTCTGTCCTGGCACTGCCACCACTCAAATCTATTGGCTCTTTCAGAGGAACCAGAGGACTCCTCCTCTATGTAGGACTCCGTTTCCATGGACAGGTTTTCTGTTTTCTGTGTTAGATTCAACAGTTGGGTGTTTCTTCTCTCCAGGGAGAGCCCCACGAGGGAAGAATTGGTTCCAAACAACTGCATTTACACAGTATGCAAATATGCACTGGCCAAGTATTGACGTGCTGCTGCACAGGTGGTTTCCTGGTGGCTCCTAAAACATCAGAAATGGTGAAAACCAGGAACAGATTGAGCTGCTTACAGGAATCTGGCCCATTCCTATGAACTACAAACCTGTACAAGTGTGACTGAGCCTTGAGTCTCACTAGCTAAATGCAGGTTTTATTTTAACACCCTGCTAACCCAGTAACTACTCCCCCCATTTTAATGCACAAAAGGTTATTCATCCCCATCCTGGAAGTGTTCAAGGCCAGGCTGGGTGAGGCTCTCAGCAACCTAGTCTAGTGCAAGGTGTCCCTGGACTTTGTATCTGTGAAACACAGAGGAAAGTGCTGCCAAATACTTTGAATTTATTCTTCCTTTTTTTTTCCTGTTGTTTCTTTTTTGAACTGAAATCAGCCTCAGTCAAGGGATTGGCAGCAAGAAACCGTTGGGATCTTGCTCCTGTTCTGCAGGTAGTAGCTCCTTAGAATTCATTGACTTACATAAATTAGGGAGATAAGAATTATCATCTTTAATAAGAACAGAAGCTCAGCACCTCATGTCTAACAGGACACAGTAATAAATGCTTTGGAAACAAGTATCAGAAAAGGAAGAGCAGTTCTCCCACTCACCCAGCAGAAGAGGGAGCATTAGTTTAGGGCCTTCTGAAGACAGGTGCTGCATCCAAATGGCTTCTGCAGGGAACAGGCACTGTTTGCACTGTTTTCCATGAGCCTGTGTAATCCTGTCCTTGGAAAGCTTTAGCCACCACAACACCTTGAGTGAGGTGTTCTGAAGTGCCATGAAACCTCTTAGATAAGAAAGCAGTGGGGCAGGTACTGATCTCTTCTCTCTGGTCACCAGTGTCAGGACCCAAGGGAATGGCTGGAGCTGTGTCAGGGGAAGTTTAGGTCAGATCATAGGAAAAGGTTCTTCACCCAGAGGATGGTTGGGCATTGGACAGGCTCCCCAGGGAAGTGGTCACAGCACCAGCCTGACAGAGCTCAGGAAGTGTTTGGAGAACACCCTCAGGCACGTGGTATGATTCTTGGGGCGTCCCGTGCAGGGCCAGGAGCTGGACTCCATGATCCTTGTGAGCATGTCCCAACCCAGGATGTATCTATGATTCTATGATAGTTCCTTTTCTGCCTTTGACTTTGCTGTCAGGCAGGTGCTTTGGGCACCATCTAGTCCTGGTTTTATGGGATAAAGTGGATTACAGCTCCATGTTCACTTCTTAACTACTGAGGGCTCAATCCACATCCCTTCCTTGCTCATTTCTCTCCAAGTGTCCTACTCGCTTTGAACTACCCGTTTTTTGGAAGCCTAACACTACATTTTGGACAAATGTTTTGCTACAGGAGAGAAAGTAGTCGCTTTTGGAAGTGTCATTTTAGTGCACGCAGCACAAATGTTTATAAATACATACCTGCACACAGACAGGGCACTTGTCAAAACACATTCAAAGGATACCTAGGTTCTTTCATGTATTACATACTCAGAGTGAAAATAACCAGCTATATTTAACCCAGATCCAAGCCAGACTAAATTATTTCAAAGGTCAATTAAAGAACAGAAAAATCTCACTAGCTAAGAGATAAAAAAGCTCCCATTCATCTGCAATTCCAAGAGCTTTCACAGAACTAAAGCACAGGATGAGAAACTGTAATTAAGTACCATTTCATATAAAAATCATTGACAACTCCAAGTTTCTATACCTGCCAAGACCTCAATTCAGATGACTGCATTTGGCCTACAGCAGTTGATGGAAACTCCATCACTCACCACACTGATGTAGTTGTTTGGAAACCAACGGCTCTTGGCAGAGAAAACACATTTCAGCTTCTGTTGAATGACTGCACATATGAGGAGCAGGAGATGAGACAGACCAATAGCCAGTGCTCAGATTCAGATTATGTTTTGGCTGGGGCTTAAAGTTCAGGTCTGAGGCCAAGTGGAGGCTCAGATTTAGCCTGCAATGTAATCCTGAAATCACATGGGCTCCTCTCCTCAGGTATTGGCCTCAGTGGCAGAGACCTGGGGGTGTTTTCTCCCTCGCAATGGTGAGTCAGTTGGTTTGGCAGGCGCCGCTGTGCTCGCTGCATTCCTGTTCTTTGGCCCCGTGTGAGTCAGTTCTGGAAAACTCTTATTTGACCACAACTGGAAAAGAAAGAGAGAAAAAAAATCCAAGCCAAAACCCACAGATCAAATCTGTAGGATGGGTTTGAACCACAGAGCCCAGTTTTTTACCGTGACAGCCTGCATGATCTCAGCACAGACCTAACCACAAACAGCCGAAGGAAGCACTTGGGAAGCTGAGCCCCTGCTCCCATCACCCAACCTGAGCCAGCAGGCGATAACAGTCCAACCAAGAGAGCAATGAACGCAGCGAGCCAAATCCCTGAAGAAACTCTGGGATTTGTTCTCTCTGGCTGATTGGAAAAGCTGTCTCCAGAACTTAAGTCAACACCTTCTGTCAACCTCAGGACATCTCCTTGGATAAACATAATCACCTTCCAGGTTTGGGCCTTACTCAGAACAAGATCACTCTGCATAGGAATCATATTTAGCACAGGTCATGGTTTAAACTGCCATCAGAAATATCCGCGAGGGCATTCATGTTTCAGCTTTGCCATCAGCCCTAAGGTGAGAACACCCCAGTGAGGATTTGTGATGTGCACCAGAACATTCATGCAATAATGAATGATGGCCCAGCTCTATTTCTTGTGCAATCTGCAACTTCCCAACGTGTCTGACACACTGGGAATCCACACGCAACAGTGATGGAAACCTTGGAAAGCGAATGCAAGTGAAGAAAAGTCCTTGGTGTAATTTTACAGTGTGTGAAAGATTTAAAGCAAGAAACACAACCAGATGCCACAAGGAAACTACTTTCAATTAGTTCTGCTTTGTGTTATACCTACAGATGAAAAATAAAAACAAATTCATTCTGTCAACAGCTCTATCTATAGCATAATCCTTAAATGAACTCATCCGTCAAACTGGTCTCCTCTGGCAAAACACGTTACAATCCCTGTTTCTCAGCTGTCAGAATCAATCATCTGTTTCCCAAACCCATTGGTCAACATCTTAAGAACCCAATATATTTTTATTGCACTGAACAAGCAGTCACAGGGCACCAACCTCACCACATCACCTGTGTACAAAGGCCTCATGTATTAGCAAATTCAGCGATTCCAGGGGAGCTATTCCTCTGTAAAGGTTACACGGCAAATGTGCCTGACCTGGCATAAAAGTAAACCTCAACCTTTCTGCCCCAGCACGATCCATGGGATGTGCTGCTGCTCACAGCTGGATAAGGCAAGAGCACTGAAGAACAAACCAGATTTTTTCTGGGTGGACAGTTCAGAGAACGATATTTGAACCAGGAGATACAGAGGTAGGGATGTGCATTTTTAAGCCAAAGCTAATGGTTCCATTGAAGTAGCAGCAGAACCACCCCACCAAAGCACTGGCAGCATTCAGTAGCATTTGCAGTGCTTCTCAGTGATGAACGTTCCCCATCCTCCATGCAGGAGGACTTTGAAGAGGGGGTCTCTTCCCAGTGCTCTGATAGCTGCTCCAGACCAAGAGCACAACCTCCTTCCAGCAAAGGGACCCTGTGAGAGGGCGAACAACTCTCATTCCTGTGTTACCCATGGGAGTATAAAGGCACAGCCATACTCCATCCTGGATGTGCAAAGGGATGTAGGTGTGCAGGTTTCCAGGGGTCTCAGTGCCCAACCTCCCATGCCAGGCCAAGGGGCAGAATTGGCCAAGCTGAGATGATAGGGGAGACCAACTTTTTCATGGGCAGATAGTGATAGCACAAGAGGGAATGGTTTGAAACAAAAAAGGTGAGACTTAGAATAGATATTGGGAAGAAATTCTTGACTGTGAGAGGGGTGAGACACTGACACACATTGCCCAGAGAAGCTGTAGATGCCTCATCCCTGGGAGTGTTCCAGGCCAGTTTGGATGGGGTTTGGAGCAACCTGGTCTGGTGAAAAGTGTCCCTGCCCATGGCAGAGGGTTGGAATGAGATGAGCTTTAACATCCCTTCCAACCCAAACAATTCTGTGATACGAGCTGTGCTCTGCATGAGCCACATCAGGATGCAATGGACAGAGAACAACTTCAGTCATGCTTAGCAAAGACTGAAACGTGCCTCAAAGTCATTCTTGAAATCCCATTTCCCAGCACGACTCACTCGTGCTGTGAGCAGACACTTATGCAATTGGTGCTCTTGGCCTCACAATATTGGCTGATAGAAAAAAAAATTTACTAAAAGTGAAATGTAAACCGAGGTGTTTCTTGCAGAGGCATTGGCTTAGACAAACAAACTGCAGCAGTGGTTTTACCTGAGGCAACCTTATGAGAGCTCATTATGTAGTTGTATTTTAACTAATGAAGTGGCAATTTCTATGAAATTCACTGGGAATCCCTTAAAATAATTCATGACACAGAACCAGTGTAGACAACTAAGGAATTTTGAGCAAAGCAGACATATCAAGGACAGCCTGGTCTTACTGTTCCAGCAAAAGTACCAGCTACTCTTGGCATTGAAGGAGCAGCAATATCTGACTGATAATGCACTGGTTCAAGATAAACTTCCCTCATTTTCCACAGATTTCAGTTCCCTGGGATATTTGAGAAATTTTTGCTTCTGGGTTTGAAATGTTTTGATGCAAGTCTTCACAAGAAGCCAAACCTTTCAGAAAGGTAACACTTCCCTGAATCCTGGGGTGCAAGCAGAATGGCAAAGGACTCTACCCACCACCAAGCAGATCTTAAAAGCGTCTGCTATTGCTCAGCTTGGATCACAATTCCACTTTTCCAAGTGGAAAAGTGCACAGACAAATAACTGAAAACACCACAGGAAGCTGACTAAATGATAAGGTTTTAAAGGGGAAAAAAAAAGAAAAAAGAGAAAAAGAACATTTTACCCACATTTTTAACAATATCGGAGTTTATGAAAAGACTGGGCTACCTGCAGGTTGGAAAAAAGCAAGGTGTGTGTGCCACAGTGTGGCAACCTACCTTTTCCTGGATGGAGACTGACCATGACCAAACTCAAGGGAACTGTGTGCCCACTCCAGCAGGTCCTACACCTCTATGGCAAGGGAACATTGACATGGCCCATTGGTGCACACAGATATCAATAAATTTCACTTCAGAAAGCAGCAAATGCAACAGGATCCACAGCTTGGTGTGGATTTTGACAGCTCAGAAATATCTGCCCACGGGTCCCAGACCCACCAGTCCCAGTGCTGGGCCTGGCAGCCTGAGGAGGAGGAGGAAGGGAGGAATTTGAGCTGAAATCAAAGCCAGACATCCCCAAAGAACAAAGCCGTGGCTCCGGACGCGTGTACTCCGGGGGCATCTTGGGGCAAGACAGGTGCCTGGCACACAGGGACAGACAGGGAATTTTGTCAGCCTGTACCCATTCCCTTGGGAGGAAAGAAGAGTTGCCAGCAGAGCTGGCCAAAAAACAAAGCAAACAAGGCATGGATCACTGGAGAGTCAAATAATCCCCGTGCAGCAAACAGGGTCAAATTCGAGGAACAAAACCTCATGGCTGGCAGGCGGTGGCTGCTGAGGGCACATGTGCTGCAGAACCAGCCTCTGGAGAGTCAGCTGGTCTTCATCTTCCCTAAACCCAAAACCAGCCCTTCCAAATCCCCTGGCATCACCATGGGGAAACAGCCTTGGTATCTTTCCTCTGTCAGAGGACACACACAGCTCCCTGCAAGCAGCAGGAGTGGGTGCTGAGCTCTGCCCAGGAATGTGCTCCCTTCTCTAGGCAAGGACCTGCTGTAACTCCCTGCCCTGCACAGCCTCTCATGCTCTCACTGGCTCATCATTCACAACTCATGTGAAAAGGAAGCTGAAAGACCTCACCAAATCCAAGCATCCAACCCCCTGAGCCAGCTCCAAACTCCGCTCCTGAGACAGCATTGAGCACCACAAGATTTTTCACAACAATAGATTGAGTGCACCTTGGCTGTGCTCTTACATGTCCCAGATCCACTCTACAATCATGAGAAGCAAAAGGATTTTTTGTTTTAAAAGATTAAATTCTGGCTGCTGGCACAACCTTAAAGCAGACAGTCTCTATAGGATGATCAGGCATTGTTAATTCTTTTCATTCCTACTGAAGTGGTGAAAACTGGCAATGTGGCACAGTTCTCCTGCTTACCCTGGGACTCTGGAGTCAGATTTTGGAACTGACAAGTGATCATAAAAGAAAACCAACCAAAAAACACAACTGTATCAAGCAGACACTTGAATTCTGAAGGAGATAATCTGTTCTATCCAAGGAAAAGTGAAAAATATTCTGAATGTTGTCAGAAAGAAAAAAACATTATTGAGACAAGGCAGACACAAGAACTAACATCAAATCCAGTCCCTGTTGGTCACTTCCCAAAATCTCCAGGGGAAGGGAGGCTGCAGGGCTGGGGCTGCTCTGGGCATTTCACACCATGATGGTGCTGGGGGCCAGGGCAATGTTTTCCTACCTCAAAACCTTTGTTTTGGTGAGGCTGTCCAGCATAACCAAAGAAGCACAATCCAAGGGAAACCGTGCAATCCTCAAAAACAGCTTGGATAAAGAAGAGGCCAAGTGCTGAGTGTGTGACTGCGGTGCCAGCCAGGAGCAGAGAGCTCTATGGGTGCCTGATGGGCCCAGCCCAAGCCAAGGGATGGCTTTGGTGTGGCCTGGGGTCACCCACTGGGCATCCCTGGGTATGAGCTGTCCCCCCAGCCCCGGGCATTCTTTCCTGCTCTGCTTTAAATGATGGAGGGGCTGGGGGCTCTCCCCAGCAAGAGATGGCACTGCAGAGCCCTTGCCCTCACCATTGGGACATTTGTGCTCCTGATCCCTGCATCCTGCTGTCCTTGAGGAGCTGCCCTGAACACTAGTGCCTTTCACATCCTCAGGATGGTGATTGCCCCAGGCCCAGCACCGAGACAAGCTATAAATATTCCTCCCAACCTTCCCCCATCACTCAATCCCTTGGCACCCCAGCAGTGGTCACAGCCTCTGTAGAGCAGCCCACAGCCCCAGGCTGGCGTGGGGGCACCAGCTGCTTCCCCCTCCCAGCGGGATGCCCGCGGATGCTTGAAGCCCCAGGGGTGACGGGGCATCCCACAGGCTCTCCCAGAGGCACCGGCAGATTAGCGGCTCTATTTTTCAAGTTGATCCTCTCCCACCCCCTCCAACTTCATTCAACTTACAAGAATTTAAGAGAACTTGGCAGGACAGGCAGGATCTAAATATAAACCCTGGTAGCCATTTCACCAAACAAACCCTGATGAGCAAATGGCCTCTGTACCTGGAATGCGGGTTCATGGAAGTGACAGGTCAGCAAAGCAGCTGCCTCTTTCCTCCCAGCACAATGGGGATAGCAGAGATGCCATCGGCACGAGTTTTTTCCTACCCTGCTGTGCACTAAAAAAATTATTCTTGGAACATTATGGAGCAGGGGGGTAAAAATAGATATGCAGGTTCAGCATATGGCTCTCTTCACTCCTTGTGATTCCACCTTGTTTTGCAGAGAATAGAAGGAAAAACAGTTATGCCACCCAGTTAACCTCTGCTTGCTCAGCAGCTCCTGACAATGACACTTGCGGCTTTCCAGGATCGTTTTAGAAATCCTTCCAGCAACCTGGGTATCTCTGTGGTGTCAATTAAACCAGAAAAGATGAGTCTTTAACCAGACCAGCCTAGGTGGGAAAGGTCAAAAATTTGCTGCAACTGCCTCAGGTGAAGCTCAGTTTTGCTTATCACTGTTGGCAGCAACAAATACTCACCACATGGAAAAGGAAATTGGAAGTAAGGTTTGCTTTGCTCCAAGATCTCCTCCTGGAGAGCCATCCCCGAGCCCCACACGTGTCCCCACACCAAGGCTGGGTGGGAGGCAGCTCCCACAGCTGCTTGCCAAAGTTTATTTGGCTCGGTGAAGCTCAGTAGAGACCAAACCAGCAGGAGCTGCTGGGATGCACCAAAAGCCCCGTGGCTGCTCTGCCCATGCAGTGTGCCCATCACAGAGGGTTGTGATGGCCAACTTTGTCTGGTCCCCAGAGAAGTGACAGTGGTTAAATAATCCCAGTGTTAATGCTGGTGGAATCATTTCAGAGATGCAGCCTGGGAGGAGCCATGCTGGCGCTGGGAGCGTCTCCCACCCACTGAGTCACTCCGTGGGTTTTTCAGATCCTTGGGGACAGTGTGTTTATGGCCAGCTCAGAAGGGGCTGACTGACAGGCTGTGACCTCAGGCTCTCCTCTGGTTTCCTTGAAGGAGGAGGACAAGGCTCCAGGATGGGTCACCACAATGGGATGGTCATGGGGGGTCAGGGCAAACCAGGCAACAATCACAGGGAGGCACAGGCAGCTGGGACACAGAGAGTGACAGAGCAGAGGGGCTGGTGTCCCCCTCCCAACCCACAGACGCCCTGCACAGCAGGGATGGTGCCACATGCTTTTGAATGGACACTTTGCTTCACGTTGACAAAACAACACAATTTCAAAAAACAACCCAACAAATCCTTCCACACCTTGCTCCCTCCTCCTCTCCACTCAGCCACCTTCCTCCTTCCCTGGGGAATGGAAGGGCTGGGGAATTTCTGTGCCTTGGTGATCTTTAGCCTTGGCCTCCCTGTAGCTGCGGCAACCTACAGCAGTTCTGTGGCTGCTCCAGAACCAGCTTGGTTGTGTCAGAGCCCAACCTGACCCTTCTTTAGGGCCTGGATCCTGAAGATTCCAGCATCACTGAAAGCCTCTGGTATTTGGGCTCCTGAACACTTTCTGAGCCACAGAATGTCCCCAGTAAAGGGGACTGACCTTCACCTGCTCACACCCTTTATCATCACTCAAAGTCCCTGGAACAGGACAACAAAGAGCTTTTAAATTCACCAAATTACCAACTAAACCTCATGTGTTTTTCCAGGTAACATCCACTGGACCCTGCTTGTTCCAACCTTTTCAGTTAAGCACGTTCCCTCTGCAGCGCAGAAAGGGACTTCAATCCTCAGCTTCCCAAGAGGTCATTTAACAGCAAGCTGGAGGGAGTGGAGAGATGACAAGGGATTTTAATAGAAGGCAAATAAAGCTCTTTGTAAGTCACTTCCAAATTGATTTATATAGCCAAGGCTGCTCCACTACACTTTCACAGTGGAAAATTCCTTTAAGAAAACACCTTCAAAGGACAATCCAGCTCTTCTTGAAGCCAGGAGAGGCAAATCATGCATGTCAAATCTGGGGCTAAAATGTGCACAGAACCCACAAACCACTCAAAATCACCATTCAATAGATTGTTCCACAGTCCCCTGAATCCCAGATGCTGGAGCATAATGGATAATGCTGAGCTATCAAAACATGAGTGTACACGGAGTTTCTTTATTCTCAGCATTATGACTTAATTTCTCAGCATTAATGTTCATTTCAAAGCAAGGAATTTTGCTTGGTCTCCTCTGGGACCCCTAAACCCTTTGTGTTTGTTTTCCACCCCTGCAGTGGGAGCATGGGGTGGCAGAGAAATGCTAAAGCCAAATGTTTCCCCCTTTACAGCACGCTGGAGAATGTGCGGCAACACCTCTGCTCAAAGGGAACGGCCTTGTTTAGACAAGCCATGGCAAACACGAGGCACAGGCCCTGGAGGAACGGCTTCAGGGGCTGCAAGAAGGTGGAATATCGACTTTCAGAATTTGTGGGTGGAAAAAAAAAAAAATCTGTCCATGGTTTCCATGCAGTTTCAGCCTGAGGCTTTGCATCCCCTAGGGAAACGTTATTCTTTGGCTTCTGACTCACCAAACTGAACTGTGAGATTAAGGAATGGCAAGACAGGCAAGCGTCTTTCGTTACCTAGGCCAAGACAATGTCTCTCCACCATCATCAGAGTAATCTCCCCTTGGAAAAGGACCAGATGAATGTTCCCATTGCTCAGATGATTCCAGAAGATACAACTTGTAAATAGCAACAGCAACTGTGCCAGCAAATACCAAAAGGAAAACTGTACCATTTCAACAACAGTTTTTGAGCTGGATCCAGCAGTGACACTCTGATGAGCACCTTGTTGTGGAATGGTGTCCCTCGAGACATGGGCCTTTCTTCCTAATCCCATCTGGTGATCACTTGTGCACAAGGCCTCATTGCCCTTGATGGTATCACTGGTTGTGTAACAGCTGAGCCTGCTCTTGCTCATCCTCACCTCAAGCTGTTTCTGATCCTGGGGAAGTGCTGTGGTAACAGCTGGCAACCCCAAAGTGCCATGGGAATGGCTCTGTTTGCACTTCACTGGTGTCTGTGCCCACCAAATTCAAAGCAGGCCAATTTCATGTGACAGGGTTAATGAATAAGTATCAACTGATGTAGGAAAGGGCTCAGCTCTTCACCTTCCCATTCCACTAGTGCCTGGCAAGTTGCTGTCTGCAAGCAGGACCTCACTGTGCTGCACTGCTCCCAAGAAAAGCACACACCCAGGAGGGGTAAAGAACCAACATTCTGAAGATTAAGCAGTTTGGGGGCATAAATTCCACACATTACTGTTGAGATAAATGTGCCCAGTGACCCTGTACTCAAACATGTCGACAATATCAAAAGGGTAGTGAAGGCCATAACCCCCTGCTGGACCTGGGAGGAGGAAGGGACTGTGGGAGTGTTGAGTCTCAGATCCTTTCTAGTGACCTCAGCTCTCCCTGTTTGAGCAAAGCCACCTCCAGACAGATCTTCCATCTGCACCCCTCACCCACCACATGTGATTTCACCAAAGCTCCCTGCACCTCTGAACTGTAAGTGCTGAAGGACTCGGTAAGCACCTGGTCAGTGAGCAACAGTGGAAATTCCCCTGCACCCCTACCCAAAGCTCAGGGTGAGGAGCCTCCTATGATCATGCAGTGAGCAGCAATTGAGATGGACCAAGAGGAGGAGGTTGGTGTTATTCCAGAAGTTTGCTCCAGTGCCACATGCACACACACACACACGTCAGCAGGGATCCCCTTAGCACAGCTTCTGCTCAGGCTGTCTCTGCACCCATCAACATGCAGCTGATTCTGCCTCACTGCTTTGGCCCAAAGGATCAATATTGATTATCATATTTGAGATAGTGGACTGTAGAAGTGTGAGCTGAGGAGTGAATAAACCCCATGCATTCACTCATATTTCCCTTTAACAAGGATGGAAGTTGTTCATCAAAACCGGGAGCAAAACACTAAACATGAGTCCCCCGAGCCATCCCAGTGCCAGACCTGTAGGAAGCTATAAAACAGAGGCTTCTTAACCCCTTCCTACAGGAGATTCACAGCCATGAGCTGCACAAACCCAGCTGGGGAAATGCTACACTAAAGCCCCACTTTCTGCCCAAAGCACAGTGAAACAGCCAAGCATGACTGGAGGCAAGAATAAGGCCTGAGATTTTCAAGGCCCTCACCTCCAGCCCGACAGGTTCTGTGCCATCAAAACCACATCCCAAATCTCTTCTCCATCCCTGCATGTAAATCCCACTATCAAGTGGAGCTACCTGGGAGGGCAGAAAGAAGGGGCTCCCAGGAACGTTGTCTCACTTTGGTCTGTGGAGAGGTGAGACGGGCTCCTGAAAGGCAACAGACTGGAACAACTGCCCTGAGCTTCCAGGGCTCGTTAACTCTCCTTGGCCAGATCCATGATTTGCTACAGATGCATGGAGCAGGAATTTCCAGCCTTTCTCCAGAAAAGCAGTCCTGCATCCCAGGCTGATCAGCCACCCCACCAACCTCCCAGTTCATCGCAGATGCCTGAAATCTGAAATGTAAATCAAGTGGGGAAGGCATTAATGGCAGCAATGTGAAGGCTCAGTGCAAACCTTCCCAAGATGAACTGTCCTGACCTCCGCTGGGCTGACAACGAAAGTGTGACATCATGTGCAAACGAGCTCTAAATTCAAACCAGGTGCCGGGAGCTGCCTGGCATCGTATAGCTGCAGCACAAAGCACTGATGTGTGAGCAGAGATGCTGGGGGCAGGAGAAAGGCTGAGTACAGGACATGCTCAGCAACAAAACAGCCAGTGCAGCACAGGACAGAATTCTGCACTGCACGTGAAAATGCTGGGATTTGTGCTCCTTGGTGCCAGTTCCACTTGGGGCTAACACCGTTAAGTAAACAGAGTTGCTGATATTTATGTCCACATGTGTGAGTATTCCTACAGCTCTGGAATCAAGCTAGCAGCACAATAATGAGGGTTTTTTCCATGTTTGCTTATACTCAGGACTCCCTTAGACCTTGCAAAGTGCTTGGAGCTGCACTCCCAGGACACAGCTAGTGGAGAGCACTGTGATTTACAGCCAAAAAGCACATCCATGCTTCAGAGCCCCTCGTGGCCAGCCATCGTTCCTCTGCTGCTACCCCCTAAGGAAATGGCCTGTCCCCCATGACTGACCCTCACCTTGCTGCACAAGAAGGCCCTTCCCAAAGGGGTCTCCATGAGCAGTTTTTCACCCCATTAAGCACTGCCAGGCCAGCTGCTTACCCTTTCCCCACACCCCAGAGGCAGTGCTGGCACGGAGCTGTGCAGCCACAGCCTCTGAGATAAATTCTGCTGGCTTGTGTTCACAGAGGGGACCAGATCAGCACGGAAGAGATGAGTTTGCTGTCCAGGAACCAATACCTGGGAGGACAATAACTGCAGTTCTCACTGGAAAAGTCATTCTTTGTACCTTGATGTTTTGGAGAGCACAGTCCAGAGTAAAATCCATCACTGGGAGCAGATCAGCCTGGGAGGGGCAGTTGGGAACATTTCAAGATGTGATGCAAAACATCACCTGCACAACAGAGTGGAGATCCCACACAACTTGTGTAGATTGTAAACTGCTTTTTATTTTCTGCTGGTCGTTTTTTGGAACATGCCTTGGCTGTTCCACAGTGAACCTGAGACAAGGAGAACTCAAAACAGAAAATCTGTTGTACAATACAGAGGTCTGACATGAGCTGCGCAATTTTTACATCCAGATCATTATTGATTTCTTTTGGGAATTCCATTTCCACATGAAGTGTGGCTGGATGAACACTACTGAAGCACACAAGTACCAAGACCACCAACACAAACTGAGAAATTACACAGCCCTTTTATAATACTGAAAATTCTCTCCCACTGGCAGTAAGAATAAACAGGTCCAAAGGTTTCTTTGTATGGAGAGCAGCTACACTGAATGGTTTCAACATCAAAATCAACTTGAAAACAACAATTTCAGGTAAAGTGCTAAATTAAATCTAACTAGGAAAGGAGTTCTACAATAATCCTGGGTCTGAGCACTGTTGTTTGGCAGTCTCCTTCCTGCCACACTGGTTACAGAAAACACTCTTCACACCCAGCTTACCACAGCCCAGCTGAAACTTGAGCAGCCTCCAAATGGACAAGGAATGGAAATAGGAGAAAAAGAGAAAATAAATCAAAGGCAACCAATTAATTTTCATCTCTCACATTGTTCTTCCTGCTCAACTGGGGAAAGGGAACCTTTCCAAGTGAGTTCAGAAATGCTGTGGGGGTCCCCTCATCCATTCCTGTCTTCAGAGAAGAAAGTTGGAAAATGCTGATGACAGGCAATAAAGTAGAATCACTGAAATTTATAAATCTGGAAATTTGGAAGAAAAAAATATCTATATGCAAGAATAATGAAGAAAATATTTGTCAGCATTTGAGTGAACTGAGAGTTCCAGACTGGAGGCCTCTTCTGCTCAAAAACTTCATGGAAGTGCACAGGTGTGGGAAAACCCTTGAGACACAATGCACAGCACAGCCGTGGGAGATGAGAACGATAAATTATTCTGGTTTTTCATTGTGGACAACACTCATACCTTCTAAATTTGGGAACAGAATATTTTTTCTGCCCCTCTCTCTCCCTTTCTCTATATTTTAAGTTATGAACCACAGAAATTCAGAAGTAGCAGCATTTCTAATTCTTTTTCAGATGAAAGGTAACAGGCATTCTGTAAACTCCTGTGCTCTCCTCTCTGCACCACAGCCAAAACACAGTAATAGAGCTCAGCAGAGCTGTGAATTGCTCCCATTCATCCTCATCAAGTATTAACTTCATACACTGGAATGCACCATTCCAAAGTCTACCTATCAGGATAGTCAGTCAATAGTCAGGCTAGTTAGGATAATACCTAAGGATTAAAAACAATACTATAGTGACTTCTGCAGCACTACAGGAATCCACTGTAAAATTAACCCTGTATTTCAGGTATTTTCTCAGTCACATTTTCAAGATGATGCACACAAACCAAACTGCCTGAGGGCAACAGAGCATTACAGTGCAGGGCAAGACTCAGCTGTTTCAGAGCAAGGCGGGAAGAGCAAAAAGCTTAGCAAAGTTTTGCCAAGTTTCTGTCTCCTCACAGATAATCTAAGTATTCAGACTTAAGCATTATTGGTTAGAGTTTAAAATAAAGTGACTGCAGTGATGTTCTTCTGTAAAATTTATAATAAATACACTCCCTAAATTGTAGTGTCTGACAAAAATCCCTGAGTGTAAGGTCTCCTGTTTTCCAAAGGAGTTTTGGTTCAGTCAGACAGAAAATCACTTCCTGATATACAGCTGTCAGTGCTTATTCAAGGTACACTTTTACAAGGTATATTTTTAGTTCTCTACAGTAGTGCCAGAGATTCCATGAGCATCTGAATCCCTGCAGTGTGATAAAGCCTGTGAGACACAGTTATCAGAGGACAGCCACAGGCAGGAAGGCAGCTACACCTGGTTAACAGGAATTTGAATTGGAAGAATAAAGGCAAGTTCACTTTTTAGGCAGATAACGTCACAACTTGTGGTCACCTTGGTTTTCTGCTGGTTCAACATGCTGACAGCAGCCACTGCCAGTGCCACAGGAGGAGCTGGGGACTCCTGGCCAAGAGTGGATGTGCTGTTTCTGGTACTGCCAAACTATTACATGGCTCACCTGGAGTCACGAAACCTCTGCTAGAAACTTCTTTATAAAAATAACTTCAGCCTTTTCCAGGGATCTTTTTCTTTGGGATCCTACCAGAACTCCTGAGTTAGTTCCCTGGCCTCACTGTATGTGTCTATTTCTATATTAAACTCCTAGGTAGAAGGATACTTCCAAGCAAAAAAGGATTTCTGAAGCAGTACTAACCTGCACCACCTGGGTGGCTCCAGGCCAGCCATTAAAAATGAAAAGTATCGTCTGGACCCTGAGAGAGCCAAGTGATCTGTTGGCATGAGAAACCCTAGTTTGTCAGCTCAGGAATAGAGAAGGTGATTCCACCTCTGCTATTTGCTGTTCCTTCCCATTAGACAAGAGAGGACCAAGCACATTCAGTCAGCCTTTGCTTCCTCAGGGCATGAAGTCTCTGAAGAGATAAGGCCACTTTAAGGCCATCAGATTGCACCTGATAGAAGCAAATCTTAAAAAGACACCATAGTCTCAGCCACTGCTTTCAATCTACTACAATGAGGAACTTTTCTTGTGGGTACCCAATTCCATTTCCAACAAAGCCCAGTTGGTGTCGAAAATTGCATTCACATTCAGGGGGCTAAAAAAAGGGGTGATTATAAAACATGGAAGTTTATAGACATATGAGGTAAAGTTAGGGTTCTAAAAAAGTAAAATTTCCCTTTGTCTTCAACAGAGGCAGATTTTCATCTTTTAAGCCCAAATATTCTCTGACACACAACAGAACACAAAATATAGAAACACTTTAGTTCAAACCTGAAACATTTGTAAAAATGGGAATTAGAGAGAAAAAGAGAAAAGTCTTTCACTTGGAGGAATACTGAGGTACTTTGAGAAGTATTCAAAAGCACAAATTAATTGAAAAATGTCTATTATTAACTGCAAAATGAAAAAACAAAATGAAATGCTACTAAATGCTATTATGCTTAATGGGCAAAGCCTGCTAATTTAAAAATTACATCAGGATGATTCAAGTGTGCTGACACAGAAAACCTGTATTTCAAAAAAAAAATTAAAAAATATTATCATGATCTGCCCATTAAACTGGGCTAAGGCAGTTGCTCTCTAGATCCATCTTAGGATAAATTAAACACTTGGAATCAACAAGTTCTTAATCTGAACTGGTTGAAATTTTGGAAATTATTCAAGCAATACAAGTCTTTCAAGGATTAGGACAATGTGCATTATCCTAGGTGCAGATATCACATTATGCCCATAAAGACTGATGTAATGTCTATTTACCTTGTCTTGAAAGGACAAGTTATTTCAAGTGTCTGTTTTGTTCACCATGTGCCCTAAACCATTTTTGCATTGCAGAAATTCTCAAGAGACCTTTTTACCTGTCATTATTACATCATGAAAAACTCATATTTTAGAATGGCAAAGACAAATTGTCCAATAACTGAAGAGAGTGACTCAAGATTAAAAAAGGACCATCACTAATGTAGCTGAAAAGAGCATTACTTCTTCCACGGCAGCTTTGGTCAGTGTTTCACAGTAGTGTTGGCACCTCTCTGGTTCTTGCTGTGCTCCTGAAGCTCAGTTCAGACAGTGTCAGTAAGCTGTTACTGATCAACCCAATTGAAAATTATCAGAACCAAACTGAGAAGGCCAACACAAATGCCAAAAATAACCAAGGCACAAGCCTGTGAAGAAAGAAAAGCAAAAATTAATATTTTGCTGAAAGAAGCATTTTACATGTCCAAGGCTTAGGAAAGTCCATAAGAATAGGTACAAATTGTGTCTTTTAAAATAATCTGTAATGTTTCAAATTACCCAGTCTTCAAACACAAAATATCTGCTTAGGGGGAAACTAAACCAAGCCTGGGATAGTTTCACTGGGAACTCTTGGAGCAGTCCGGTTTCCCTGCTCACACTATCCAGCTGCACAAAAAATAATTTGCCCTTTACAACTTTAAACAAATTGAGAAACTGAATTTGTATTTTACTCAAAATACAATTAAAATTACAATGGATTTTTTTACATTTTTGAATAAAACCACAGTTCAAGAAACAGTAGTTTGCTGATTTATCACAAGGCCCCAAATCTGCTGGAACTAGTCATGACTTAAAATGGTCAGAGGGCATCATTATTAGATTTTCTTCCAGATTCCCTGTTTTGTCAATACAAGAGCAGCCCCATAAATCGTAAGAATAGCAGAAAGACTGTATAAACAGTTTGTCAGCATTTTGGCCACTGACATGAAGCTGCTCTGCTGAGCAGTGGTTAAAATGAAGACAGACAGTTACAGTGCAAAAAGCACAAATTCCAACCCAGAACTTAACCTACTACACCAAAAGAGAAACCACAAAGAGGAGGAAAAAAAAAAAGGAAGAGGACAAAAAAAAAAAGATGTTTTTGAGAAGTCTTGCATAGAAAACAAGCACAAAAACTGTTTCACTTAAATGCAGTTTAGCTTTGTACCAGCTGCCCAGACAGCATCAGAGTAAAAACTGAGGAGAAACTGGATTAAAAGTCAACATCTGAAAACTATAGGGGAAAGCACATACTCAGATCAGTGGTCCAGCACACGGACACAATGCCTGCCAAAAATCTCTGGTGAAGGAGTTTCAGAAAGACCAGAGCTACCAGTAAGGAATGAAAGAAAATGCTCAGAGATTTTGTGAGCGGCAATGAAAACAAGAGCTTTGCCCCTCGGACTGTGTGCTCCACTCTGTATTAAAATGCATTTAAAATGAGCCTATTTAAATATTATTAGTGCACATGAAAAAAAGAAAACATACCCCTAGTTTCTGTGGTGATATAAAGTCCTCTCTGTTAAGCTTAAGATAAAATAGTCCAGGATATATGAAAAGCAAACATGTTGATGTGGTTGAACCTTTAAAAAACAGGAAGATTTTGCTTAGAGAAGACTGAAGTCCATTGCAGAATCATATACTGAATTTCTTGAATTTAAAATAAAAACCAAGAAAACCAACCACCACAAGAACTTACCAACTACTCCAAATACATTTTTAATGTCAGGCACATACATTGCAAACAGAACAACAACTGTATTCAGTGTTAAGGTGACAAGGATATGGCAAATCCATGACCCAGGAAGATGAGAGAAAAACACCATCAACACAGCTTTCCTTGCCTACACAATACAAAGACAAACATTGTGTGGGTAAATACATACATAACATATTTTTTGATCTTATCTCAATTTCATAACCTTAAGAATTACATCATTCCAGATGTGAAAGAACATTTTAAAAATCTAAATGCCAGAAGCTTAGCAATAGTTTAATGCTTTGTCTCTCTGTAGTGTAGAGTGTAATTTATTACTGTATTAAAGCAAGATTTATCACATGGCCATTAGTCTTAAGAAATTACTGGCCCCTCCCTTTTTTGGAGGGACAAAAGAAGGCCTGGGGGATAGTGCTTTGTCTCTTTGAACATGCTTGGTAGCAAATGTCAGCATGTTGCCAATTGATTCATAATCTATACAGTGCTTCCATAGACACAGTTTTGCCTGTATCATTTTTTTTGGTCCTAACTGAATGAATTTTCAGTTCTACCACAGTACTGATAAGCTAAAGCAGAGGTTTTTTTGGTGAAATAGGTCTATATGTGTTTTTAATTTACAATTAAATTGAGTTTCAAGTATTAGTGTGCTTGTGTGTGGGTGCGTGCACGTAGAAAGGAAAAACCAAGTCAGCAAAACTCAATTTAAGACCAAAAAAAAAAATCAAAATAAACTTTAGAAGTTCTGAATCCTCTAAATTAAAAACAATGCTGTGGGCTACTTTTAATCTGAAATCTGTCTCAAGAGCACAAATTAGCTTAGTGGTTAGTTGTTATTTTGGAGCTTTCATGGAACATATGCAAATATGTGGTCTTTGATCAATCACTTGACAAGTGAATAAGATACACAAGACTAGATGTGACTCAAGAATTGCAGTCTGCAAAGCATTAGTGACCAGTGCTCACTGCCAGCTCCAGAGCACTCAGGAATACTCACTGGAAAATGGATTAGAGGGACTGTCAGGAGCACAGCAAACAGAATGGCTGCTCTCACAGTCATGATGATGGTATCGTTTGGCAGGTACCTGGAATAGCCTTGCAGCAATTCAGAGTCCACTTTGTCTGAAAACAAGACAAATTAATTGCTTTGTTAATCACTGGAGAGCTAAGGTAATTAGCAAGGCATATTAAGGTGACATTCAAATGGATCCATCTGCTTGGGGGATGCAGATACACTCTGGCATAACTGATACACTAGGATGCAAAATCTTCAGAGAAATGAGAAACTTGAGGAGGCAGTCCAGGCAGAGCATCTGCTGAAGCCAAAGATGCCTAAAGAAAAGACACAAATGTGAAGGAGACAGCATAAAAAAAAAAAGATGAGGAAATTTAACAGCAAAAGTCAGAGCACTGAGAGTGGGCTGCTACCCTGATTTTTTTTTTTTTTAAATCTTAACTCTGCTTTTTTGGACTTCAGAATGGACTGAAATTTTCAAAGTCCAGTCACTCTGTGAAGTTTCAAATTCACAGAAAACAGAAGAAACCATCTGAACCACAGAGAGATGAAACATGCCTCATTTCAAAGAGGGAATTCCTCTTTTGTTTTCAATTTAAAATAAAATGTTTTACATTTTCTCAGACTGGTGTTTTAGGAACAGGGAACAGACTTTCTCTGTTTAAAGAAGTAAGTTAATTAAACAAGACAACCAGAAAGTGAAAAGGAGAAGAAGCTTGCAAGGGGAAAAAACCAAACCAACCAAACAAAACAACTCTTACAGACATCCACTCTTGATTCCAGCATTTCAGGCTCCTGAGTCTTATTAAAGTTACTAAAAGAAATCGATCCTGCAGAAAACCAAAATCATTCCCAGTGAAACAGACTGAAAGACTACGGTCAAGACAGGGTCTTGTCCCAAAGAAATCATGGCAGTAAAGGTAACAGCAACTGGGATGGCTTCCAGGACTACTCTTTTTTCCTGTTTTTTTTTTTCCCCTTTCTTACTGAGATTTCATCTGGACAGATAATTACCCTGCACTGCCTGCTGAACCTCTCAGAGTTGCACTTAAACGTGTATTTTCCAACAAACCTCACAGAGACAGTCAGGAAACAGCAACAGTGGCCAATATGCTATTAGGGCCTTCAAGACTTCCCATATAATTTTTCCAAGGTTTCTGAATATCTAGGGAATATTTTCAGACATATGCTTACACTTGGGGGTAAGAGGTACAAAAGTCTCTAAAAATCTGGAATTATTAGACGCTGAAAATCAATATTCTTGGTGCTTTGTCAGAAACAGTCTCATCCCCACAATGAAGAATTTTAAAACACTCTGAAAGGAGAGGAAATCCTAATCAGAACTCTCATCTTACTGTCTAACAGTCTCCTGTAAGAATTTTCATTAATTCCAATCAGTAAAGATCAGCACGTGATCATCTAGTGTCAGAAGACATTAGAGTGATCCTCATAGATGACTGTGATGCATTTATGTGACAGCACTGGTATGAAAGCACTCCAGAATCAGTAAGTAGAGGCAATTCAATCAGACCAGATGTGTTACCATTGCTCTATGAAATAGACACTCACCTACTTCTGCCAAGGTTGTGATGGACCTTTACAAAAAGGCCACTATGTAGATAAGGGGTCTGATACCTTTCTGTGCACTTGGGACATACAAGAATACCAGACAGAAGAAGTCATCTATGTTTAAACTCTACTAAAAAACTGTACCCAGAAGTATTTAGAAGTCCAAATGTAGAGTAATAAAATTGGTACTACAACGCAGAGTCACCTGAACTCTACAGCAAATGAAAGATGCCTGTAGAATTCTGTAGGGCAAGTGTGATACCCCACCCACTCTTCTGATTGGTAATAAAAAGGTACATTTAGTTCATCAAGCACTATGTCAACAACATTTCTAAGAAATGTGCACTTCTTGGTTCAGTTCATGTATCAAACAGACACATTTCTGGCTCAGGAACTGCATGTAAGACCACGAGCATGTGCTGGAAAACCCAACTCAAAGCTTATCCTCTTGAATTTTTAAAATCTGAGGGTTCAAGTGTACCAGTGCCTGAAACATTCCAGGCAGAAAACATTTACCATTTATCGTTAACCCCTGTTCTAAGGATTACTTGAAGAATACACTTACCATAAAATGTCAGGTACCCAAAGAGAGCAGACAGAAAGTAAATTAGGAAACTCAGACCAATTCCTGTGACAGTTACCTTCTGCATTCTCCTTTTGGATGGACTAAAATGAAAAAAAAAAAAGGAAATTAGTGTTGCTTTATCTGTATTGAGGATGATTAAACACAGCACAATCTATATAGTACCTTGCCTTTGATAAGGAAGTACTAGCCCAATTGATGGCCACTGAGTATTCAGTATTCAGTGACAGTCTGTGCTGTCACTGGTATTTAGGGGGTTTAAAAGTATTTTTAATCTGGTAATTAAAAGGGCACTTTTCAAGCAGACAATTAACATTGTCCCCATCTTGTATGGAATTCAGACATCTTAGTGTCTCTTTTAATGAAAACTGGGATTTACACAGGATGATATCTATTCAGAGCCAGGAACAGAATCTCTGTCAAAAAACCCTCACTGGATCAGATGTGGCCAAATGCAGATTCAGGTACAGTCATAAAAATTAACTATTGAAGTACCTTAGCAAATGACCTTTTTTTTTCTCCTCATTGTCCAGGGCAGGACAATATACTGACATTGATGATGGAACCATATTTACTACTTTTCTCTCCTGTAAGAGAGAAAAAGCCAGTACAGACTAAAACTATACATTTCCCAAAAGCATGAAAGCTCCTTAGTTTGCAGTGTTTGATGGCACTGACTTAAAAATAAAAATTACTCAGGATTAATTTAGGGAAAATACTAAAAAAAAGGTTATAATTATATTTTAATATTGCATGTGTTGTCATACATTACCTTTGGAGCTCACAATAGATTGGCAAGACTGAGGTATGGCACAGAAAAGAGAAGGCCATAGTTGGTATTGCATAAGCACTCTAAAATAGAAAGAAAACATCTTTTAATTTGTTTGCTATTACCGCTTGTTCAAAAAATACCTGGATGAACTCAAAATTCAGTTCAAGTGTTGGAAGTCAGTAGAAATATTTCTAGATGAATGCTTTGAGACAAATCTCCACAACACAGAAATGGTGTCTCTAAATCAGTCCACAAAAATTCAACCTTTTCAAGTCATGTAAGTTCAAGTGGACATAGCTCAGTTTCATCATCAGGAGAAGTCATGCTGCCTATAAGCCAAAAACTGGAAGATTCTTTTTTGACTATACTGAAGCCAAGTACTTATGTAGAAAGAGCAGGATATGTCCCAGAGCCAGTGTATCATTTGTGAAATTCTCTAAGAAGTTTTCCAAATTCTAATATCCATGGCTACCTGTCAAATTACTGATTCCTTAACCCTGACCTGACTATTTTCTTATTACTCCTTCAGAAAAATTTGGATAAAACATAAAATACAACAGAAAATATTAACAGGAAATATAACATGCTTTGGCACCTGAAGTTTTAAGACAGTTATGTAATTAAAGGTGCAACCACACAATTAGTGGTGCATTATTCCAAAAACTTGTAATAAAAGAGATGAATGATCTTATACAGCTTACTGCAATTGCCAAGTGGAATAAGCTGAACTGTAACAAACACTTTTGTGCTGAAATAATCAGGCCTGTACTGGTAAAAGATATGCCACTTTCTATTGATAAAACTTAATTTTAAAAAGAAGTAGAGGTGAGTGACAAGATTCTTCAAAGCACAAAAGGCCAGGATCCCATGGTAGATGTTTCTTCTTTGATCTACAGATAACATTTGTCTCACATTTGCATTGCCCAAGCTTTTTTTTTTTTTTCCTTCCCCTTACCGTTTTCTTGGGAGGGGAGGGATGGATTTTGCTTTTTCAGAGAAATGCAGCCACATCCCTCCTAAATCCCACTACAGGGCTATCCCAGATTTACCTTTTTCCCTTCCTCTTCACCCCACAGAGACCAGGGTTCTACATGATGCTTCCCCTCCTGCAAGCCTTGATGGGTGGTGACATGATTTAAATGCCACATTAATTAACAAATACCAGAGCTGGCATCCAAAGAGATGCACAAGATTGCATCAGGCCTGAAGAATTAGCTTCAGGTAAGGAAAAACTAAGGTTAGGTCCAGGCAGTGTCAGGAAACCTGCTCTACCCTGCCAGTAACTAAGAGCACACAGCCAAATAGCACCAACTTCCAGCTGAGGGCATGTTAAGTTGGCTTGATCTGATTGCATGATGAGGCTGACCACTGCTTCATCTGTTATACTTTCTTCTTTGGTCATATTTCCAAAATATTTTCATAATTGCTAACTTGGACAGTCAGCCTTCATATAAAAAAAAAAAGTGAGACTGGATAACACTTGGCAGCAGGTACAGAAAATATTTCAGCAACCCATAATAAGTTTTACACAAGGACAGCTTACCCTGGGTAAGGCTTAAACCCCAATTTTTTAAAAACCACCACCCCCCTTTAAGTTTGTGTATTGTTAATAGAGATTACCTCTTTTGAAAGATGAAAGAGCTTTGCTTTACAATCCCCAGTAGAATTTGAAACCTGTAAAACATAAACACGAAAAGAAAAGGCATAATGAAAAAATAAACCCAAACCACAGACATGAAACTTTTCAGATTCTGTGATGATTAATAAAAGAAGGAATTTAAATTGTAAGCCATTCTGAAAGTGTTAATGTAAAAAAAGCATTACAGTTTACTAGTAAAATTAGGACTTCAAACCAGCAAGGACTTTACCTGTAAAGTCTCTATGGCACTACTCAGAGGTAGAGGACAAGGGATCGACCATTTCTTAATCATAACCTGCAGAGACAGCATATTTCATGTATGAATGATATCCTAAAAATCAGGTTTCAATTTAGATATACACAGCTGAAGTATCAGCCTGTTGGAACACACAGCAGGGAGCTACACCCCCAGTAAATTACCAGGCCTGCCTGGTAGACAGGCCACCAGAAGGAGACTTGACAGAAAAGCTTGTCAGTGCCACTCCATCCAGCTGCTCACCCTGCACAGCTGGCAGCCTTATGGCCCACGGATCTGGAGGTGGGGCACAGCAATGGGCTCTGACATGAGCTGAAATACAACCAGCACTTCCCAGCCACTCTCCCTGAGCTCCACACCAAGGGCCTCCCATCCGGAATTGCTGCTGTGTTAGCGATCCCAGGCTCGCGCCCCGAGCACACAAGCCCTTAACAGAGATAGAGCAGAGCCTAGGGCTAATCTTAAAAGGCAGAAACATATGGCTTGGACTAGAAAGCAAAGGAAAAACAATAAATGCAATTATTGTCCCAGAATGTCATTGGGCCTTCAGCTACACCCTGCTGGTTTAGGGACTGCCAAGTAACAGGGCTGAAAATCAAAGGGAAATTAAAATAAGGAATGTTACCTCCTTCTTCAGGAGCCCAGCTTAAAATGATAGTTGCATTGCTCTCCTCACCCTAATTAATTTCCTATTGTAGTTGCCTGGCTTTAGAGGTTATAATTCTTTTGGAAGCCTAGAGCAAATAATTAAAAACTTAATTAAGGACTCAGATTCATGAGAAGAATAACATGGAAGGGAGCTCTTCTCCTGGCTCAGACAACTGTGTTTTTTGCCTGCTGCCAAGTGGTGTTTCCCAGAGGATTAGATGCTCCCTCTTGTCACCAGTGCCAGGAGAGGCAAACAAATGTTACCTCTGGCCAAAATGTGGGGAAAGAAAACTGTGGGTACATGGCAGGCTGAGTGCATTGTGGCAGTAACATGTTTCAAATTGCACAAGAACAACTCACTCAAGGTATGGAACTAGGTGGGAGTCTGATCAACAGCAGCCTGCAAACACCAAGCACTAAAATATAATTTGGGCCTGTGTTGTGTTTAAAGGCACCCAGACAGGGGAAGGCTTTGAAGGCTCCAAAGTAGTCAGCTTTGGGGGAACTCTGTCTAAAGCTGGAATAGGCTTCCTGAGCCCTGGAAAGGGGCATGGAGCTGAAGGGCAAGGTTTGGGGAAAGTAAAATGTGCCTGGCAGTGGTGAGGGGAAGCTTTCCTGCAAGCTAAAGAGCAAAGATATATATAAACATTGCAGGGGAGGACCAGACAAGCCAAACCTAAAAGGCTGGAAAACATTTTTCTAAAATAAATGTAATACAGATTAAGAATAGACTGAAGTGGAAATAAAAGAAGACAAAATAAAATGCACTAGGTGCATTTAAAAATCTGTATTTATATTTGCCCACCTACTTAATTATTCAAATGTGTTTGGGTTTCCAATTGTAGTCTAATGAGGTTCCCCAGCAGGAAAGGATTTTTAAGCTGGCAGCACAGCCCAGTTAGCTGAGCAGTCATGCAGGCACCACAACTCCCCTCTAGAACTTCAAGCCTATTTCATATAAACATTCTTTTGAGTATAACAAACATTTGGTTTTAAGTGAAAAAAACCTTAAAAATCAAGAGAGATTCTGTGGGAAAAGGGTATTTTAAGACCAAACCAAAAACATTGCTAAAGAATAAAGTTAGAGGCTCAAAGTGTTCTAATAATCTCAGTCATTTTTTGTATCCTGCAGAGGGAAAACAGGAATCCCTTTATTCCAGCAGTACTGACAGCACTCAGCAAAGGGGCTGTCTGTGCATAACATCACTCATTACATATGGCAGGTTCCCAATCTGCAACATGCTTTGTTCTGGGAACATAAGAGATTTATAAAAACATACCATCAGCAATCATTAACACCTTTGTTGAACAAGCTAACAATAATGCTGTCTCCACATACACAAAAAAAATAAAAGTGTGTCTTTACGCTTCACCAATATTCAATACAGCAAGAGGGGAGGCAATAACAAAACAGTTTAACAATCAATTTCTTTTCCCTGAGGATTCAACTCGGGGAAGCATTCAAAAGTCAGAACCAAAAGTGCTCAGGACCTCACAGAATCTGGCTTTGAATTTATACTTATATACACTTGTTTATCTCCTAGATCAGCTCATCTCAGTGTCTGCAGTATTTTTGCAAGGGAAGACTAGAACCAGTTTATTGGTTTTAAAGGAAGAGATACTGAGGCACACAGAGGACATTCATGACGTGCCCAGGCCCCAGAGCAGAGCCCAGAACAAAGAAGTCTCCAGCCCTTTGCTCGGTGCACTCCCTGACCAGACTGACCAAGACGTCTCTTTTCTGCAGGCTGCAGTAAAGTTGTGGCTTGCTGGCAAAAAGCTGAACAGATGGTGTGCACTTGAAAAGGCACAGAATTACTGTATATGCAAAATATAATTATATCACTTCCATATGACTAACACAGTTCTCTTCTGGAACAAATTAAAACATATCTGCCACATAGAAATTAACAGTGTGCAAACTAAAACACCATTTCAACAGCACATATCACCCACTTCAAAGCAATTAGATATGAAAACTAAACCACATTTAATGCCTTTGACTTTCAGGGCCTGAACAAGTCAGAATATTCTGTCAAGAGTATTGGTTTTCTGGAAATACCCATAAAGGCTTTTAAAAATTTTGACCTCACTTAGATTTACTGAGGGTGCTGCTTTGCCATTTAACAAGAAAGAGTAAGCACACAAATTTAACCATTTCATAAAAAATCCAGCAGTCTGTACTCCTTCATTAGCACTCTCTACCCACTTTTTTTGATAGAGAATCACAAACTAAAATCTAGTTTAACTCATGCTTACACATTTGCTTTTTCAGGGACTGAAGTTGTTTTCAAATGCATCCACCCATTACAACAGCTTTCCTCGGAGATCCATAGGCATTCCCTTTGAAATCTAGGGAGCTGAACTGGTTTTAAAACCCTTGCAACTTGCTTCAGTCAAAGGCCTATGTCAGCGTTACAGTTAGTGCTTTTTCTTACCTTTTTTTTCCAATTCCTTTTTTATTTTAAAGATAAATTTTAGGAGAGAGGTCAAAAGTTAAGGTAATTTATAAATATTACAAATGAATTTCCATTAACTCTGGAGAGGCTGTGGCTGCTTCTCAATGTTCAGCTTAAGAAGAATACTTCCCAAGGTCCTACAAACACTGCAACTCTCCAGGGATACCCTAGGGAGATGTTTTGACAGCTTTGAAGTTTGGTTTTATCACATGGTTTAGTTCCTAATGGATTGCCTTGGTCTCCTGGATGGCATGTTTGTTCAACTTGCCTTCAACTCTGTTTATCCCTTTGTGAAACAGGTATTAAATGCAAGTCAATGCAAGCCAGAATGACAGGGCAGAGGGGGAACATTTTTGCCAGGCTCCCAAATAAGACTCAAACAGATGACAGAGTGAGAGCTGTTCAGTTGTACCACATATTACACGTGTGCATTAACATACTTTTTCCCTGTAGAAAGAAAAAAGTGCAACTTAAAGGCACATTTTCTCTCTTAGATCTGCCTAGCAGGTCTCACTTTTGGTATTTGGAAACATCTACCTCACAGGGGCCTTGAGAGGGTGAACATCAGGGTCAAAAACCCCCATATGGCTCAGAGAAAAGAACTTTTCCTTTCAGCTGGAAAGGAGAATAAGGTCATTGACGTATTAATGAATCTTGTAAACTGCCTTAATGAAGTTCTAGTTTTCTTTGCCTTTTTCTGAACTCTGTCACTCCATTATACATGTAAATTTAATTTATTTGGAGTATATTAAATTTTCTTCTGCACTAGTTGCAGTAAGTAATAGCTAGAAGTTAAGAAAACAGAATTCCATTCTCTGCTAGTAGGGAAACAAAAATGTATGTGCCAGCTCCCTTTGCTGCACCCTCAGCAAAAAAAAAAAAAGAATTGTTATATTTACCAGCCCAAAATATAATTATTTTAAATCTTTTCACGTGCTTGGAAGTTCATACACATTTCCAAACCTCAGCAAAACAAAAGTAATCTGTCCAAGCAAGGACATACTGAACTTAAGGAAAATTCTAAATTTCACATAAAAAGTCAAGGGGGAGGGGAAGACAAATTAATTTCAAAACAGACTTATGAAAACATTCAAACAATAAGGTAAAAAAAAAGATAAGCTGTGCAGAGATTTTTAACTTACCACAAGAGTAAAGTACACCGTAAAGAAAAATGATAAACTACTTGTGTAGCCAAGAAAGCCTGTAAAATAACAGTAAAAATAAAAGAGAATTTATAAGGAAAGTGATCCTAATGTACAGCTAAAGCTTTACATTTTAGGCATGTTTTCTATTACAGTGCTTGGTATCTGGGGCTTAGGACTCAGAATAACAACATTCCAACTGCCTGTCACAGATCATTTATGTAGTTTTGTAGGGCAGAATTAGAACTGGCTTACCACTAATGGCATGCTGTAAGTAAATGCAGCTCTTTAATGTTCTGCTGTAAAGATTTTATTTTAGTATTGCAGACAAAATACTACTGCAACCCAAGTAATAGGTTAACTAGGCAGGGCTGGAAGGCAGAACACACTACAACAACTTAAGTAATCACCACCACCAGCAGCCCCCCACCAGTTTAAATAAATAAATAACCCATTAAGGTTTTAAAGTCTTCAACTGTAATTGCTACTAAAGTAGAAAAATATTCACTTCTCTCCTTTAATTACTCACCAATTTTAGGAAGAAGGGCCAGAGGAAAAACAATGCAGACTGAAGTAAGCAGCAGCAGCAGTTTCCCATCAAGGTACCAAGACCTGTTGGAAAATCTATTTAGGACTGATACAAAGCTCAGGAGTCCTAAAAATATGTTTAATTTAGAACTGTGATCTTAGACAAAGCAACCACTAGGAAAAGAAAAAAATAACTTCTTGTGTCACATGCTATTTACATGAATTTGTACTCCTAGTTTCTACACTGATATGAAACAGAGCTCCCAGATAATGAGGGAGCAGATCATCATTCCATAAGAAACCAGCATTGCAGGCAATGTTCCATAGGCAAGTGTCTGCATGGATCAGGGGTCTGATCCATGCAGGTGTGCCAATTTATTTCTCAGCAGCACAACACGCAAATCCCCACCTTGATTCACAGCAATGGTCAGAGGGAAGGATGTTTCATACTCTGCAGATTTCCAGCAGAAGTACTTACATAGCACACTGTGTGTATCTAAAAGTGGATTACAATTTACACACCTGAAGAAACAGCAACATCAATTCCCACTCACTGCTGAGCTTCCCTTCCTTGCATACATCCATGAAAGAAGTAAAAGACAGAAGGGATGGAAATTATGCTGATGAAATCTGGTGTAATGTTTATACATAAAACCACACCTATTAAAAAGCATTGTAGAGGCTGTGAGGTCCTCACATATTTAAAATCTATTTGAAGCATCCAAATCCCATCTCTGAACTGAGGAAAGCACAGATGGATAAGTTGTTAAGTAACAGAAACATCTTGAGGGCGGCTGCCCTGACTTGGCAATAACCATATCCTGTACTGATAAACATCTTGCACATCAGCCTCCGACTTTACCACCTATAAACACCTTGACTTTTGACCTTCCAGTTTATTTAGTCCAGGATATGGTTAGCACCTAATAAACAGGCAGCACCTCAAGTTATCATGAGGAAAGTACCATAACACCTGTGCTAGAGAAGAATTACCATACAGGTATATTAACTACTGCTATACATCATGGACAGCCACTTGTGTCACTTGTTTGAAAAAAAGATGTAATGTAAGTGAACAGAGAAATTTCAAGGTTGAGGGCATCTTTACTGTATCAAACCCAAAGGAACCGTTAGGTGACAATGTCTCTAGTAAAAACAAGTCAAAATACATCATTCTTCAAAAAGTGTATTATTAGCTAGGTCTGCTACTGCTACAGTGAAGAAGCAACTTTGCCCAGATCAGCTCCTTGCTGTAGTATTTATTCTTCACGTTGTTATCATTTAGCATTCATATATTTTTAAACTTTTTCTTTCTTTCCAGTCTGGTGGATGTTCAGATAAGGAGGAACAGCATCACGGCAGAGGACATAAGGATCATGCACTATGTGTAGATGTGGGACCTCTGTCTAAATTTCCTGATTCTAGACATGCAGCAAACCCACAGCTGCCACCGAGGTTCACAAGCTCAGCAGAACAGGCAGAAAATTATTTTGGTTACTTTACGGTAAATGAAGAAACATTTGTGGGCGAGGGGGGGAACAGAGAGGAAAACAGCAGTGAGGAAATGAAGGAGAAAAAGTAATTTTGTACATTGCTTCATTTTGGAATACCAATTCTTATACTTAAAAAGATCTCAAAA
The DNA here is from genome assembly GCF_009650955.1 of Corvus moneduloides. Taxonomy (NCBI): domain Eukaryota; kingdom Metazoa; phylum Chordata; class Aves; order Passeriformes; family Corvidae; genus Corvus; species Corvus moneduloides. The sequence continues at coordinate 5,701,898 of NC_045481.1, read as the reverse complement.
GAACTGCATAGTGGACTGCTTATCAGAAAATGTGTCCATTTTGTCCTCAAAGTACTGTTGTAAAAATACACTTATTTTCCAAAGGCAGAATAAATGTTTTGATAGTGCCTTTAAAATCAATGCGATCTGTAAATTTAATCCTATATGATAAAAGCATTCAAAATATGAAATACAGAATATAAATCCTTGACTCTGCTGAAAAAGCTTTGGCATGCAGATGTTTCTCCTCCCTCCCCCATATTTTAAGTAAAAGCAGACATTTATAAATCGCTTTAATTTCATTCCTGAATTCAACAGAACAAGATATTCATATGTTCTAAATTAGGATCTTACTCTCAGTCCATATCAATTATACAACACACAAGCAAGACAACTTAATTGCATCAATCACATCCTCTGACAGGGTCATTAAATGTTAACAGAGGGCTCACAAATTACAACTTTTTAACGCAATCCTCATTTCATGTCATCAAAACTATGTGGAATTCTTGTTATGCAGACAGAAACATCTCCACTCAATATTAATAAATGTTCATATTGTATGGTTTTGGTTTTTAAAAAGACATGAGGATGTGTTAGACTGGCTCTGAGCCTTTCAAACACACACACACCTGCTAACCTTTATCTATAAAAATAATTTAATGCACAAAACATTCTTTAGATGGGTTTCCCAAATGTACAGCTCTGGAGGGTTTATGCATATAAAATACTTTCACAGATAGTTTAACTGACACTTTTGATACATCCTAACTACAGTTAAGATAAATTCTGCACCAAATGAAAGAGTATCAGATGCTATAATGACTTAACAAAAACAGAACAGTTGTACAACCACATCTGGAAACAAGTGGTCCAGGTAAAGAAGTTGAATCAAACTATTCAATATTTATGCCCTTTGCATAAGTAAGTTGCTGCTTAGACTTGGTATGTGAGTACCTATTTTTGTTGAACAATTGCCTACAATTTAAAATATCTGCTAGTAAAAACATACACTTAACATCTGCAAAAAAATACACAGAAACAAAAGATTATGCTCTACCACGGCCATTAATATGGCAAAAGAAATTAAATATACATGTGGGCATGCATGTGTGCATGTTCCTGGAATACTGCTTGACCACTGCACTTGAACAATTTGCTTGCACAAATACTAGAGGAGGGAAATTGTGTTAAATAAACACTGATTGATGCAAGAACTACAATTAACAGAGGCAGAAACTGGATGAGACCAGGCTGCCAATCACCTAACCACTAGAGCTGTGGTTAGGATTCCTATGGACAATCTCAGCTCTTTCTAAATGCAAGGTTGAACTTCATTCCCATCTCAGACTGTAATTTCAGCTAAGGAAGAAGCGTGGGTGTTGGCAGAGCTGACAGATCACTGAGGATTACAACAGCTATGGGGATTTGCAATAAACGCTTCAACACCGCAACCTTTCTGTGTGTTCACATCCAGGAGATCTGAGGTAGGACCTGGACAGACAAAGCTGTTGGGAGCATTATCCCACAGGCAGAGCCTTTTTCAGACAGAACAACCCTCTGAGCAGCGCACGGGACCTCCACATTCTACCCACAAGGAGTTTTCTTAAGCTGTTTGTTTCAAAGTGTATCTTTGCTGAAAGAAAAGTCACTTTCCATAAACAGAGCTGACATAAAATTAAAACCAGCAGTAAGAGATGTTAGATGCTAAATTTGGGGCTGGCAGATTGGAATACATGCAGCAGATACAGCAGCAGCTCAACACCACTGTGTATGGAGAGTGAGGCTGAAGTATGAGCTTGAAGGAGAAGGTTACAGCACCCAAATGAAAAGCTGATGACTACTGCAGCTGGAAGAGATACATTAGCAGACTAAAAATAACATATATACACAAAATGTAACAGTTTAGCAAAAAAAAAAAGAAAACTGACAACATTACTAAAAATGTGAAAGACAGAAAGCAAGATTACAGCCACAATTAATTTTTCAAACTCATTATAAAATCCAGAAGTTGTGATAAAATAGAAAATCAACTAAAGTACCTTTTAACAAACTGATTTCCCACTTAAAATTCACCCACAACATTCAGGAATAATACAACCATCACGCAGCCTTGAGACAATTTCACCACATTTCAATCCAGAGCAAGTTTTGAGCTGAAAACATCTGAAAATAGCAGTTTGGAAAAACAGCTGTAATGCAGTCCAAGATACACTGTTACGAATGACAGCAGCACTTGAACAACTCAAACAAGATATCTCAGTGCTGAAGCTGCAGTGTTTGCCTTAGCACAGGCACAGATTTCTTGCGACAGTTCTGATGGAAATGTGAGGGACACACTCCTTACAAACAGCTTTACAGCTAAACTGCAAAAAATAACCTCTTTCATGGGAGCCAAGTTTAGGAATTATAAACCAAGTCTGAAAACCTGGCATTTTTCCCAAGACAAGTCCAATTACTAGAGCAAGACAACAGAATATTTCAATATAAATGCCTGCCATTTTTTGTACTGTGATTTTGAATTAAGTGAAGTGATAACATGACAGCACTGGAAATGTTTCTTCTCCTCTCCTTCCAGTATCTTCCTGGTTCCCCTTCTAAAATATTACAGAAGGGAGATTCCTGTAGATGGAGTTTTGCCACTGACTTTGAGGTCATCGGATGGGAAATCGCCATGAGGAAAGAATCACGCTCCGTGTGTGTGCTGCAAGATTTGCACTTGCCAAATACATTTCATATTCCAACAACTCATGTAAATGACTATTTTCACATGTGATCTCAGTGAAGTGCCAGTACCCACGTCCTTCAGCAGTGCTGAACCCCTTTTTTCTTCAAGACAAACACAGAATGTACAAAGCACCTTTCCTTACCCACTCTCGGCTCCACTCAAAAGCCCCGCAACAGCCCCAGGAAGTTCAGACTTCACAATCAACAGATAAGATGACATGGCTGCAAACAGAAGCAGGACAGATTTAGCAGAAAAACAGCAGCATCTCAGCCAGCACGGCTGGACCGGCATGGTTACGCCTGGAACATCTCAGCTCTGTGTGAGACACCACGGCACCAGAACCAGAATTTATTTTCTAATATACTTCCTTTAAAAATAGCTGCTAGTATTGCACTGATGTCAGCTAATGCCTCCAAAGAGACTGTTACAATGTGAGTCTTGAAACAAGGAAAACATAATCCAGAGGACTAAAAGGCAAAATGATATAACATATAGGCCTGCCCTTCTACCTGGGAATACAGACCTACAGGCTTGAGACAGACTACACAGCTGCAGCACTCCTCCTTTCTCTTTACGAAACATTATTCATGATGAGAGTAAATAATATTTGTTTCTCTCAATACAGTGGGGTTTTTTAAAGACTCTGTTTTCATAGTTGTTCAATTGCTGTTACACTAAATAAATACAAGACAGAAATTCAAACACAAGAATAGGACTTGAAAGGATTTTTTATACTGCAAGGTTTGGTCCTCAGAGCTAAGATGATTATCAGTGACAGATCCCTGCTTCTCATGATAAATCCATCACCAACAAGATCCCAACAATAATATCAAGTGCAGAATTGTACAGGAACTGTGAAGCAGAAGAGAAATTATTAGCTACTCTTACAGGAGTGTTGACTTGAAATTAAGTGTTTTTCATTCTATTCAGCAGAAAGCAATGATGCACACACAGAAATCCAAAAGCTCCTTCACAGTGCCACTTTTCTCCTTCACTAAATAAAGTGATCAAAGGCATGAATGAGAGGTTTTTAAATCCCAATTTATACAAGTCTGATACCTTCATATACTGTTTGTGTCACTTTTTCATGTAACCAGCAGAGAATTACTCAGAAAAATCAAGCTTTGCAGACAGTTTCAACGAACATCAAAGCCTAAATGAAACTAATTTCCATCCAGCAGCAGCAAGTAATTTTAGTAACATAAAAAAGCTTAGTTACATTCAATCCCTGACAAAAACTCATCTGTTGTATTCAAATTTTACTGTTCTGTATTTAGTAATTCTTTAAAATTTTACCACAGTATATTTATTCATGCTTTAAAATTAAAACATATATTTTGAAAAGGTAAAGCAACAAACTTTCATAAGATGATATTTGAATAAGTTTGTGGGGGTATTTTATTTAAGGAATGCTTTGAATCTTAAAAGAAAAGATGTGTGGACTCAGACACTGCTGTACACAGCAGTTACTGTTAAATTTTGAAGAAAGGGTAAGGTGGTCCCTATGAAGAAAGAGAATTCTATTAATACGAAGTGACATCTACCTACCACAAGGTTAAATTAAAACCATTTGGTAAGTCACTAAATAAGGAAATATTCACTTCTTCATAACTAAATGTTCTGGTTTTTCCAATATTCATGTATATTTAGTGACATGTAGCTGTTGATTGTGTGTGCTGAGGTATTTATCTGCTGTCCTGATTTACTCTCCTACAACAGAATGTAGGTTCAACCAGAGAAAATTACAGCATGCATATTTCTAAGTCACTAGAATTTATAATTAACCCAATTTTTCATGCTAAGTTGCAGGCGTGAAATGCATATTTCACTCAATTTTTTTTAAATACTAAGTGGGAGAGGAGGGAAAGGAAAATTCCTCTAAACTGCAATTCAACCTTATTTATCCATTAGCCTTCTCCCCTGTATGATACAATTCTTTATACACAAGCAAGTCAGAATTTTCATATATTTATGTCCTTCAGAAAGATTTTAAAACTAGGTTTTTGCAGTCTCCACTGCAGAAACCTTCAAATTAATTTCCAGATCAGATTTCCTCCAATATGCAATCTGTCACTCTGCCCTTGCATTCCTATTAGCCTCTGGCTAATCACTTGATCACTTATCCTTTGTTACTCACTCTTTGTTTTTGAGAGGAGTCCTATTTCACTGAATTCCACTCCTAAGGAGGGAGCCAGTCCTGCACCAAGGAACTTGTGCATGCTGAACATTTGTGTGCATCTTTCTTCCTTTCTCTGGGCATACGGGAAACAACCTCACATAGTAGGATTTCCACCACCCCCCCCCCCCATTTATATTCTCGTTTGCTCTACAAGATGAGTAATGAATTATAAATAATTTTATTTACATCCTGATGCTTCAACAAGACCTGAATCTTGTACATGAATCTGAGCAGGATGCCCATGCTTAATACAGTTTAAAAAGCCAAATCCTGCTTTTAGTTCATTTGCAAACACAGTTTTAATTCTCCTCAGGAGAAACAACTCCTTGTAGCTTTACTTGGCATGAAGACACTAACCACTGTGTAACTCTGCAACACACTACAGAATGAGCAAAGAACGTGGGTTGGTTGGTTGGTTTTTTAAAGATGAAACTAAAACAAGAAGAACTAAAACAATAGGACAGTCTTTTTCTACTTGAGGAATCAAGAGCATAAAATACGACAGACAAAAAGTCACGTATCCTTTGCTCCAAATAACAACTCGTACCTCACTTCCCTGCCGCCTCCTGCGACCGAAGCCACGTCAGGCTGCGTTGTACAAATGAAATGCCAGCTCTCCTTGGCAGCCTTAACGTGCAACGGAAGGAAGAGATTACACAGGCACGAGACTGAACTGTGACACAAGTGAACACAACAAAAAGCACACCCTTGTGCTCTGATTTACCCCACCTGGAAATACTGACAGAGACACCTACTCCAGCACTGAGGGAGACGGGTTTCCTGCAGAACAAATGGCGTGCGATGGTGCAGTCCGAGGCTGCAGCAAGAGGGGGATGCCAAAAGGGCTGAACTAGAACTACGTGAGCAACCTTCATACGGTCACTTCCTAACTTTCAGGTCCTGAATTTGCATGTATTATGTTACTTTTAGGTAATTTTCAGTATGCATCAAGTGCTACTTGATGGAGAACTAAGCAGTTCTGAACTTCTCAATGGGCCTTGACACACCAGAACTCAAAAGAAATCAGAATTATATTAATAGTTCATTATTCAGTAGACTTGCACTGTGTTGAAAGCAGCAAGACATACTGCTCTTAAAATACCTATCACTTTGCCATGTTCTGAAAACTTGGTATTAGCTCTTTCACAGAAAAAATAAGAAGTTTATTAAAATATAAAATAGAGTATTTGCTTTACACTTCCATCACTACAGCCTGCAGTGCCACCATAAGCCGTGACTCTCTATAAATACACAGAGCATGCATACATTTTTCAGAATGTCTTTGCTGTGCTACAATATTGTTTAACACTGAGCATATGTGCCCCTACGTGAAAAAAACAGTTACTAGAGAAAAGGTTATGTTTTTTAAATAGTCCTCAAAATACCTCTTCTGAGGTAGCCTCATCTTAAAATATGTGGGTTGCTGTTTGGTTAACAGCAAAAAAACCCCTGTAACTTCTTATTATCCTACCCAAAAAGAGACCAAGTGCTGAAGTCCACAGCAGTGATGCCAGAGAATGTACAATAAACTTATACATAAACACAGAATTCATGAGGATAAATCCCTTCAAATCAGTTCATTGAAGGAACTAAGGCTTCTGGTTAGTTTTTCCTCATCTACCACTGTAGATGAGCATATTAGAGCCCTATAAAAATGTCTTGCATTTTTAAGCACTGTGCAAAGATGGAAACAAGTTCCCCTCTAAACTTCCCACAGGAGAAGACAGGGCCGGTACTGTTTCTAATATTTCCTCCTAGTGGAAGCTTAAAAATAAACATTAGGATAATTTATCTGGTTTCAAATGTAGATGTAGAATGGAGTGTGTGACTGAAGATGTTATCCTTGTTCATGTGGAGAAATTCCAAGAACTGAAACAGGTTGTCATCTTCTTTGCTTGTCTTCCTATTATGGAGACTCATCCTGATGAATTTCTGCTCCCTTGCCTCCCTTTTCCTTCTACCTTTAGCTTTTACCTGAATTAGTCTGGAACTTAACTATGGCAAGCTTAAAAAACAAACAAAAAAATCCTTCTTATTCTACATGGAACACACGGGTAGCGGATTTATTTTGACAAAACTTCATTAGTTTAATTATTTCTGTACATTTATACTAAAAGAATAGAAAAGTTTCCTACACAGCTCATCACATATTCCATTCTGTAGTACAGCTGCAGGTTGAGATTTCTGTCTTTTTTTTTTTTTCTATTATTTAAAGCAAGCTTAATATTCTTTACCATAGCAAACCTTCCAAGAACCATTCACTGCAATAGGAAAACACAGGAGCATGGGTCATCAATTGTTGAATTAGTACAGGAGCTGACAAACCTGCCCTTAATTAAGGCAGCTCTGCACTGGAAATCCTCACTTTGAATCAGTCAGGGTAATTAGGCTTTCAGGTCAAAAGTAAACTGTGCTGTGAAAACAAACATTTGAGTTTGTTTGAAAACAGAATTAGATTTCCCATACTTAAAGGAACCTCAGTAATTTCTTAAGGTATTAAGGATGCAGGTCTCAGCGTGTAACAAGCTGTATTTTATTTTATTCTTCCGTGACTTGCACCATTAATTTATTTTCAAAGTTTCTGGAGTACTGTTGTTGCTGATTACACAAAGGTAATTCCCATCCACCCCCTCAGTCTGAAAAAATAGTTGCTTTATTTAAATTTGAAGCAAATTTTGCAAATACGTTTAGAACTAAACTGCAGAATGGATGAACTTGGCGGGGGGAGGGGGGTGTGGAAAAAAAAAAGAAAAACACAAAAGAAAATAATTTGCAATTAAAAAATGTCCAATTAACTTGATAAAAGTGTCTTTTTAGTCTCTGCACAGCATCTCTAAGCAGGCACTCACAGAAAGCACACATATATATGTTTGCATAGGGGGGAGGTTAGTTAAATATTTCATTGTTTACCTGGCAGAAAAACAAAGGGGAGGGGACTGGAGGTTCCCGAGGCGCCGGGCTGCCGGCAGCTCTCCCGGGAAAGTGGCCCAGGGTGTGCGGGGCCGGGCCAGGCCAGCAGAGGGTGGTGCTGCTTTTTTCAAATATCTGCTTTTCACAGTGGCTACGCCTCTCGATTGACTTCGGGAAGCTTGAAAAAATACGAACCAAGAGACTGTAAATGCATATTTAGGGTGTCTCACACTCACAGCAGGGTCTCTGTGTATTGTCACCTTGACTGTATTAACAGGCCCTAAAATTACAGAGCAGCATCACCCATTGGAACGAATCCTGTCACTTCCAGTCACTGCCTGCAACATTCAGGCAGTGCCGAGGACAAAACAGCACTCCAGGGATACGGAAGGAGCTTTTTTCCTCATTACTTGTTCTTACAAAGAAGAAAAACTTGTACCTTTGAGGACATGCTAACTGCAGAATATAGAAACAAAAAAACTAAAAGCATCAGTTATAGAAATTACACTGAATTAAAGGGTATTTATATGAGAAAACAAATAGTTCTTTGTAAAATTAAGATAGCTGTCTGGAAAGCTGAGTTCCAACGAATGGCTGCAATGGCCACCTGGGTACAAGCCAAGGCAGGTTATCTGAAGAAACTGAAAAAAAAAAAAAGGTATTGCAAAAATGCCTCACAGAGACCACCTAAGCTACATGGTGGTACCGCAGGTTCCACTGCAGCACTTAAGCCCACTGCTAACAAATTTTAAATAATTCAACTCCTCAGCAGCTTGGACTGATGTTTGTGTGTGTCACAGGCACCAGCCCCTCTGGGCTCAGCCGTATCTCAGGCAGCAGTGACCTTCAGCTGATGGCAGCCCCAGCCCTGGGAAGCATGCTGGAAAGCTCCGCATGCTTCCTGCTAGACCTCAGCGCTGGGGATTTGTTAGTGTTGGCAACGGGCTGAGAGCTGCTCTTGTGCAATACTTTATTGTGTTTGTCTCCATTTTTCCACTAGCCTTGCTAAAAAGCAGCCCTTCTCTAACTTTATTACGCATGCTTTAGGAGTCCTAAAGATTTTCTCTTGGGCACACAGCTGCAGACTGTCCTTTTCAGTCACATCCACAGAGGGGACAATTCTAGAAGGAGAAATTGCTGTACTCCTTCCTTCCTTCTTCCTCCCCTGCTTCAGAAAGCACCTAGGAAGCTCACAAAACTTCCCTGGCAGGGGAGGGAGATGGGCTGTGGGACTCCCAGCCACAGATTGGGCCTGCTGTGCCTCATCCATCACTTCCTAGAAGCACAACACTATTAAACAATAGCAGGGACTCCATCCAACTGCAGTTGCTCCTGGGAAGGATGACATGAGGAGCCAGCAGAGCCATGGAACTCAGCATTGCCGATAGCAGCCTCCCTCTCTCCCTGTGTGCCTCCAGGCCTACAACTCCCCAGGGACCCTCTCCCTTCTTTGAGGGCACCTGACAATCTGGAACCCTTCAAGATCCTCTTCTGCACAGCAGGTGAGAAATGGACATCGGGAAGATCACTCCAGGGAAAGATGTGGGTGACAGGAAAGGGCTGGGAAGAGCAGATGAAGAAACTTCAGCAGCCTGGCAGTGCAATTTGACAGTTCCCTTCTTCATCACGTGCACTTTGCACCCACACACACCAACCAGCCCTTTCAGGAACAAGGCAGCTCACGTGAAACTAAGCACTGTTTTTTTACATTTAAAGGGCTGCTGGACTGGGTCAAAATACTGAGAAAGGGAATGTAAAAAGTAATAGCACTGGCCATCCCACTCCACCCTTGATTTTCCTACATTAACAAGTACCTATATTGCAAGAACAAGAACATACTGATTATAAGGAAGGCAAGGCAAATGTTCTCCAAGTTTAATCACTCTAAGCCCTAGATATTCTATAAAGTCTTTTGAGCAATGGTATGAAAATGACTTTAATTTACATTTGGATATTGAAAAGTTAACTCATTATCCTGGTGCATCCTTAGTTAATCTCGTTACTTTAAAGGATTTTGGTATTTATGTTACTTGGATTATTTCAATGCTTTCCAAGGGACGACTAAAAATCTGCAGGAAAAGTTGAACGCTCATGTTAGAGATGCATGTTAAAATTACAATGTACTTGAAATAAATTTTTTTTAGCCTTTTAATTTCCAAATTTGACCAATCAGTGCTTTCCTGCAGCTGTACAAAAATGTTTTGGTTTTTTTTTCCCCCGCAGGTATCTTGGTAATAGAAAAAGTCAATTCCCCTGTCTACACAAATCCCTAAGTGTATGCAATTACAACGTCAAATTCAAATTTGCACATTAAGCTTTCTTTTAAAAAAAACCAAAGATGACAAATTGGAAAGCATAACTATTAAAATGATTACTAAAACACTCTCTCCACCACAAATTAATGTAAATTACTTCAGCACTTAAGACTATTTTTAGAAGGGATCAGAGCAAACTTTAAAAAAAGCCCAGACTAGATGCAGATAGTGACAATAACCCTGTTATAAAGTTGCTTAATCACAAGCCATCTTTCATTATCTCATGCTCCCAATCAGTTCTGAAATAAAATACTGTATGATGCAACGTGCCCAGGTCTGATGATGGAAGAGGTAACAGAAAACAATTTTATTTTTAGCCTTACTCTGAAATCAAAGATGTTGACAGAGTCTGGATGTCTGCCCAACAGGCACCGTGTTACTGGTTCCTTCAGCCAGACAGAAAAACAAAAAGAAGGGAACATTACAAACCAGCACGACAGGCAGAGCCCAGGTTTTACACTTAATCCCAGCATGGATCTCATTCAGGACAAACTACACTCCACAGTTTCACCACTCCCATTTAAAACCTGCAGAAGGACCAGAAAGACAAGAAAAATTCTTTTCTTTCCATGCAGTTCTTTAAGAGTCAAGGCTGTGTGAAAAGTGAAGAGAACTCTTCATCTCTTTTTTTTTTTTAAGAGCCTGTCAGCCTGCAGTACAGTCACGTTCAGAGCTGCTTCCTGACATGGGGCTGACTTGGACTGCAGCATCCAGCATGCACCACTCTGGGGCTCTAGAGTTACTGAGCTGAATTTTATTAAGAATGGCCCAGAAAAGGTTATGAACTGTGATGAGGAAGAAATGAGAGTCAGATTTCCTTTGACAACAGAGTCTTTTACATGATCCCAGAATCTCCGCAACCTGCTCTGTGTATCCCTCCTTCTCTTGTACTGTTTATTTAGAGGTCCACTCAAACGGAAAAGGAAATTAAAAGATTTGTCCATTGCTACAGAACATCCTCTAAAACCTGTATGAATAAATAGTCCTTCATCTTGGAATTGCTATGGTCACTCCTGCCTAAAATTAATGCTTGGATTTTTATAGCCACCTCAATTGGGCAGCTTTTATTATATTGGAACTTTTAGTATAAGAAAATATTCCAAGTTTACCATGAAAGCACAGTTACTTGGTCTAGTTCTAGGTGTCTACACAGGGACAAAAAAGAGCAATCACTGAATTGTCTGGACTTGGCAGGTAATCTTAAAGGAAAGAAGAACAGCACTGGAGCTGTTTCCTTCTGTTGATGTATGTGAACATGGGTATCCTTCTTGGTGGTAGGGGACAGATGAGGGAGCTTTCAGATAATTCCCTCATTTAAAAGAAAGCATCCAAAACATCTACGACAAAAGAAAAATTGTAATTGTTCTATTAGACTTAAAATTGTTCTGTCTACTTTCAAACAAATAATTTCTAAATACTTAGTGACTGTGAGCATACCTGAGTAAGAGTTTTAAGGACACAGACAGGGAGTGTTATTTTATTTTGCCATGCACCAAGGAAGACAAAATATGAACAGTGTAAGTGGATAACCCATATGATGTAAGTCAGGAAGATAAACAACTCCCCCAAAAAAACAAGTTATTGAGCTAACAAAAAGAAAGCTCCCATTAATGCAGAACATATGAAACATCACGGCTAAGTAAACATTCACTTGCTACACAAATCACTAAAATGCATAAGCAGGTTCCAACAGCAAAACCCAAAACACATGATCTGATAAAATGCAGCTACCAGATACAAATGTACAGAACAGCAGAGAGGAGATGCTGCTTCCTGAGCCCCTTCCAACGAGCAGTGCAGCTCTAATGGATGTGCTCCACATCCTGGGATGCAGCAACAGGCAGACAACCCAGCCCCCAGAACTCCCCCATCTATCCCACAACTACAGCCCTTCTGCTTAGCATGATCACAAAAGCCTTTCCCTTGAGTTTTCTGTTCCTTTAATCAGTTTCTTAAAAATACTTTAATTATTGCCTTTGGTGTTAGTGGAGCTTTGAAGCCTGTCACACAGTTAATATTGAGCATATGAAGTCTCTTACCTCCAATATTCTGGATAATTATTGTAGTTGCAACAAGGACCTATAAAAAATAGACTTCTTTAGAAAGGGTAAGGATAACTAAAATCATATGTCTATAGCAGGCATAAACCACATGTGTATCATCTTAAACACACCAGATGTAGCAGTGATAACTAGCCCTGAAAGGAAGAGGATCTTCTCCTTATGAGGAGTTTAACACATGGAAACCAGCACAATCTAAAATTAATATGGGAGAAAAAATTCTGCCTGAAAATATCACATTTTTATTCTGAGACAAAGCAAGAGTAATTATACCATGAAATTTGTTCTGCAGAAGATAAGGTTTTTAAATCACTAAAAACATAAGTGCATTCTAACTGGTATCAGGTGAGTACAAATGAAAATGGTAATTTACCTCTGAAAAGACAGACAGCAGAGATTTGTAAAAGCTCAAGTGTACTTCCTTACTCTTGAATATCTTTAACTGTCAGGAATGTCACTGTTTTTTTAAACTTGCAAACCAGATAGACTTTTCTTTAGCACTTGTGATTATTCATACTGGACTGATACGGAAGCAAAAGCGATCACAGACTATTAAAATACTTGTGTGAATCAAAAAAAAATTGACTTCCAACTGAAAAAAGAAACCCTAAAAGTGGCTATAAAGTTTTTCCAGTGTTTTCTTTTGAGCTCAGTTCTAAAATACCATGATCATCAGGTTCCCTTTTCTTTCTACCCACTGCTCTTCTTGATATAGGACATTCCTAAATGAGTGCTGTCATTAAGTCAACTTGGAAAAAAATTAAGCTACAGTACTGAAAAGAAGTACAAATTTGGTTTTTTGAAAAAAATCACTTCAGATTTTAAATTAATTCAAAGTCAGTTCAATAGTCACCAAGGGAAGGAAATAAAAAAATATGATATCTTGGAATTTGCCAGAGATGGAAACAAATAGTTCCCACCTTTGGAAAGGGAGAATCAGCAATCTTCCAACAGCAGAAAATTTCCATTCTTATAAATCTCAGAAAAATACATTTGAAAGGAAACCACCAGGTTGAGTAATTACTTCAAGAGTAGTTAACCAATAGTTTACTGGCAAACTAAGCTGCCAGTTCAAGCAAAGTTCTCCACAAGCCTGGCTGTATCATCCCCTATGTGTGAGGGAGAAGTACTACTGCAGAGAAAAAGCAAAAACAAAATGTCATCTGTGCCTGACTGAAGTGAGAAGTGCTCAGGGACAGATGAGAATTCAGAATGGTTGTGGTGAAGTAGAAAAGCCTAAAAATCAACAAGATCAGTTAAAAGCAAGGCATTCAGGAAGCGGATCTCAAACACATGATTTAAGTGTTACTGGACTGCAAAGAGAAAACAGTCTGAGATAACATAGTCAGAAGCAGCAAAGCCTGCTTTGCAGGCAAGTTTTAAGAAAAGTGTATAAATATCAAAGATGCTTCAAAAGACAAAGACAACTGTTCCAGAAAACATCAGTTCACCAGGAAAGCTCGGTGAGCTTTGATTTTTTTATCGAAAGAACAGCTTCCCAACCTAGAAATATTCCAGTGCTCTCCATGCACACTGAAAATAAAAGGCCAGATAATTTTCAGCACAGATTACTTAAATTGAAAATTATGAAAAAGTACATTAAGAAGAACTGAAAAAAAACAAACCACATTTTGACTACAGTGTGAAGCTGTGAAATCTCCTTCACTTAAGCTTTTAAATAACAGATTAGACAAACATCTGCCAAGAATGGTTTATAAATGCTCAGCCCTGCTTCAGGACAAAGGCAGAGTAAGCCACATTTTAGTTTCACCTTAGGCTCTAAATTTCTATTACTTTTTCAAGTAATGGCTTATAGTTAATGTCTACAGAACAGCTCCTGTAAGAAGTAACTGTATCTTATACCTTGTTTTTATCAAGGCTTATTATCTCTTGAGGTCGATCACTTCTTAATTTGATCAGTAAATATGGATCCTCAGACTACACTCATCTGCTTATTAATGCTAATGGAAGCCTTACAAACACCTGATAGCTCAGGTTTAATTCTCAGTGACATTAAGACAACAGTCTCTAGCTTGTTAAGCCAAACTAATTTTTAAAAATTTGCACTGTTTCAGCAAAATATTAAAATCACACTTGTGTGTGGTAAAAACCTGCTTTCAATAAGGTGTAACTGGAACACAGAACACAGAATTCATAACATTAAATGTGCAGTATTCACAGACAGTGTTTCAGTATTTCCTGTGCACCCACTATCACTGCATAGCATCACTGTTAGGAAAAAGATTCAGTGCACACTACAAAAAAATCATAGCTAACATTCTGATTACTCTTATACCAGAAATGGTTAGCTTGATGGTGGCTTTTTTTAGTTTCTTTTGTTTGTGGGTTTGGTTTTTTGGGTTTTTTTTTAATCATGAGATAAAAAAAGTAAGAAACATTCAAGTGAAGAGCTTATTAAACAAAAGGAAATAAATAACATGCATTAAATGTACTCTTAATTGTTCCTATTGTGGAAATGACATGAAAAGCCATCCCTTATCTTAGATCCCTATTAAATGCTGACAATGTAACACCAAATCAATCCCTTACCTGTCTCTTAACATTTTTACAACAGAGGTAGGACTGTATCAAATCTGAGCCTTGAGCCAACCTGACAACAATGCCAGTGAGCAGATTTGTGCAGGCAACTTAACATGAACACTCTGACAGGAAAGCAGCACAAAATCTTGCATTTAAGGAGTGCCAATTTAACTGAAGTTGGACTTCCACAGAGCAGACACACGAACTGAAACCAAGTGAAAAGCTCCAGGATGTAACAGATCTTTCAGCATACTAGAGTGTCAGTAGTTTCAGTACTTATTTCGCTTATGTCTCTTTAATATGCAAAGAACATCTGCATATCAAAAGTATGAGACCAAGAAAAAAAACAGGTAAAAATGAATACTCACCCTTCCAGTTGATCCAAATGCAAACAGGCCAAGGTCTTCATAAGAAGTGACAGCTGTTGGTAAGGGAGGAAAAAAAAAAAAAAGCTAAAATATCTCTAACTTGAAAAGCTTGAAAGCTCTATTTTTGGGCCTTTCCCCCCTTTTTAAATTAATAAAATTCAGAATTAAAAGAATGTTTCTTAGTATTTTTTAGTTTACAAAATAGCTTTTATATACACCTGTACTCCTGCTACAAAATACAGCTCTATGCTCAAACATTTAGGGACTCTTCAGAAGCTCAATTTAGTATTTGCAGTTGCAATATCTAAAATATAATAGTAATATATTAATGGCAAATCTTCTCCCAAAGATTTTCTTTGTAGGTAAAGAATTATGAGATTAGCATCAACAATTGGATACAAGATATTTCCATATGTTATTCCTTAGAAGAGCAGGTTTTTTAAAATTATGATGACAGAAGGATACATTTTCATCTTTCTACAGATATAAACATCACCATCTTTCCAGCCTTTAAGAACTAGGCCCCATCTATTTTCAAGAAGGTAAACACCTTCTTCGGTTGAAATCTATTATTAAAAAACCCCAAAAGAAAACCCAAAGCGAAACAAAAATCCTGCCCTTACCTGCACCCGACTTATATAATTACATTAAAACAGCCAGTGGTTTCCTGTATAATTTCGCTGGGTTTTAGCTGAAGCTCACTTCTATTATTGCCAGTAACTCCAAACAATCCCTTCTCAGAGAGAAGCAGTCATATTAAAGCCTTTCATTGTTACTCTGTATTTTGTTATTAGAAACTCAAGCAGCATCAAAAAGATGAAAGTTTTCTGAGAAATACCACTCACTTTCTTGGGATAGAATAGAACAGCTGTGAATGCCTCAGAGGGTAAAATTAATCTCAAACCCACAGAATTCTATTGTCACGACACTTGGTTTCTCTGCCTTGGTTCTGTTTGGTACAAAACTGCTCCTGTCAGATCTTAATTAAGGGCCCAGCCTTGCAAGTTGAGCTGCTGGGACAGCCCTTCACACCTGAGTGAAGCCCCATTCACTGAAGTAAATGACACAAGACATGGGAGACACAGGCACCTCATAGAGATCAGATGACAGGACTGCAGCCTCAGACTTGCCCAAGCTTAGGAGGTTTTATTTCATTGAAGTTCTGCACACAATCAGATCAGTGCTCCAGAGGGGGGAAAAACAAAACAAAACCAAACAAAAAACCAAACCCAGCAGAACTTCATTAATTTTCTTATCTCATTTTCTCAAGGGCAAAATTTCACATTTTGCTCTACTACTCGTACCAGCACACTATGACAATATAAATGAAATAACAAAATTAAATGAGCCAGAGTCAGTGCTCAGCATAAACCTGGACTATCTCTAACAGACATAATTAAACAAAAAATGTCTTACTAGATTTTACCCTGTATTTTTCTTAATTTCTATTTATAAAGCAGTTGATCACAAGAGAAAAAAAAGTATTTTACAGAGCCATCTTCACTGCCATCAAAAAAACCATCAGTAAAATAGTAAACATATTTAAGAGCAAGTTGTTTTTACCACATGGTAACAAATGTACAGCACACATGTATGCGGAGTTATCAGCAAAGAGAATGAAATTTTCCCCACAATTCCAAAAGAGCAATATGAAACCTTAAAATCATTTCTGTAGTAACTGTGTCTGTAATCAGCTTAGTCCTGTGAACACTGGGAAGCCCTATTACTTGATCACATTGCTTCTGTAATTTCAAGAATATATGGAGCAAAACATTAAGCCAAATTTATATCAAGATAAATAAGTTCTGCCTGATTATCTTAATTTTTATCCTGTTACTAACAGTCCGTGGAAATTACCCCTTTAAGTGTGAAGGGAAATTGGCAAATATAGTACCAGCAATATTTGTGACTAACTCATAATACGAAAAGAAAAAAACAGCCACAGAACTTCAAAGTGCATCCCACTTAAATTCCCAATTCCTCTGCTTTACAGCGGAAGCTTAGCCTTTATCAGCCCAAAACAACACAGGTCATACTGAATTAACACCCGGAGAAACACTGACTAAACTAACACCAGCCCAACACTTGACACTTGGGAATATTGTTTTTGCTAAGCCTTTGGTCTCCACAAATCACTTGATTTTGTCAAAGCCCAGACCAACACAACTGAGTAACTGAAGATACTTCCTGATTTTTGACTGCAACTAAAATGCCTGTGCTTAATAATCCTGGCCTCTGTTTAAAATGGAATTAGTATTTGAGCTTCCTTTTCGGAAGGTGTTTTATAGGTCAGCTCTTTCCTAAGTAAGAGTTTACAAACACTTTCAACAGCTCCTCTTCACCACCCTTTAAATTTTTCTAGCTCATTTTTAATATAAAAATGGTAAGATTACCTTCCAATTTGTTTTCATGGATTAAGTTTAATACTGTAACACTGTTTACAAATTAATATAATTTTTTTTAAGAAGTTTAATTACCTACTTTGGAATCAAGCACGTACAGAGATTTTACTTTGTCAAGGTACAGCAGGTTGTATTTCCCACTTTTTAAAGACAGTGTTCCAAGGAAAAACTTGGAATGCTATCTAACATTTAATGATTTCAATAGCTGACAGGCATTATAGGAAACATAATCTCAAATAATTCATATTTTTAAAAAAATCAAAACACAAAAGGTCATAAATCCAGCAAACTTATCCAGACATAGTTCTGGTGCAAGTCCTACCTGTCAGCCTTAGGTGATAACTAATTATTAGTTTCAGACAAGAGAAATTCTTCATCCTGTCACTTCAGCTGTCTGCATTTCAAAAATGCTTCCTTGAGGTGGACTGTTGCCTTTGGACAAGAACTGAGGAGTTAAAGCCTTTTTGCATATCAGGCCTCTGAGTTTGTAACATCCAAACTCTTCTTACCTCAATAAACTTAAATCCTTAGTTCTACCCCTCATCACAATTCTTTGGCAAGAATCTCTTTAATAATTTTTACTAGACAACAGCTTAATACCACTTAGTGCCTATAAAATACAGAACTTTTCAGCCTGAAGTAAGAAGTTTAAAAGGCCATTAAAATTACCTCAAGTCTCCCATTTTTTTTGCTTCTCATGTATCTCTCTAGCTACGTGTTTCAGGTTCTGATTCCTTTCTAATAACAAGCACGCTAAAAGGAGAAAAAAATTACCAAAGACTTAATCCCGAATCATCAAGCACCAACCATAAAAGTAACCCTACCTCTGAGGGGTGTTTTTTAAGAAGGTATGAAGAAGATCATTCAACAGGTGGGGACAGGAGCAGCAGATCTAAGAAGAATCAGGAAGCAACCATCTTAGAGACCAAAGGCAGCTAAAGAAAACAAAGCCAAGGAGGAAAGAAGCAGAAGCTTTCTCCCACCACCTTTGAAAAGAGAGGAAAACAGATGAGAGGGAAACAATAAGCAGGGAGACTTGCTGCTGTAACATGATCTTTGTGTAGGAGAAGTCAAGGAACGACTCAGTTGTTTCAGTAACAATTAAAAGAAGCAGGAATTAAAACCTGAGCAGAATTGACTGCAGGTATTAGAAGGTACAGCTTGAACTGACTCAAAGCAGTGCAGTTTCCAAGAACTGCAACATGACTTCTCATTCAGCATCAAAAAAGCTCTATAAGCTGCATCTATAAAGCACCACAAGAATAATAATAATCCAATATGATTAAAAAACCTGAAAGCTATCCATTTCAAACCATGGAAAAAAATATATGTACTACTACTAGGAGAATGAAAGGCTGCTATTTTATTGCTCTTAAGCATTCACTGAAAGCAAAAGCACACACTGAAGTAGTGAGGTTCAGGCAGCACTAAAATAGTTTTGCTGCAGAAATACAGGATCTCTCTGGAAAGAGAAGAGAGGCATTTGGGGAAAAAAAATTTTTAAATCTAGAAACCAGTCAGTTTGGCATTAGCTTTGCATAAAAAGTCTCAAAATCCTGTTTCTAAATGGCAGATATTAATTGTAAAAAACATTAAACATTTCAAGGTCAGTGAATCAGACACCACTGTTAACTGCAGTCTTTATACTGGGTCATGTCTCTCTGATAAAGCTGAGGAAATATTTCAGAGCTCACTGTTAGATAAATTGTTTTCACTTACCAGTCTGAGTGCACATACTGAGCAGAAGAAACACAGAGTAAGAAGCAAGGCTGGCAACAATCAGCAGCAAGATACTAAAAACCACAAAATATTCACAATTAAAGCACTTTTACAGTACAATGCACTTTCAAGCTTTAGGAATGCTACTTTTGCAAGAACTAAGCTAGCAGATTTCCTCATTTTATGGCTTGTCTCTGCTGACTGTGGTTCACGTGGCCTCTGATCTTCCCAATACTTGCCAAGTTGCCCTGACATATAGATTACAAAATGGACATAACCATAGGAGTTTGTGTCCACATATACGCAAACACACATCTTCCACTGAAGTGAAAACAATGCTGAGGAAATGGTCAAAGGGACAATTCCAGTGACTTTGGCCCCATTATCCACAGATTAGCATTTGCAACAAGCAAAAGTGCAAACAAAAGGACAAACCGGTGTACAGTTTCCAGCCATGTATCCATCCTATTCCACAAGGCCCATTCCTGGAACTAAAGGAGATAACAGTTTTGAAAAGAAAATACCAATCTATCAGAAGTAATGGCCAAGAAATTGCCACCCTGTGGCAATTTAATGCAACATCTGGGCAGGATTTATGTTAGGTCAGATCTGCATGACTAAATCAAAAAGGGGAAGATCTTAATCAACAATTCTGAAAAGCACAAGCTATTTATTTCTTCCTCAGATTTGCACAGGAGTCTTAGTAATCAAGTTTTGCTCCATTTACAACTGCAAGCCGACTTTAAATATGAGTACATGTAAAAACTGAAAACTTACCTAAACCCCATGATCCCTGTGTTGGCCATGGCATAGGATAAGCCAAGTATCCCACTGCCCATGATTGCATTCATTAAGTTAAACACTGAGAAAGCAAAGGAAGAACCACGACTTGAAGAACTCTGTAAAAAGGACAGAAAAAAAAAAAAGTACAATCAGTGGAAGAGGTGTTTTGATCTTTCCTAGAATGATATTCAAGGGAGGGGCAACAGACAACTTTTCCTCCTTTAATCTAAAATCTCGTTTCTCATTCTAAAACCACGCAAACCCTTGTGCACACACAACAGCGCGATGCCGCCCCGCAAGCATCTCAAGACGCCCACAACCTTTGAGCACAGTGAAAGCAGAGCGCCAAACGAGCACAGCAAGATTTACGGCTCGGAGCAGGCTCTCCCTGCGTGCTCGCAACAGGGCGAGGGCACATGGCAGCGCTTCCAAGCGCTCAGCAAGCACAGAATCGAAGGCACCAGGAGCACCGCTGGGACCAGAGGCTCACTCGCCCCCCTCCAGGTGACTCCCCCCGCCCCGGCGCTGTCAGCCCGGTCCCGCCCGACCTTTGAGCCTGCGCTCCCCGAGCTTCTCCCAGCACCCAGCGCAGCCCCTTCAGGGCGCTCCCTCCCCCCCGCCCCTCACACGCACGCTGCCCAGCGGCGGCGGCAGCAGCGGGGTGGTTTCCCCGTCGTCCTCCTCCTCCTCCTCGTCCTCCTCCCGCCGCTCGCGGGCGGATAGGTAGCAGCCGCGGGTGGGAAGGGGCCGGACCCGGCCGGACCCCGAAGGCGGCGTCGCCGCCATAGCCCCCGCGCCCGCCGAGCGCCTCTGAGGGGAGCGCCGGGGGCGGGGCCAAGCGGGAGAGCGGCCGCTTTGTGGGCGTGGCCCCGGCGGGGGCGGAGCCATTGCGCCCCGGGCCCGCCCCGCCGAGGGCGCACCGAGGGGCGGGGCCGCTTTGGGGGCGTGGCCTCCGCCCCGGGCCCTCCGCCCCGCGCCCGCCCCCCCGGCGCAGCGGCGATGACGCGCGCGCGCTGCGCGCGGGGCCCGGCATGAGGTGAGGGCGGGGGCGGCGGGCGCTGAGCGGGGGCAGCGAATTCCCTGAGGGGAGAGCGGGATAAATGGGGATCGTGGGGTTGAGGAAAAGGATGGTGTCTCTCCGTAGGCGCCTTGGAAGGCGGTTGCCGTGGTCTCCAGCCAAACCCAGCGCTGCGGGCGGCTTTATCTTACGGGCTTAATCCAGTACCGAGAAGCGACAGGATGAGAGGACACAGCCTCAAGATACGCCAGGGGAGGCTTAGGTTGGACATTAGGAAGAATTTCTTCACAGAAAGCGTGATCAGACATTGGAACCATTGTCCAGGAAAGTGGTGACGTCACTGTCCTGGAGGTGTTTAAGGAAAGATTGGGCGAGGCAGCCGGTGCCGTGGTGGTATTCGGCCACAGTTCGACTGGATCATCCCAGAGGTCTTTTCCAACCTAATCGATTCTCTGATTCTGAGAATCTCGCAACCCGTTTCCATCCCCAGGAAAACGCTCCAGGAAAAGCACGGGGATGCTCAGGCCTCTGGATGAGGGATTTCTCCTGTGCAGCAGACGTGAGGAATGCAGTGTGTCTTTCTGAAGGAGGTGTGCTCTGCCAAAACGCTGGCTTAGGGAAGTGGGCTGCCTGGGAGATGTAGGGAATCTCAGCGAGGAGCTGGGATTTGGGGGGGAGAGGGGATGGGAGCAGGAGCAGCTTTGCCAGAGTTTGGGCACAGCAGGTTTGTGAAGGAGAGAACACAGAGCCTGTTGTTAGCCTGGAGAGGGGCAAGGCTGAGGGAGGCAGGCAAGAGAACCAGTTCCCTTTCAGAGCCTCTCTCTCAAAACAAGCTTCCCAAAAAGTCAGGAGAAATGCCAGCCTCCAGCATCAGCTACATCATTGGTTCCTGCCTTGGAGCAGCCAGTGGCAAGGCAGAGAATTGGGCCCTTTTGGTTTGTCTCTAGTGGAGGAAACCATTTAGAGAAGTGTAAAGCCTCTTTTCAGGTTCTCATCCCATGGATGAACCGGGGCTCAGTGGCAGGAACAGACATTACTAATGGTCCTCTGGGGAACATTGCATTTAATGAATGACCTTTCTGGCATGCATCTCATGGTGCAAAGATCTTACAGAGCTTGTAACCCCTTACACCGGGGCATGGCAGGCAGAAATCACCAAAGAGTGATCATGACCACTGTTGCTAATAATTGTTTTCTAGCAACGACTGCTTGGTAACAAATTTTACCAGACACAGGAGGGATCCAACGGTAGGATCAAGACAGTAGAAATCTTTCCATTTGGCTTACTGGGATTAATATCACATTTATTAGAACAAAGAGAGGTCATTGTTTTTTGGCAGGAGGGGATTATCTCGCCACTTGAAGTCAGTTAACATTTCAGTCTAAAAGTACATTTGCAAAATAACAGAAATTTGCAGTATATATTTCATAATAAAGAGCTTTACTAAACTATTGTGGATTGTTTGGTACAGATGGAAATTCTGGTTAAAGAGAACAGCAAATCCATGTGATTTGCAGCCTTTTAAATGGAATGATTACATAATGTCTATAAAATGAATAATTTCTCTTCTAGGACTTTGTGGAGATTGGGATACTGTGCCAGACTACTGAAAACTAATCATTTTAGGACAGCTGCATCAAATACATCATTTCCAGCAGTTTGGATGCTATTGGCACAACATTCTGGCAGAATACCTGGGCTCTTTGTAGTAGTTAAAAAAAATACTTTCTTCACAATGCCTGAAACCGTGGAGAATAAAACTAATCCAGAACTGTATTTGCCACATCCTGGAGTGCGTGGGATGATAGTGCTCAACAGAGAGGCTTTCAAAAGGACAGTGGTTGTTCCAGCTCTTAAAGTCAAGAAAGAAATTGTGAGTAGTGTGCTGAAGTCCCTAAAACAATCAGTACTGCAGCGTCCCAGCCTCAAGCGGGTGGTGGAGGATCCAGAGGATGAGGACAGTAGGTTTGTTATCCTGGATCCTCATAAAATACCCGAATTCTCATTAGGAGAGTCAGAGCAACAGGTCCTGAAACAGCTCAGTGTCCATCCTGAGGTGTCCAAGTACCACCTGGAGCTGACTTATGAGAATTTCAAGTCAGAGGAGATCCTGCGAGCCGTCCTTCCTGAAGGTCAAGATGTCACCTCTGGATTCAGCCGTGTTGGCCACATTGCTCATTTGAATCTCAGGGATCACCAGCTGCCCTACAGACACTTGATTGGTAGGTGAAACAGCTCCTCCCAGGCAGGTGTTTGTGTCATTTGTGTATTGTTAATGAGATATGTACTGAGGGGCACAGTTCTCTCACAGTGTGGTGCTCTCACCGCACTGAGCCCTGGGCCAGGGTGAAGTGTGTGCCTTAGAAAGGTCACAGCTGCAGCCCTGGGTCGTTAGAGGGAGGGTGTTCCAGCACACACTCACTTTTGTTAATTCAGCTGTAAACAGCAGGTTTGTTGTTGTAGAACATTAAAAGGTCCTGGTCCCTTAATGAGAATTATCTCTTACTCTCTTTCAGGCCAGGTTATAATGGACAAGAATCCAGGAATCACCTGTGTAGTGAATAAAACCAGTATTATTGACAGCACATACAGGAATTTTGAAATGGAAGTGCTTGCTGGAGAGAACAACCTGGTAACCAAGGTACAGGGCTTTCCCCCTGGTATTTTAAATTTAATGTGCTAAAACCCAAAGGCATCTTCTGGAGAGATGTGATGTAGGGATGCTGCTGAGACCATTCCTTTGCACAGTGCCCTTCCTGACATCTGTCTGAGCCTAATGGTTGGCTGTTACTTCTGAATTCCTTTCCTTGGCAGATCCTGGTCTGCCAAGGGCAAACTTAGCCATAGGGATCAGGAAGACATGTATTCTTCCAAGTTCACAGCCTAGATTTAATGATGTGGATTTGATGTAAGAAAATGCAGTTTCCTAATTTGGCCAAGCCTTGTTCAGTGGCTAGTACAGAAAGCAAGAATGTGGTTTTCAATCTCACCAACTTTGCAACTTAGGCAACATTTTGCCTTTGCCTTTTTCCTTTCCTGTCAGCAGCAAGACAAACCTCATGTCTCCTCTGCTCCGACATTTATCAGGTGTAATCACTGTGGAACTGCCAAGTGTTCTTCACATAGGGTTTCTTGTCTGTAGCTGGAAACTTGGCCACTGCTTCCACAAAAATATTTTCTCTTATCTGTTAGCAGCTTTATACTTTCAAAAGAGAAAACATGAGATTACCAAATAAAAAGGTTGAATAGCTTGATGGAACATCCTGTTCCTGCAGAGAGAAGGCAGTTGGATTGTCAAGGCAGCAGTGACAATTGAATATTATGCAGATGGTGTCACCACACACCTGCACGCCATGGAGCTGCACCCAGCAGTGCAGAGACACCTCAGGGTGTTCCTTGCTTGTGGTGGTGTGGATCCCACATTACTGTACTTTGGAATCAGACAGTTCCATGTGCTGGTGCAAAGAGAGTATTATCTTGCATCCCATTCTCATCTGAATAAATACTGTTCCTTTTCAGGTCTGTTCTTAAGATAGTGGTCATCCCAAAGCTTGGGTTTGGATCAGTTTCCAGACTCTGTCACCTTGGGAGATGAAATACAGTATTTTTCAAGCTGCAGAACTGGCTCCCAGTGGCTTTAAATTTGGCTGACAGTTCCTGTTCTTGGGCCTATCATTCTCAGACGCTTATTTACTGTGTGCACTCTGCAAAGGAGGGCTTGAGGCATCTTTCCAAGGTCTGCTTTCAATAAAGGAGTTGTCAGCCATCCACAAAGCTCTTGAAAACCCTCAGGTTTTTTTTAGGGTCATTTTAAGTTGCTGCTTTATTTCCACCTGGTGATTGAGACCTGCATAAAGCTAGCCATTGGGATTGACACTGGGGACATGCTGTTTGTGATGAGTTGATCTGTTGATTTAAGATCTGTTTATTTGATTGCTTAGTTGATCTGTTTATTTAAGATCCATGAGTGCTACCAGTGGGGCAACGCTGATGTAAATGTTATCTTTAGATAAGGCACCTTGGTTTTCGGTTGTCTTAATTACTGATAATGCTTAAATCTGCTTGGCATTTGAACACAGAGGCTTAAGCAAATGTTTTGGACTTTCAGGTCAAAGAAAATAACATTGCCTATGAACTGGACTTTTCCAAAGTCTACTGGAACCCGCGCCTGTCCACGGAGCACGGCCGCATAGTGGAGCTGCTGAAGCCCGGCGATGTCCTCTTCGACGTCTTCGCTGGGATCGGACCTTTCGCCATCCCAGCAGCCAGGAGAAAGTGCCGCGTGTTCGCCAACGACCTCAACCCCGAGTCCTACACCTGGCTCCTGCACAACTGCAAGCTCAACAAAGTGGACACCAAGGTAAAAGCGTTCAACATGGACGGCAGGGACTTCCTGCGGGGGCCGGTGAGGGAGGAGCTCAGCAAAGAGCTCCCGCTCCTGAAAGAAGAACAGAAAACCGCTTTCCACATAGTGATGAATTTGCCAGCTCTGGCTGTGGAATTTCTGGATGTTTTCAGGCATCTCTTGGTCGGGGAGCCCTGCAGCCCTGCTGGCCTTCCCACTGTGCACTGCTACGGGTTCTCCAAACACAGCAACCCCACCAGAGACATTCAGGAGCGAGCGGAAGCTTCACTGGGAACCTCCTTGGCTGGACGCTGTTCCACGTTCCTGGTCAGGAATGTGGCGCCCAACAAGGAGATGCTGTGCCTCAGTTTCCAGATCCCAGCAGATGTGCTCTACAAGAGGCCCTGCCCTGATGAAGGTAAGGAACAAGACTCCCATGAGGAAGTGGGATCTCAGGCTGCACCTTGTGCTGCCTCAGGCTGGTCCCACCTGGTCACCCCGTGGGCCACTCCAGGCGTGTGACAGCGGTGTGGATGTAGCGCTGAGCGCAGAGGTGGCCGGCAGGACCAAGCGCCTGCACATGTGCAGCAGCTGCAGGGCTTCCTCATTCTTGGTAACAGCAGCCTGATCCTCTGATCCCAGCATGAGCCTCCCCAGAAAAATGGTGGACTGGACAGGATCACCCCACAGGCCATAAACCAGATCTTTATGCCTCAGGTTGTGCACTGGGGGAGGATGGGGACTCAGTGATCCCTGTGGGCCCTCCAGTGCAGGATACTCAGTGGCTCTGTGATCTAATGCCAAGTACCTGTCTCTGTTAGCTCAGTACTTCAGAACTGGAGCTGCATTTTTGCCCAGATCAGTGCACTTCCAAGGGACTGGTCCCAGCTCTGACCTTCTCCTTATGCTGACACAGACTCAGTGAGGTCTGGAGTCACTACATCAGCAGAATCAGGTTCTGTACCCGAGTGAATATAATTGAGACATAGATACCCTTAGAGATCTTCAATGCTGAATTTGGTTGTTTTGTGAGGGTTTTTTTTGTTTATAGTTGTTCATTTGTTCTTGAAGTACTTGTAGAAACTGGTTGGTTTCAGTGATCTTGGGCTTTGCACTACATGACAAAGGGGGCAGAGGAAGGCTCTCAGTCTGCAGTTACATGAACTGGAGGAAAGGAGGTTTTTATAAAGCTTTAATTCCATGAAACTTACTTTTATGCTGTTGTTGGGTAGCACTGAAATGTAGGTCAAAATACACCTCCCTACAGGTTTTTTGAAAGACTTTTTTGGCATTCAATAAAGACCCCCCATTACTGCTGTAACATTTTCATTTGTGACTGTTAATCCTTATTTTAACTCTCATCTCTTCCTGTTAAATCCCTTGACAGAGCTCCCTGTTCCAGAGCTTGTGGTTAGGTCAGTCTGTTTACTGTACATTAAATAACTTACTTTTTCTAACCTTTTCCAGCAAAACCAGCCTCGAAACGTCTGTGTACCAGCCAAGATTCTTCTGAAGAGAAGTTACTGAGTTGAAGACCAGAGCTATGGTGACTACCTGAGTTTGTGTAAAGGATATTTAGGTTTTACCCCGTGAGTTACTGGGAGCATACCTGTGTTCCCGTCGAGTTGCAGCTTTCCTTTGGGAGCCTTGCTTCCTGCAGTCTCCTTTTCTTCTCATTGTAGGATCGACTGAAATTGTTGTTACTACAAAAAATTAAAACTCTGCTCTTTTATAATAAATGTGTTTTGGTACTTCCCTGCTCTCCATTGTTCCACGCCCTGTGCTAATTCAGGGGCATGGCCTGGGGTAGTTTTCTGCTGTGGCATTTTGATAACTTGCAAGTTGCGGGGAGAACAGATTTTTATGTCTTGTCAGGTCTAGAAAGGTGACTTATATAACCCCTGCCCTGGATTCTCCCTGACAGATGTTTTGGGTTCAGAATATTGGATTATGGTTAGCAGATGCACAAACAGCTCTTGTGTAAGCAAGGTAACCTTTCAAAAGCTTAACCTGAGATACCAAAAGGGCCAAATAGCCCGTATCCTGAGGTTTTGAGTAAAAAATGCTTTTTAACACCAAGATTTAGTTAGGGATTAGTTGACTCCTAACTTTGTGTTTGTCCATGGTTAGAGCCAGAAAGACTTTAATGCCTTTTGCACATTTACAGAAGAAGTTCATGCTTGCATTTCAGTTCTAGGCTGAAACCAGCACCTGAAAAACAGTTCTGTCCTCCTGAAACCGTGTCCTCCTGTGGCTTTTGTGCCTCTGCCCTCCCCCGGCTCTCCCCACCTCGGCCTGCTCCCCTGCTGCAGTCCCTGGATGATCTTTCTGGCTGCCTGCTTGGATTCTGCAGGGATTTAAAAAGCCTCTGCCTTTGATTTCCTTTTCCTACCCATCCAAACTATTGTTGGGCAATGTCAACCACAAATAGTTTATTTGGCCAGAGAACTCGGCTCGCCCTCAGAGTTTCAGATATTTTCCCTCAGCCCAAGCTCCAAGCTCACGCCCAGCAACCAGATGTCTGTCACCCTCCTGGCCCTGCTGCTGTGGCTCCAGCCCTGAGCCTGCAGCCCGCTGCATGTTTGGTTCTCACCCAAACACCGCCAAGGGCCACGGATTTGTTTTGTTCGTGGCTCCATGTGATGGCCTTTCCTTCCCTTGGCTGCACAGCTGCTGTTTGGAGCAAGCCCTGGCAGCCTGGCTCCTGCAGGATCACATTTATCCATCCCCAGGGAGGCCATCATGACTCACCCGTGTATCTGACTCCTCCCTGGCCCGCGCTGCAGCCCGAGCGTTCCTGCACGGGCCTTTAACACCGAGTCCCCGCGGCTCCAACCTGTGCGTGCTCTGCTCCCGGGCGCTGCTGCTGGGATCCTGCCCCGGCCTCGCTGCTGCTCCGCTGCCTCTCACGTTTCCTGACAGCACTGCTGCTCCCCAGCTGCTGCCCTCTGGCTTTCCATAAACATCTGAAAGTGGCTCCTGTTCTTCAGAGCTCTCCACAAACACTGCTGGAGCAATAAGGCCCTCCACCGCTCTGGAATGATGCAGCCACCCTGGGATCTCTGCCTGACACAGACTGCAAGTCCCTGTGACTCCACATTGCCTCAGAGCCTGGATTTAGGGCTTGGCACCACTGCACCAACAGAAACCAAGCTTTGATCATCATTTTTTGGTCAAGCCTATAAACTACATAACTCTGATTTTCACTAAAGCATCCCAGAGCAGGGAAGGATTTGAGCTGGTAAAAGTTTTGTTCCCTTAAGGACTGAATGCTAGTGTTACTCCAGCAGCATAACTTTAGATGCCAGTTTAGCAGATACGTCACTCCACTCATAACCAGGGGGTTTCCAGCTTTCTGTGCAGCTGCCAATTCTGTGTACAAGAAATGAAATGATAAATAATAGCCAAGCTACACACAAGTTCATAAGTGTATTGAAATTATAAATATTAATATGCATCTGCATGTTAATATGCATTAGGTCATTAAGGCATGTCCTGGAGCTTTACAAACTGAATATAAACAGATCATGGGTGAGGTGCATCTTTGCTAGTCTGGGTGAGCCTGGGAGAGGGGAGAGAAGAAAAGGGAGAAAGGAGAGGAAGGGAGGGAAGGGAAGGATCTGATCATTTCCTCACCTCTGCCTTCCGTAACATTCCTTGTCAGCAGCTGTTCTGGGCACAACCAACAGGATTTCAAAGGGCAATGGAAATTTTGCCAAGTCCCCCCATTTTCTTTAATAAGAAAGCACCAAGTCTGGAGTAGATCTCATTCTTCTCTTTATTACAGCATAGAAAAAATACATCCATCTAGTGCGCTCCTCAGAGCAGGATTCAACAGCTGTGAGCAGGTGGCCTATAAAACGTGGTCCAAGGTCACTGTCCTGAGCAGCTTCCCATCTCCTTAAGTTTATACAGCTCATGGCAAAGTCCATCCTGCCATGGGAAGCCCATCTCTACTGCAGTTGGTCAACGTTCCATTACGAGGAGCAAGGAAGGAATACAAAAAGTAGCAGATCACGTGCCAGGGATCATCCCCAAAGCCAAGGGAAGTTTCCACCTAAAGAAGCTCCTGAGTTGATGACAGAAAAGTTGCAAATGGAGATAAACAGGAGAAAACAAACATACAAAAGCAAAACAAACAAACAAACCCCAAAAGGGAACCCCACAATTCTGACTGCTTCAGTGAGTTCACCTTGTATTGAGGCTTCTTAGATTGCTTCTAGAGCACCTCAGCCAAAAGAGCTTGAGCTAAAGATTTGTTTTCCAGGCAAAGGTAAGAACCAAGTGACACACAGAGGAAGGATCCCACACAAGAGTTGTGTCAGCGTATTTCCAGAGTTTCTCATCTCATCCAGCTGGCAGGAGGAAAAACCCACTTGCCTAAACTGGGGAAACGAGTTTTATGGGAAGAAAATGTAGGCTTGAATATTGACACTAAATGTTATAATCAAAATGGCATTTAAATGCTTGTGCAAATAAAACTCTGCAATAAGAGTAAAACCACAAACTTTAATAAAGTCTGGCTTTATTTTAAAAAAGTTTACAAGTGTATTTCTTTAAGCCTCAAACGTACACAGCTGAGTTATTCACATCTTCCATTAGATGTGGCTTATTTCTTCAGCCTCCCTCAGCAAAGTGCCACATGACTAACGAGTTTCCCCCTCCACAAGAATGTATCTACCATTTTACAAAGCTCTCGTGCAGACAGGGTTTGTTTTTTCCCTTTAACACTTAAACACAGCTGGTTTTGCACCAGAGGAGTGCACAGAGCAGTGAGCGCAGCCCGGCTGGTGCAGATGGCAGCAACCCTGCCCCACCTTTGCTGGCTTGGGTCGCTCCTCGCCCCGCTGGGTGTCCCTTGGTCACAGGCCGGCGCTCCCTGGCTAACTGGGGTGCCAGAAGAGCCCGCTGAAAGCGTCCTGCAGGGCGCGGTGACAAGCCAGGGAGGACGTGTAGCCCCCGGCCAGGTCCTGTGGAGAGGCGGCTCGAACGTGGGTGAGGTACCTGCAGCAAAGAGCGGCGTTATTTCAGAGCAGAGCAAACACACCAAACACCCCTGTAGTTCACAGCACAGCGAGGTTGAGGCTGCTTTTGGAAAAAGCAAGGAGATGGAGCTGCCCACTGCCCGCTGAACACATCAGGATAAAACTTCTGTGAGTTAAAGCAATGATGCACCTTCAACCAGGCTGCCCCAGCCAGCGCTCTGGGACAGCGGGAGGTGGCACAGGGTTAAGGGCACCCAGGGGTTTGTGTTCCCTGTGCTCTCTCTGGGGGATGCCTCATTTCCCCACTCCCATCGGTCCTGCCAAGAAAAGGACACCACCAGAAGCTTTCCTGCACTCCCACAGAAACAGGAGAGTTTCAGCTCTGCCACTTAACGCCAGACACTCCCCCAAGTTGACTGTGCCAGTTGGTCTGAGGACCACAGGGCTGAGCTTCCTGCCCTTAGCTTACCTGTGCCTGGAGCCCACTGACCCTGGGAATTAGATCTGTGGGAGGCTGCCATCACTTTGGCTGACAAAGGCCCTAAACTTCCCCACTAATTAAGCATCATCACCCATTTGCAGAGCCATCTAATAGTACCCCAAACCTCCCAGACCGTTGAGTTGACATGGAAACAAGAGTTGACATGGAAGCAGGAGTTGATGTGGAAACACAAACCCCGCTGCCTGTGCTGGCACTGCCACTCTTGGCTCCCCGTGGCTCCTTCCAAGGGCTCCACCCCAGCCACACATGCTGAGAGCTCCTGTTAAAGGATGGCTTCATTCCACACTGTAACCCTACAGCTCTTGCACCCCACGAGAGAGGTACAAGACAGATTCTCCACTAGTTTTGCACCAAAACCCCATCAAATAGACGGACCCACAGCCCAGCAGGACCAGCATGACGACCCTCTCCAATCTCGACCACCAGACACAACCCCATAAACAAGAAGCGCTTTCCACAGGAGCAACGCTTCAGCCGCTGTTTTGATTCCTCACTTGGTACATGTTGCTCCTGGGAAGGTTGAGTCATTCCACCTCTGGCTTGGCAATCCAAGCATAAACTTGCAAAACGCACACAGCCTTTTATAATGTTATCCCGAGAAACCTAAAACAGCTGCACTTTTGGCAGGAAAATACAGGACCACCAGTAAAATATCCAGAACAGTTGCATCTTTTAATTTATGACTGTACACTGTTTCCATAAAGAGTATATAAAACAGGTCAGATTTTATAGGTAAGACATAATAAACAGTCATACCCATTGATGCCGTAAAAGCATAGAAAAAGAGATTACTGAGAAATGATTAATTACAGTTTTAAAAACTGTATTTCTTGCACCTAATAACCACAATGCACAGACATGAGCAATGTCTCTGAGGCATTCTTGGTGAGATGCTGAAGGTGAGACTGAATTTGCATCCTGTGACTGAGTTGAGGTGCTTTGTACCAAGTTGTGAGAGAGTCTGGCCCTCACTGCCAGACTCTGGTTCCCATCAGCACAGACACAGGCAGGGGAGCACAAAATAATAATAAAATAAACCTTTTTAATAGTGCTCAGTCCAAAAGAATCTACAAACACAGCAAGAAAGCTGGTCCCATCTCTTAAT
Organism: Corvus moneduloides; assembly: GCF_009650955.1. Classification (NCBI taxonomy): domain Eukaryota; kingdom Metazoa; phylum Chordata; class Aves; order Passeriformes; family Corvidae; genus Corvus; species Corvus moneduloides. The sequence continues at coordinate 5,669,958 of NC_045481.1, read as the reverse complement.
TTGCAAGGGGAGGTGGTTTGCAGAGAGCTCCTGGTTTGTGGCAGAACACATTTTATGGGTTTTAATTTTTTTTTTAACATTCTTGCTACTTGTCCCTTAATATTTTAAGAGGAAGATCTCATCCTTCCCAAAGGACTTTTAAAACTGCTGTGGGAAACAGGAGCTCCTTTCCACAGCTAGGAACGATGGGCACTGACAACAACAAATAATTTCCTTCAAAATGCTGGTGTGAAACTACCTCAACCCTCCAAACCAGAGAGTCTTATAAAAATCAATTCCCATCTTGGATTTCACTTCTATCATATTTATTTCATTGCACAACTTCATTTTCCCCTCATGCATGAAACAGTCCAGTGAAAACGGGATTATTTTACATTTCAATATTAACATAGGTTGGTTGTGTCTTTCTCATTACTTTTCTTATCTTCTCTCACTTACATATCACTGAAAGGAGAAAAATAGAGTCTATTGTTTCCCTTTTCCTGGGACATCTGAAATTGGAGCACTAGTTTCATAAGACAACCTGACTTCCAGTCACTGCAGCACTTGTAGTTAATTGGGAGATGATCTCTGAAGCAATACAAAATCATTGCCAAAAAGGCTCCCATCGACTTCTACTGCACAACCTGCCCTAATTCTCCTTACTCCTGTGAAACAAGCACGGCCCGCTGCTGGCTGTCAAGTGAGGCCTTTATTTTCTTGTTAAGTATCTGAACTTACTGCTCTTGACCCATTTAATTACTGTGGTACACCAGGCAATTGCAAAGAATCTGCCACGCTGAAGCCACACAATGAGAAGCGAATGTTTTGCCGGCTTTTCCACACCAGTCCCCATCTGTGCTGCCTGATTCCAGCCATCCCCTCCACAGGAGAATCTCTCTGAACTGGATTCCTGGGGTTTCTGGCAGAGGTCAGCACATCTTTTCATGTACACCTTTACAGCAGCAGCAGGAAGAAGCGCTTGCCAAGTTTTATTTCCAAAAAGCCGAGCTCCGTTAGGTCTTGGGACCTGGAGGTAATTGCTCTCACTAGTTAGCAAATTCCAGCACACTGGGTCTGTTTTTCATAGGTTTATTTTAAGTACCTGTAAATCTTATAAGCAGAAACCAGGAAAAAGAGGTTTGCTTTTTCTGGTGCACGGTTTTTTAATGTAACTTGTTTTTACTGAGGGCAGACTAAACTCTGAAGTTAAAAAAAGCCTGCACTATTATTTTTGAGCAGGGCTAAATGGCTGTGTGTTCCCTGCCCCACCATTTCACACCTCCCATTCCCAGCAATGCCTATGCTCTGCTTCAGGCTCTGCCCAAACAAGCCCCCTTTCCTTGGCTGCAGCCTTTGGATGTTGATCTTCCCCATTAACCTTTCACGTCAGTTAAAACACGTCGTATTTTGTTCTTCATGAGCCTTGGGGGGCTCATTCCTGACCTTCAGTTTCTCATCACCGTGGAGGGGGTGGGAGGGAAAGGTGGGGGGGGGGGGAAAAGCCTCCTGTTTTCAAGGAAAGAGGTGTAATTCACACTTGGTGTGGAGGCTCAGAATCAAGCTGGTCATTCCTGGGAGGGGGTTTTCTTCATGCTTTCTCTTTTCCCAAGGCTGTGACACAATCCTTCACCACGACTGTGGAGAGCAACGTGGGCTCAGCGTGGCAGCGGCTGTGACTCCCTGTGCCTTCCCAGCACAGCCCAGGAGCCCCAGCCCCCTGGCACTGCTGCTGCTGAGAGCCAGAGGACCCAACAGCAGCTCAGCAACACCCAGGGCCACTGGCAAACATCCCCTCACTGCTCAGCAGGGTGGTCTTGCTTCAGAGAAGTTCGGGAAAGATGTCAGAAACAATCAAAGATGATGGAGAAAGGGCACAATCAAACCTGGCTAAACCAAACACCAACCAAAATGCAAACTGAAAATCCCCCAAACAAAAAGAACCAAACATCCAACCAACAAGCCCAAACCACCCCGCAGTATGTCCCTTCACCCACCCAACTGAAAGTACCAGTGCTAGGGATTATTTCACACAATCTTCCCTGGTACCCAAGATAAATACACTCCTCCCAGGGGTGTTTCTGCAGATGCACCACTTAGAGATACATATGGAATAACTGTGTATTTGGCACACAGATTTTTTTTACCTATTAGGTATTTTATGGGAGTGAAGAAAAGAAAAATCATTCACAAGTTGTTTGACGAGGGAAAAAAAAGAAATCATTTAATTCTATTCCACAGAATGATTTACTACTCATCTGATTATCTGCAATATCCAAGACAGAAAGTAATGGGGCAGACATTAGATCTGGGAAATTTTCCAGATTCATCATTTAAATAATAAATAGTGGTTGCATAAAGCAAGCAAAATACTCCAGTCTGGAAAACTGTGTGAAGCATTAGCAAGGCAGTAGCATAGGCTGCTGCATTCCTGAGCCTTTCTGGAGACAGCATTTTCATTAGATTTACCAATCCCTAGGATGAGCTATTGCTGCATTACCCAGAGTGAGCTTGCAGAGTCTGGGTCTTGTCAGAGGAGAGAGGCACATAAGGAACTGGACTGTGTCTGGCCTGGCTTCTGCTGAGGAATGTGTGGCCTGGGTTACTCTCTAGTCCCTGAGCAGGTACAAACTGAGCTCCTCTGCTCAGCTCTGTTTTCCTTTGAACCAGTCAGCTCTACCACAGTCAGTCTGTGCAGCCAAACAGAATCTGTTTATAAAATGAGCCGAGTTCATTGCTGTTCTCCATTAAATAGCCCCAGGAAAGGCATTTGGGAACAGGCCTTCACTGGGTGTTACTCAGATATGTTGTGGTTCTCCATCTCTCAGAGTCTAATATGGCCAAGGCAGGGCAAAAACACAAGGCACAAAGCTGGTACTCAAAGAAATCCAGAACAGCAATTCATCCTTCCACAGAGTAGCTAGAAACCTGATCCTCAAATTAAAAAAAAACAAACAAACAAACAAACAACAACAAGAAACCCCCCAGTCTTTTAAGCATTTTAGCAGACACTATTTGGGCACTATGATTGTGTTCAGATGTTAACAGACCCACCACCTATGACTGGTGTCAGAAGCTCCTGCTGAACCCCAGCCAACACAGCCTGTTCCAACACAGAACTCAAGTTTAACACAGCCACGAGCTCAGCAAGGGCTCCTCACGAGCCCAACCCAATCCCTCCTTGCCCAAGGTCACACTGCCAGCCCTGATGGCAGCCAGGCACCTGCCAGCAGCCACTCCTCTCCCCCACCCTTCAGACCACACAGACAAAATGGGAGAAAATCCATTTAATAGATGCAATCACTGAAGGAGTTCTGTTATTTGTTTGGGATTTTTTTCAACGCTTCTCTGTACCCAGTTGCAGCAATCAGTATGGATGTGAAAACAGGGCTAAGCATGACGAGGTACAAATATGACAGATCCCAAGGCAGAGAGAAAAAGAATACATTTTCACCCAGATTATGGCACCTTATGGATGGAACACAGCCCACAGTGCAGGGGTACAAGGAAAAGTCACTCTAAATACCACAACGAAGTCTTGGCTACTAAAAAATCCTGCCAAAGACAAGTGATCCAGCACAGACATCACCTCTGCAGCCCCAACAATCCCACCTGCAGACAGAAGTGCTGTGCACATTCAGCTTAGCTAACCAGGCTGGTTTGTTATTATTAATAACCCTGTTTAGCTGTGCTGCCTTCTGAGGGCTTAGTGAGCAGAAATCCCTCACTGAGGTGTCAGATGAATGCCAGACCCTTTTCCATGCCACAAACCTGCTCAGCCCATTTCACTCAGCCATGCCCCAGGAACCTGCCGCAGAACCATCGCTTACTCATGGCAATTCTGATTTCCAGCAAGGAAAAGTTACTGCCTTCATCTTGCAATAAATTCTGCAAAAGCAGATGCCTTCTGACTCTAATGGATCTCTTTTTGTTACAGTTAAGGATTAAGAAAAATCAAAACTGAGAGTCTCAGCTCCTATTAGGTTTCCTAAGTGAAAAACTCTGTTCTACCAGAAATAAACTTTCCCAGTAGAAAAGACAGGAAACGCCCCAGCCCAGCAAATCAATAGAAGAAATATAGGACTCCTAGTGATTCTTTTTAACCTCCTCCATCTGCTTTTTCTAAATAGCAATTTGTTTCAAACACTGTCACAGTGTCTTAGGGCAGGAGTGTGTCAACTGCGTGTGGTGAAACAAAGTACTTTAAAATTAAAACAAAACAGGTCTGCCACAGCACACCTCAGCTAGGATGGAACAGCACAGAGCTCTGCTACCAGACACTGAAAGAGGCAAAAAAAAAGCCTTGAAAAGTGATATTAGCTATAAAACAGCTGTCGCTGGTAAAGCCAGCTCTGACTCCAAAGGCAGAAATTAGTGATGAGTTATTCCCCCCTCTTTTCCTCCATCCTCTTCTCCCTTAAAATGTCCTTTATATAAAGGGCAAACTTTTTGGATCCTGGAAGCCCACAGCCACCAGTGACCTGCTGCAACAGTGACCCAGCAGCACCCTGGGGCTCAGTGCTCCCTCCCAGTCAGCTACTGCAGTGACCAATAAAGGAATCTCTGAGGGTTTAACATAAAAAAGGAAGTATTTTTATTTGATGTTTCACATAAACTGTTTCCTCTTTAATGGTGAAACACATTCATGACCTGTAAGATATATCTAATGGCCCATCTCAGTGAGTTTATTACAGATTACCTGTGAACTGGTGAGGGCAGTTATGAACCCTGGAGTAGAAAAACCTTTAAATGCAAAGACACAAAGTCACGGAAGCCCTCTCGGGGTGGGGAAAAGAACAGGATCAGATTTTCCCATACTACTTTCCCTGAAAGCTTCCTCTTTTTGTGATGAAATCCAGAGTCCAGAGAGCAAACACTTCCACTGAAAAGCTAATATACCAGGGAGTGGAATGGGGGGAAATTTCCCAATGACAGCTATCTCAAAATACACTTCAGTACTCCTCATAAAAAACCCAACTCTTCTACTGGCAAAAAAAGAATTTTAAAGCAAGAGAAGTTTTAGAGAGCACCCAGTTCTCCAGCATTTTTCCAGCACTGCAATTCTACTGCTGCCCTGGTTTTTAAATAGATGTGAGACCAGACTCAGGTACTTGCATCTATTTAACACATAAATATTTGCTTTTGGAGTAACTGAGAAGCCAGTGCTGTTGCCTTGAGGTAAGATGAAAAGCGAAAGAGAAATTGAGATCAAAGGAAAAGGAGAAATGCCTTCTGCCCCCCAGAAACTGATATAATTTTAAAAGAAGTGGATGTTTTAAAGTGTAAAGACAGGAAACTAACGATGAAAAAGGTTTTATAGAATAAAGGAAGCTTTGTATTCCTCTGCCCTGATATGCATTTTGCACATTTCCTCTGCTGCAGGCTGGATGCAGCCCTGGGGCAGGACCTGCAGGCACTGCCAAAAAAATTAGGTTTGGACAATTCCAGTCCCACTGCAGGGCCCTACCCAAGAAGGCACCAACTTGATACAACTATTTCATGTAGAGAAGTCTGTGAACTCCAAGTACTATGGACTGCAGACTTTGAGACTGTCAATTTAAAGCCCTGCAGACTGTAGATATAAAAACTACTTTGAAATGGGACATAAACCCCTTAAATGGTGCAAGCTGACCTATTCCCATCTTCAAAGGGAACTGTAAATCCAATTACACCTGGAGATGTTACAAATGTTAACAAGTTAAATGAACCTCTTCTTTTCACTGAGGAGTTATCCAAGCTAGAGGTTCACATTCGACAAGAATTCCCATGTGTAAATCCAGTGCATGTTTAAGAAATACATTTTGCCCCCCACATGAGTCCACAATTCATAGTGGGTATCTGCATATTCCTTTTGATTATAATAAAATACTACATTTAATCAGCTTCTCTTAGCATTTGATCAGGCAGCATCACTTCAGACAAGGTGTAACAGTTCCAACCTTAGAAAATGTAAATACCAGTGCAAGAGAACAGCCACTGTTGTCTTTGGAGCACTTGGTGATTCTGAGCTAATGTGGAAATCTTGAACACAGCTTCGAAAGTTAAAGTGATGACAGAGATCATCTTGTGTTGTTGGGTTTTTTTCAGTAGAAAAGAAAAACAAACAGCCCTGAAGCTGCTAAAGTACATCACAACCCCACTAAGGAACACATAGAGAAAGGAGGCAGATCCTCAGCTGGTCTAAGGCAACATGGGTTATAGGTTTCTGTGCCATTGCAGAGCGGATCCAAGACAATGATTATCTGAAAGTTCTCCTCATTTCAGCACATGACTGCCTGTTTTAAAATAAAAACAGGAAACGGAAAGCAGAACCTGCAAATACACAAATCCTTTGCAAGCAAAGGAAAACTAAAGGCTATGCAAGTTCTTTTTGGTCACGTGTTTCAACTCTATAAAGGATATTTTATACAAATTCTATGCTGACTTCTCTTTCTTCAGTTGTTGGGGGGCTTCCTCACATCTCATTTTCCTCCCAGTAAAATATTAAGTTGTTTGGATGGCTCCATACATGTCAGACTGTGCTGTGTGAACAGTTTGCTTCTTGTTGCTCACAGTGCATCTCCACACCACACATTCCTGCCAGCTCCAAAATATGCACAGGCACTACCGTTTGGATGAACTTTTTTTTTTCCTTTGCACCGCAAGGATTTCTGCTTCAACTTTTTCCCAAAGAGCTGCTTGGATCCCTCACCCCCATGCACGTAGCTGGAACAAGAGGTTAGTGTTTATTTCTAGAAGCCTTGCTCACAGGAAGCCTTCCTTCAGCGCGAGTGACTTCCGTAACTCCAGAGGGGCTGGGAGTGCTCTCGGATGAGCGGGGGCACCTGGTCCCCCATTTGTCATCGTCCTGAGGTCACCCGCCAGCTGTCTGTCCTCTCAACACCCGGCCTCAGCACTGTGCTCAAGGCATTCTCCCTCGCTCGGGTTTCCAGGTCTGGACTTCCAGATACAGTAAATCAATCAGCCCCCACAGAAAGTGCTCAAACAACTGCAAGGGAAGCATTTTAACACCCCTGAGCGGCCCCGCTGCGCACAAGGACACTGCAGTGCCCGCTGGAGCCCGGCACAGCGCTGCTCTGCAGGACTGCTATGGATTACGCTCGGGAGCACTGCAGAACTGCAGCTACATTTAGTCTGTGACTAAATCAGGCTCCGCTCATACTTGACCCCAGGAAGAATGTCATTGAACACAAGGGCTTTTTCTCAGCTGTGATATTGGATTTTTTTTTCCTTTTCAACAGCTAAAACAACCATTAAGCCACCATTTCTGTAATTGCAAAGCAGCTCTCTTTTTAGCATGTTGTGGAAATGTTTTGGCATAGACTGATCTCCAAATTCTTCATCTTTCCCTCTGTCCCCCAACTCCACTCTTCCTCCCACACACCGTGTTTAGGACAAAGGGCACCAGAAGAACATGGATGTGTATAAGTAATTATTATAACTGAGGAAGTTAACTACTGTTTTGTAACTTTCTACCTAAGACTATTTTCATAGGCTCATCTTTTTTATGTAAGGATAGCGCAAGCTCAGTTTTAAAGACACCACTGCGTCTTTGCCCAGAGCTGGGGGAACACTTCCCCTGGGCTAGACTCTGGGAATCAGCATCCCTTCTGCAGGCAAGAAGGGAGAACTGAACTTTTATTCTGAAAGACAGTTCTTTTGGACACACAAACTCTTCTTTTAGGATAAAAGTTCCTTCCTGTTCTTCCCACTCTGCCTTTTTCTCCGTGTTCCGCACACCCCGCTGAGCGCCATGAATCCCCCCAGCGCACAGCCAGAGATCCATATTGATGAACTGGGGCTTTGGGAGAGCTACATGAAAGAGATTCCTCCAGCACCCGCATCGATGTAAATTATGCATCTATGAGGCAAAGGGAGCCCTTTCTGAACAGAGCACTTAGTCAGGAACACCTACAGAAGGAGGATGGAGATGCACAGACATTTTTTTCCCTCCTTTTTAGCACATTTTGCTTGATGCACAGTTCTGAGGCAACAGAACACGAGGACAGAATCATAGAATGATTTGGGATGGAAGGGATATTAAAGATCATCCAGTTCCAACCCCCTTGCCATGGACAGGGATGCCACCCACCAGCTCAGGACACAACTGCAGAGGCCAGGATGGCTCCAAGCAGACAGGAGGTATTTTAGCCCCAGGAGCTCTGGTAAAGACCTTGATTTTGGGCCCAAGGCTGGAAAATGAAGTGACCAGAATGCTTCTAAAGGTTTTCTAGCATTGAAGGACTTGCTTTAGTCCCAGCAGGGAAGGAAAGAGCCCCTGGGTGACTCATGTATTAGGCATGGACACAGGCTTTGTCCCCAAATCACTGCTGATGGAAAAAAACCACCTGAACAGAGAAAAAGCTGGTTATAACCCCAGCTTTGAAATACAGTTTCCTCAGTCAGAAAGTCAGTTGTTTTCACTGTGACACAGCATCCTCTGCTCTGAATAGCAACAAATTCACATCATATGGCAATTCCAGTTTAATGTGACTCAAAACGCCACAAGAATTTCTAGAGGGTCTTTAGCTGCTGATACTGATCAGGTAAGTAAGTTGCCAAACCTAGTAATTATCTCAAATGAATAATTACGAACTCTTAGTTATTCATTTCAGATAATAAGAACCCAAAGTTATTTTCTTTAGGCAGAATACGAAAAGTGTAATTGTTGAAAGCAAATATTGCAGTTTGAATGACAGTATTTAAGGAAGATGAGATTGTTCAGGTCAAAAAAAGGTGAAAACCAGGTCACCTTCTCTTGCAGCTGACTCGTGCTCTAATGCTTGAGCCCCTGGCCGCCTCAGGTTCTGGTTGCTGCTGGTCAGGTCAGCATTTCAGGCTGATGCTGAGGATCAGGTTTACAGCTCTCAGCCATGCTGGCATTTGCTCCTCAGGAAGGCCTGGGAGAGGTGAGAGGGAACAAAGAGGGCAGGAGCTCGGAGTGAGGCTTCTCCTCAAAAGCATGGATGGGTGAGGGATGAGAAGCCTCTGGCCCAGTCAGGTGCAGCCTTTGGGCTGAGCTCTCAAACCCTGGCTGCAAAGGCACTGCATAGCCCCGCTCTGGCACAGGGCAGTCACAGCTCCCACAGGTGGGAGAGGAGGGAAAACAGTTGCCCTGTTCTCCTGAAAATATTTTTTACAGGGGAATGAAGGAAAAAACCCAGTCCTTCAATCCTAGGCAATTTCTTCCTATCTGTCAGCATATGGTAGGAGCTATTTTTATTTGGCTTAAATATAAGGCATCATTAAGACTATTTTTCTGTTTTAACAGCTTGACAATTCTATTGTGAAATCTGGGTGAAATGCTCTGGATTTTATTGTCCTTCTCTATTGTGCCCTGGTAGAATTTCTAGAGGGGAAAATGCAGTGATGATAGGAGATCTTCATTTTACTCTTCTAAAAAGACAATGAGTTAAAGTGTCTAAATTGAATCATTCTTTATATGATTTCTGTTGAATTAATTTTAATTTTCTGCTGCTTTCAATCTAATCCAATATCCTGAAACAGCAGAAGCACAGATATCAAACAGGAGTGTGTTGAGTTAGGTAGAATCCCTTAGTTCCACCAGGGAGAGAAAATACCAGCAGAGTTGTTACAGAGCAGTGACATCCACAACTGCTGAAATTCTCGATGGATTGTTAACAACTCGATTCAACTTGCAAACTGCATCCCCAAAATCTGTCTCCAAAGAAGTTGTGCCTACTGACTGAACTGATTCTGAAACTGGTGCAGAAAGTGCCTTTTTAAATATTCACAGAGAGTGCCCAGAAATTAGTAGGGACTGCTAATAAAAATGACATTTAATAAATTTTCCTCCTGAGGAGAGCTCCCAGCAACACTAGGTGGCAGAAGGCTCTGTCACATTGAAGACACCTGCAGACAGATATATTCACAGAACTACTTGAGCTTGATTTTAGAAAAGCTAAGGGGAAAACAGTTGAAAGCAAAACAGTTCTAAGATCCCATTTTCCACCCACTCTTCCAGTTCTAATTCTGGCTCTGATATCCCTAGTGCACATTGTTTCACCATTTAAGCTACCCCAGAATGTGAATATACCTTCTAAACCTGACCTTCAATCACATCTTATTCAATTCAGATTCAATTCTGTATGTGACAGGTGATTCTATTAAGCTTTTACTGAATTAAAAGATAAATTCACTGTTTAAAGAAATAAATGGCCACCAGGACAAGTACACAATAAAAACATACACTGTGAGTTACCTTGAAGCAAATTTGAAACCCAGCCTGGAATGCTCTTTGCTACTTCTGCAGCGGAAAGAAAATCAACAACCTACAAACAAACTCATTCAAAACTGCTCAAGAGTCAATGTGGAAAAGATCTGCTAAAATGGCAGCTGCTCCCTCGTGGAGATGCATTTTCAGGAATACTTTTGTAATTACATATAAAATTCAACTGGCTGTTTCTAGTTCTACATACTTAACCCTTTAAAAAAACATCTATGCTCCATTTTCCTTTACTCTGGTCACTCTATTTTCAACTCCTCTAAGTTTCTCTCTCATCCTGTATAAATCAAATACATAAGGAAACAAAGAGGTGCCCCTGCCCTGGGGATGTTAGGAGGAAGCTGTAATCACAGAGAGGGGAAAGCGAAAGCCAAGCACTGCCTAGATGCCAAAAAACAAAAGGCAGCAGGGGGACAATGACACTCTATTTCCACAGACATGTAGGTTTGAGTTGACAGCAAAGATTTCTCCGAGATGCCCATGGCTGCACTGCCTTTGCACTTGCTAAGCAGTGACACCCCAGACTTACAGCACTTGAGGGGTGCTTCCCCAAGTGTAGCTGGTGCCAGCACAGAGCTCAGTGCATCGTGGAGGGTTATTTTGCACCTCTAGCCATAGAGGCTGTGTTTAAATATAGTAGGTTTTATCATTCACCATTGTCAGCAGTGGAAATTGTCATCTAAGCAGGAAAAGATGCTGTTGAAGAAACAGGAGGGGTTGGTTAGAAAGTAAAAATTATTTTGGCCGTGACAAGTCCTCTCACTGCCCATTTCGAGGGTAGGGGATCATGCCACCCATTGCAAATTGCTGCCTGAGAGTCAGAAAAATCAATAGTAGGTAGGAAAGCTGACTTGCCAAGGCTACAGCCACTGCCAGCAGATTATTAATGCATCTGTCTGCATTCTTAAATGTTTCCTAAGAAGCAGCTATGTTAACTGAAAAGGTGTGACGTGTCACCAGCCCTTCTCTTCTCTCCTCTTCATTTTCTCTCTATATTAAAACCTTGGCTACCAAAGAAAACAATCATGTTTCACCTCATCTTTTCCCAGCTTTTCTGAAGTTCAGTTCCTGCTCCAGAGCAATATATACAGTCTAAGTACTACCCCTGACAAGCTGTTTGACAGCCCGAAGTTGCACATCTATTTTACTCCCAGAGCTTTGGAGTTGGTAGGGTTTAGATGGGAAATGGAGGCCAATTAAAATAAACACAGACAATATCAATGAATTCTTCAGAAAGGCACAAGACAAGCAAAATGAAACACTACTGGCTTTTGCCCACAGTTAGAATTCAGCCCATCTCACAGGCTCAATGCTCTGGCTGAGGTCCAGAAAGACACTTAAGCACATGTCTTATTTTAAGCATGTGAGCAGCCTCATTGATTTTTCACTCATGCCAGGAAGAATATTCAATGCGCTTAAAGTTAAGCACATTGTTAAGTGCCTTCCTGGACCAAGGCCAGGCTATTTAGCCCGTGCAAGAGTGAGTCTAGAGAATATTTACCATTATTTTAACTTCTCAAGACTTTCTTTGAGATAAAGTTTTATGGTGTATGAAAATATTTCATTCATACGAGCAGTGACTGGCTCACAGCAACCTTCAGGGACCACATATTCTTCCCCTTCCCACATCTTCTAAAGCAGTAACTGGAAGGATTAAAGACACATAAGCAAATATACCAATAAAGAAAATTAGTTTTGAAAGGGAAGCCAGCAGTCTTACTGATCTAGACAGCAAAATGAGCCCCACAGTGAACAGCTGACAGACATATTAATTTTCAGTGAAAACTAATAAAGTCATTTGCCAATGTCCCATTCCAATACCAAGTCCTGTGCAGGAACTTTGAAAAGCAAGCTAAATGTTGACTGAAATTAATTATCACAATAAGCACTTTTTTCCACACATTCAATTCCATTTCTCCTCCTTCCTTTTACATCAAGTTATATACAAAATTCAAGGAAAGGCCTGTTAGTGCTTCCTCAAGATGACCTCACCACATCAGAGCACTTTAGAGATCAAAGGCACAACAAACACTTTGCTCTTTGCTACAACAAAGTGATGCCATTTGCTATGTTTGCTACAGACAATTGGATTTTTATCTGGCTGGCATTATCCAAGCTCAGTATCATACCCTGAGTAAGAGCTAGAGAAAGGTGTTTAACAGTACAGCTAAGGAAAGCTGGACTGGGTCAGACTCATGCTCCTTCCACCCCAGCCATCCCTCTCCAGGAGCAGAAAAGGGAGTGCACAGGAGTCTGATCATTCCAGTGGGACCAGCAGGACACTGACAATTTGTTCCTCTTTTATAAGCAGATGTACCTTTTTACTTCAGTATTTGTTTCTTCCTGGAAAGTTTAAACTCAGTGGTGAAAGTACATAATTGACAGGGGGAGACATGAACAGAAAGGCAGTTTAGCACTCAATCACCTCTGAAATCTCACGGCAGCACAGCTGTATCACTCATTGCTCTCACACCAGTGCAGCTCCACTGATTTCATGCTACCAAGCCCACATCCGATGGCAACTCCAACCTCAGCACCCAACACACCACTTTAGAAACTGGGGCAGCAACCTCTGAGACCTCTACAAAAGGAACTAAGATGACAAAGGCAGCCTGCAGACAAAAAAGACACTTCCTAGTGGATTCTGGTCTAGAAGTCTTCAATTTGAAAGAAATAATCTCTTTATTTTAAAATACAGTTTTACATATCTTATTGCTGAGATTATTTGATGAAGTTTTCTCATCTGTGCAATCAGAGCAGAAGGACAATGGCACTGAGAAGGCTGAGGCTGGAAGGCACATAGGGAGACCACTTGGTCCAGCCTCCCTGCTCAGCAGGGTCAGCTCAGGGTTGTATCCAGTCATGTTTTAGTAGCTCCAAGGAGAAGCACTCCACAAACTACCTGGACAACCTGTCCCAGTGTTTGACCTCCCTTGCAGTAAATGCATTCTAATAGAATGCCATGGATTTCCATTTGTGTCCATGACATCTTATCCTCTCACTGGGAATCACTGAGGAGAGTCTGGCTCTGTCCCCTTCTCTCCCTGCCCTCCATCAGGAATTTACACACATTGACAAAATCCTTCCAAGCCTCCCCAAACAGATGGAAAAGTTCCCTCATTTTGACCTCACACGACAGATACCCCAATCCCTACTCACTCCAGCATGTCCATGTCTCTGGCACCAGGGATGCCAGGAGAGGAGGTGTCCCTCACCAGTGCTGAGCAGAGGGGAAGCATCATCACCTCCCTCGACCTCCTGGTGACACTGCCTGGCAGAGCCCAGGAAGGTGGTGGCTTTTCTTCCCCACAAAGACAGGCTGCTGTGGGGTGCTCCAGGCCCTTCTGCAGGGAGCTGCTTTCCCAGCAGGTCAGCTCCCAGCCCGTGCTGGCACATGGAGTTATCCCAGCCCAGGTGCAGCACCCTGCATTTCTCTTTGCTGAACGCACAAGATTGCTGTGACACCGTTTCTCCAGCCTGCCAAGGTCCCTCTGAAGGGCAGCACAACCATCTGGTGCATGAGTTGCTCCTCTGGACTTTGCATCACCTGCAAACCCGCTGAGGGAGCACTCCTTCCACAGCCAGGCAGGGAAGAAGAGGGTAGGCAGTGCTGGTCCCTCTATTGACCCCTGGGGTGTACCACAGCATCCTGCTTTGCTTTGAAATCCACAAATTAACAGGTATGTTAACAACACTGGATTGCATTGGTTTAACCAGTTGCCATTTTTAAATTTAGATGGTTAAATGAGTGCAATATTTAAATATATGAAAGAATTTAGTCTGTTTCTGAATAGTATCTGCTGGTTCAACTTGTTCTTAAAAGTGAACTTCCTTCAATAAAACTTCGAAAATCATTTATGACTTCAGAGGGAGAGACAGACTTCTCTTTCTGAGCTGCTTTAGTATGTAACTAACCCAAATGGTGGATTTTCTTAAGAAATCATTTCTGCAGACAAAATCACCCATTCACTTGAAGAATCCAGAGCAACAAGAAAGCTGTATTCCAGAACTGGGATTACAGCCAGTTTATGATGGATAAACATTGAATGCTTATTGCATAATTATAATGTCACAGCATTTGCTGCCAGAATTACAAAAAATATTCTTAAAATTATGCCCTAAATAGAATGGTGTTTAGTTTAGCTAAACTGAAGCACACTCCAAGAAATGTGAAAAAACAAACGCCATGATTCCAAATCTCAATTATGCATACTAAGGGCCTGTATTAATGAAAGTATATTTAGTGGCTGAATAAAATTTCTCAAAAAATAATGTTAAAGATAATGAATTCCCAATGTCCAAAAAAGCATCACATGCAATTTCATCACTGACTCATGTAAACTAACCTCAAATTTAACCAAATGCAACTGTGATCAATACTGTGTCAATCTGAAAGTACCTGGGGTTTAAGGCAACAAAACCAGATGCAAGGATGAGTAAAAGTTTGGAACTCACAAACAGAATGGAGTTCTTGGCTACTAAAAGTTCTGGAACAGTTACACTGACAGGGAGAAGCCAAAAGAATGAGAAGTTTTGACAGTATTGCCACATTTAGCAGGAAGAAAGTCAAGTGCAGGAGGAATAAAAGGGAGATAGTTTGCTACCATTGTATGTTATTTAACTTTTCTCTTTTAAAGATGGCATCCTCTACTTGAGGTAGGGACTGTTCCACACACCTCTGAACTGTTGTACAGTGTCTAGGGATGGACTTGCAATTATGTTCCTAGGCACTTTTGTAAGGCAAAACTCAGCAATAAAAACCAAAAAACCCAACCACATAAAATATAAACACTGCCAGATTTACCAACATATTCTTGAAAAAGCAGTAAGAGTTACTGAACAGTGAGACACAAAAAGGGCAGTTACATATAGGAGATTTGAGCCACAAAAGAAAAGGACATTTGAACTGATTCTACCTTCACTGTGAAACAAAACTGGAGGGTTGTGCATGACCTGCCCACCAATGCTCTGCCGTCCATCACAACCTCACAAGAAGGTGACAGACAATAAAAAGTTGCCTACATCAATCCCTTTTTATTATTTATTTTATTTATCATCTCTTGGCAGTAACACTTATCATGAGGAGCAGTGGAAAAACCCATGAACTAAAAACAAAAATGAGGCTGAGAGGGGAAAACATGTCAGAGTGGAGAAAAGGGGAGTTTTATTTCTCTAGACAATAACCCCTACCATGACAGCCTCACTGGCTCCTTCTCCACTGACAGGAAATTTCTGTAAAAGAATCATGTGGTGCTGGAACACAAAACTGCAGAGGTTCACATATGAGACAGGCTATAGGTCTGACATGGGACCAGTGAACCAAGTCAAAAGCCCAGTCCTCTCCTCTGCCTTCCAAATACTAAAATCTTAGAATGTGGCAGAAACCTGTTGACTCTGACAGCATTTAAATTATGCCAATATGAAGCCAAAGCAGAACACCTAACACTGGCAGAAAAATAAGAAGCCCGGGACGTCCCTGCTTCACAGGGTCTCCTGGAAGTTTTTATCTTCACAAAACTGGGCAGAAAATCCTAGAGGACCACAGAGGGGCAATGGATTTATGAGGTCTGAGAATCCTCAAACAAAGAGGTAGTTGAGCTAGTTGATTTTATTATTTTATCCCTGAAAGCTTAAATAATAAAAAAGTTAAAGCAGAGCAAGCGCCTACTAGAAAAGCATAGTGTCAGTATTGTCCTTTAGGCATGTTTCCCTCCACACCTCTGGAAAGTTGTCTAGCATTTGACATAATTGGGAGGAAGAATTTTCTCCCCTGGCAAAGTCAATTAACTTCACTGTATTTGTATCATCTGTCAGAGCTGAATCTGCTCCTTTCTTCAAGTCTGACACAAGCTCCTATACCTATTTGATGGATCAAACAGCTTATATAGAAATTACTGTGCTTTAAAGGGAAGTTCCATGGCCATGTCAAGTCAAAAGCTGCAAGACAAGAGGTGAGTGATTATTCTATTAGTGTACACTCCCCTGGAATATTAAAATACAGCCAAACTTTGTACTGAAGTTTAAGCTCTTTCATGCAATTTGCTATTTCATTATGAAACTCCTTTAGTCTTCAGTCATTAGAGACATCTGCAGAAAATTAAAGTAGGTCTTTTTCCTGCTCTGTGTTCTTGAACTGCTTAATTTCTCATATTATTAAGATATATAAGCTCCTTGCTGTAACAAGAAATGTAAGAAATAGTGTGGGCTGCTGCTTTAACATACTGCCATAAACAGGTATATGCATATTTATGCACTGAGTGTTATAACCAAGCTTTTTATCTTAAGGTATAAATATTATAAAATATTAGTGCTCTGTGAAACACCGTTCAATGGGATGTCACTAGATTACATGTCACGCCACTCTTTGGCATCATAAGTTAATTGCCAGATCTCACCACATTTTATGGTCATTATAACTCAGGCTCAAACCCATTTCCCATCAGCTCCAATTTAATGTTTGCTGTACATCAATGTATACACCTCCTGATTAAAGGCAGCAGAGGAGAGAAGGGTAACACACACAACGTGCTTAACGCAGTTCTCCAGTTAAAACATGAACACAAAGCAGCATGGTGGGTAATGCAGGAATGAAAGAACTTCTCCATTGAAACGCCTTTCCTCGTAATTGACTGTTAAAAGCAGCTAGACCAGTAATGCAGCTCTCCCAGGTGGCAGCCAGGGACTGGGAGCACTCACTGGATGCATAACTGGGAAACAACATCAGGGTCTCTGTGGACCCACACTCCACAGATTTTAAGTCCCTGAGCAGCACTGAAGAGCACATCACAGAAGAAAAAGTCACTCCTATTTGGGCACAGCCCTATTCTGAATTAAAACACCAAAGGCACTCGGACATTCTGTTGAGGAAGGGGGTTTGGTCCAATAAAATCTCTTTCCTACCAGAATCAAGCTGATGTTTGTATTGAGCTGGTGGAGCAGTGCATCACATCTGACAGGCTGCTGATGTGATTGAAGGGCAGAGAGCACAGGACTGTATTGATCTCTCAGCAGCAGGGCCAGCACTCCACGGAGCTCACTTTGAAGTAGCCCCATACAAGTATTGCATTATCTGCCTCATGAGTGCTGTGCAGGTTTTCAAAGGCTCAAATAATATTATGGCACATAAATCTACTAAAGGCTAACCTGATGCCCTTTGTGAGTGAGAACTTCTTGTACTACAAAGGTTCTATCAGCTGGAGCCATGGAAGAGCAAAAACCACAGGGGAAGCAGAGCTGGCTCTTCCCAGACCACCTCTGTGCTACTCCAACACGGGCTGGAGCACACGTGAGCTAGAAGCCATCTCAAACACGGCCACGCACACACTTTACCATGAGTTTTGAATGATTTTCCTAGAACTCTTTATGGAGGTTAAATCTGTATCAATGCAAACTCCTCATTTTTCGTACAGAAAAGACTCAATTTTTTCAAGGAAAATAATCTGGTAATACTTCCAGAGGAATGCTATGGCTCTTCTTTCTGAGTTAGCTATCCTTCTGCATCAGAACTCTTATCCCTCAAATCCCCCTGGAGTACAAAAGTTCCCACTATATGCTCTGTCCATTTAATGCACTGCCACTGAATATATTCTACACTGATCTGTGGATTTGTTTAACCAATACTGATCTCAAATTTCTTTACCCCGACAACTAAAATTGCTTCACCCCAAGAGCTAACACACCCCTCAGTGACACACCCCAATGAAAAGCTCAAGCTCACCTTTAGCTTTACAACAAAAGCAGGCAGTAATTTATTTAAGTACCATATTCAAATTAGTTTTCTTGGGTGCTTCGCAAAAGAAAAAAATTAAGCATGATTTAAACTGATAGATCTTAAGAAGCAAGTGTAAATGGGGATTCATCATTCAAAGAGGTATTTTCCCTGCAGGGACCTCATTTTATCCTAGTGATACTCAACAACTTTCATCTACAATTTGAATGAAAATATTAAATTCACCCATTGCAGAATGCACATCTGTCAAAAAATCTGAGGGGGCTGGGAAAATGGATAAATGGTTCAGGCTAATCTGTAGCACTTACTAACGTGGACTTTTTCCAGCTAGAGACGGCTTAATGGCAAAGGTCACACAGCCAGGAGCTAAGAACAGGTCACACAAACACAGCACCACAAATTAATTAATACTGGAAACAACACAGATAAAATGGTGGCTGACTTACAAAACCTGAGCTCTGGCTTCTTCTGGAGGCAAGGAGGTGGTACAGACACAAAGTAGCACTGAGCAGGGGAATTCAGAATTCACCCTGGTCTTCTGCAGTGAATTCTCTGAGTGTTACCTTCTCTTTTCTGGGGCAAAACACTGAGCTTCAACTGCACTTGCTGAAAAAATCACTGCATTGCCAGACCTACAGAACACCTAATAACACAACAGCAATAACAGCAAGGAGTTATCACGTTGTAAATGTAAAATGATCCATCACAATATCTGCATACACACTCAGGTATGCACAAACATATGTAACAATCAAGTAATTCCAGCAGAAATGACAGCTTTCCTGGGTGCACAGATCATGCCCTCAAAGCAGTTATTCCTGGTGCCCTAAATCCTACCTTCTGCTTGGAAGAATTAATGGTACCACTGCAGTTTCTTCACCACTTTGGCAGGAAGCAGAGCTTTGGGGAACTCTCATCCTCCCCTGTATCTACCCTCACCATGTGGCAGCTATTCTTCTGGGAGCACCCAGGCTTTTTATCAAAGGAAAAGCAGAATTTTTGGAAAGAGCTCATTAAGAGAGAATTTAATCACTGAGTTTATGTGTAGGAGAAAAGGTGAAGGCAACCAAGGAACATGCATGCTTATTTAGATGTCGCTTTCCTATTCAAGAAATTCTGCTAAATTTAGCATGTCTTCTGAATGTTTTTTGTTTAGTTTTTGGTTGTTTTTTTTTTTTAACAGCAGAAATATTTTAAAGCCTCTCCTTTATTTGTATTGCTTTTCATATTGTTTTTGCTTTCTCAAGGAAACTGGCAGCTGAAATGGTGTTCTAAAAACAAGTTACACACATTTAGCAGTGTTGCCATTTCAAACACCAGGCTCAGCTGAAACTGCTGTGTGGTAAGACGATGCTGTTTCAGCAGCTGAAGCCCTCAAAGGACAAAAAAACGCTGAATAAAACCAAAATATAAGTCATGAGTCAACAAAAACTCTGGGATTTGTTGCAAATAACATCTTTCAAAGCAGCCCAAAATAGAGGATGCACTCCTCTTCACAGACACCAGGAGCCTGTACTGTCACCTCCACCCAGCCACTCCAGTTTACATGGCTCTCTCTACTGGAAGTAGCAAGTACTTCCCAGAACCTAATACTGATACTTCAAATTTTCAGATATTTCCATTTTTCAGATAATTAACAGAAGCACCTATGGGAGAAAGGAAAAAAAAAAAAGAAATAATGCACACCTGCATGAGGATGGCATGAAATGGACCCATACACAAGCACTGAAATCTCATCTGTTGGCAAGCCCCATTCATAAAGTCTTTTTCTAAGGGGATAAAAATAGCATTAAACGAAAATACATTGATTTTCTTTGCTTTTTCTGGTCTTCAATTCCCAGGGCAGACAGCCTGTAAAACCTGCTGCTGTAGTACATATGGGCAGCTGATCGGAGCAGAGAGCTCCAGGCAAGTTTTCAGCATTTGTTTCAAAATACAGGAAAATCAACCAGCAGCCAACATCTCCCAGAAAAGCCAAATACCTACAAACTCGGGGATGAAGAGCCTGCAGCACCAGCACAGGGCTCCACTGCCCACCCTCTGTCCTACAGGTAACTGCATTCCTTTGCTCCATTTGCAAACATCCCTGAGCCATGTGAGCACACTCTTCAATTATATGGAAAGAGCCTGTGAGCACACACAGTTCATCCACCGAGTTGCAAAAGAAAGCAGCATCCACACAGACTGCCCAAGGGCAGGAACATTAAAGGCACTTCTGTAAGGTTTAATCCTGTTCCCACTGAAGCCACTACAAATTCCTCTGCCAGGGCTGGGAGCAGAAGTGGACCTATGTTGAGCTTTTATTTATTTTTAAACCTATTACCCTCAGCACCCAAACAAGTTTGATGGGAATTTTTCAGAATAGTGTTTTGACACCTGAGCCAAAAACAAATCAGGGAACATATGAACTTCCTACAGCTCTTTGGAGAAGGCAGGGAAGGAGTCTGGAGGTGTTAACTGTGAGAACTCATGGAAAATGGTGAGCAGGGAGCTGCACTGAGCTATCCTTGCTGTCATCTCCAGGGTCTGTTACGATACCGTCAATTGTTCAGGTGTTTGTAGAATTGGACACCACCAGTTTTGTATGCTCTTCTGCTAGTCCAAGCTTTTCCTAGCACATTTAAGGCCTCAATAAATTGCATAAATACAGCAGACCTAAAAAAAAATCTATAGATCATTTCTGGGTGAGCAAAAGAAAGAGAGAGAGGTAATAAATGCAAAATACAAAAATACCAACTTCAGTGACTGTCCTTAGACAAAAGCGAAAAGATCAAGAAGGATCCTATGGCCTGGACTGCTCAAGGCAAGGGATTGCTGAGCCACAGCAGACTCCTGAAAGCAAACTTCAACTTGCACCCACACCTTCACAACAATACTTGCCTTGCTCCTGGGGAGAAAAAGAGCAGGGTGCACCTACATCATGGAACAAGGGAAAAAATAAAAAAGGTAAGATACAGTTTCCATATTTCAGGTTGTTTGCAGACTCTGTATCTGTGGGACTTTTCATTCCAAAATTAACTGTGTGCTGAAGAGCCTGGAACAGCAGAGCCTTTATGCTTCCAAGTTTTGAGATGGCCCCAGAGTGCAAAATCTCTTCTCTCTCATTTCTGGAATAGTTTTTGACAATTAGTAGAATCAATGACCACAGAGCAAGAAGTCTGCCCAATCCATCAGGGCCTAGATGTGAAAAGAGGGGGAAGAGAGAGAGAACCTTCTAATGACAGGAAGGGGAGAAGAAGTGTAGAATTTTTTTGGCTTTATTCAGGAGCATTTCCTCATGAATTCTGGAAGAGAGTCAGGGAATAAAGATAGCAGCCAGCACTTACCTCCTGCATCTTTTTAAGGGAGAACTAAAGAAATGCAGCAGTAGCAAATAAAGGAAACCATAAGTAACCTTCTCTGTGCAAGGCAGACACTACCCCAGTAGAGAGAGTTGGCACAAAACCAAGGTATAGAGGCTGCTTGGTAAATTCTCAATAAATATTAAAAACACAAGTGTGTTGATATCCGCATTTTTTCCAAAGTTGCTGGAAAAATTAAAGCATGGGTCGATGCTCCTGAGAACAGAGGAGTCAGTAAGATCCCCAGGTTTAGGGGAAAGAACAAAGAGATGGAGAAACTATTATCTTGAATCTCAAATAATGTCGACAGTTTCCGGAGACGAGAGAAAAGCGCCTGCACTGGAGCCAGGACCACAGCACCTTTTCCATCTTCCCAGAAAGGCTCACCCAGCTTTCAAAAGTGAGAGAGCAGAGGTGCCTGGAATCCAGGCTAGTGGAATGATGCCAGCAAGACATGGGACCTCCTCTTTCTACAGGCTTCCCCCTCTTTTCTCTCCTCATCACAGGTATGTCCATTGCTCCTATTGAGTCTACAAGGACAGAGGAGAAGGAAAGAAAAGAGACTGCTTTGTTTTCCACAGAAGGCAGTCCTCATGCTCTGTGCTTATACATACATATATATATTTTCCATGTATATATATTCCTCTGCAGAGGAATAGTGGAGACCAAGAGCACAACCACCACCAGGTATCAGTAGGGCGTTAAACAGCATGAAGAATTTGCTCACCTTTACCATCATCTTAGAAGAAATACCATCAGGAGAAGATCTGACTGAATCCCTAAGCAAAAAAGCTATACCTGCAACAAGTCTGGATTGATGGGTCATTAAAAGCAGTGATTAAAATACCTTTTCATTTATTTATTAATTAAAAAAAAAAAAATTTAAAATACAGACGAAACACAACCACTTCCAGGACAACGGTAACCAAGCATGTAGCAAGTGTACTACACCAACCTCCATAATAAATCCAACCTGCTAATATTTTCAACACTGTATTTGTTCTGGCACATTTTTGCATTACTCCAACACTATTTTAAACAAATCCTTTCACTGAAGAAAATGTCAATGTATCAAAACTATTTTTTAAACTAATGAGTTTCCTTTTTTGCAAAGCAATTACTTTAAGTACTGAAAGGGTTTCCATGACACCCTCCACTTTCAACTGACAAATATCAGCAATAGTTGGGTTTAAAACAAACAAACTGAAACTCCCAAATCAGCAGCATTTGACTCAAGGAAAAACATTAAATGTTTTCAAGCAGAAGCATTGAAAAACTTATTCTTACTGAAAGAAAAAAGTATGTACACACACCTGCTTTTCTATCAATCTAAGCAGGAAACCATTTCACTGCTGCATCATAAGTAGAAGAAAAGTGCTTATTAAAACATTAATCACAGTCCATTATATTCTGACTCCATACCAGAAGTTCCCATTACATCACTGAAAATATCTATTAACCAAAACCTGATTCTGACAAGTTACAGAAGTGTAGTGTTTAGGATTTAGTAATGTAAAAGTCAGTTTTAGAAGAACAGTTACACAATTGATTTTGCAGTGGCAAGCAACTATAATTAATTGGTTTTGTGACATTTATTACTGCAGTGGGGTTGATTTAACTGGTGTTTCTACTGTAAAATTATTAAAAAATTATTTCAAACTTCATCTACTTTTATTAAACACATTTATTGTGAAGGTATTTAATACCTGGGGCTGGCTAAACAATTTTAAAACGTGCTGGATATACCAGTATATGTAAAACTGTATTGTCTTGTGTAAATATGGGCCTTGTTTAGAACCACGTCTCACAGGAAATTATGCCAAATGAAAACCATCTCCCCTTCTCCTCTCCCACTGAAAAGGATTTATGTTTTTACATTTAATACCAGTTAAAGAAACAAAAATATGGTGGCGTTACCTTCAAGCCTGAGCAATAGCTCAACTGTGAAGTCCCATTATGTTCAAACCTCTGCTTTGTTATTAGAAACACAGCCTAACTCAAATGCTTCAATTTGGAAGAGGGAGAAATGAACAACTCAATTCTTTCTGGAAGCCTGGCACTACATGTCTTGTTTACCTAGAACAGTTTTCAACTGACTGCTAGCAAGGCTTTAAAACCGAAGCCATGAAATTGGTTCCTAAGTGTGTGTACATAATCTCCAGCCAACCATTTTAACTGTGGGTACTTTCCTCAAATCCCTGTAAGCAGCACCACTAACACCAAAAAAAAAAAAAAAAAAAAAGCTATAATGCATGACAGGAAACACATATTGTGTTTTTTACCCCCTTGACCCAACATAGATGAGTCTCTAACTACAAAAGGCACCTGAGATAATAACCTTTAACCTGTCCTTGGACATCTTCCAATTTCAAAGATCCAAAGAGCTTCAGTCAAGGTACTTTTAGGGTCCCCCCTTCATATCCAAGGACTTCTTTCCATGCAGCAGCTCTGGTCTCAGTTACCCCTAAAATCTCTGCTGCTCCGCCAGGTGTGATGGCCATCTGGGACAGATGCACACACTGCTGGAACGGAAGGAGCCAGAAACTCCAATTCTTTTATGGGTGTGGAAGACTTGGATGGGGTTTTTTTGTTTGCTGGTTTGATTCTTTTTAAGGAAACTGGGAAAAATAAGCAAGGGAACACACATGTGATGGGATACCATTAACTCTTAAGAAAAGTTCTCCGGTTCCACTTTTCCCTCCAGTGTGATCTAATCTAAGGGACCACAAGGTCAATATCAAAATATGAAAACAGACTACCAGCCCAACCCTTAAAAATCTTGTCATCCATCACTATCAGGAGTGAGAGCAGTTACATACACAGGATGAAATTTATCAGTGGAATTACTGACTTTGGCAAGTGACACGCTCCTGCAGGAAGAGATCCCTCACTCCTACCACTAAGCACTCTTTGGAGAAGCTTTAAACATTATAGACTCCTTCAACAAAGCCATCTGAAGGGGGTTAAAGAATCACAAACTACTGCTTCAAAAGCTGCAGAAAGCTTCAAGAAAGACACCCCCCCTGTGCTTCCCTCTGCCATTTAAGGAAACTCAGAACTTACCTTTTCAGCCATTTGATACCTGAACAAAGTTTTCATTCAGAAGGCTGCTTTACAAATGTATTTATCAGCGTCAGAGTCAAGATGATGCACCATTTCTGGCTTTATTTTCCTATTTAGGAGTCAATTTTGCTGGCTGTCTCTGGCTAAATATTTTCATTTTACATACCCCCCCCCTTCTTAAAACAACAGTGTTGAAGGGCTCCGAAAGCCTCTCTCTCCTCCTTTCCACACTTCCTTTTGAAATTTTTATCGCAACAAATTTTTGCAAATGCTTCAGAAGACAAATTCAAAGAGGGTGCTCATCATCCTTCTACTTCAACTACATCTGAGACCAAATAGTTTAAGATTAGTGCATCCAAATAGACCCTTCAGGAGAACATGCCAGGGTTTTCTTAGATTGCTCCAGAGCAAGTCCTTGTCGTGCCATCTCTCCTGACAGCCAAGCACAGAGCAGGGGTGATGCCCAGATGTTGATGAAGAGGAGGATGAAGAAGAGCTCAGCAATGGGCTTCCATGAGCTCCCCCACTCTCTACCACACAGACTTTGCCCCCCATGACTAAGGTGTTCCTGCCTCTGTACTCTAACACTGGGCTTAAAGAAAGCATTTGGGGGCTCTGTCCCAGGAAGAACTACAAAAGCTGGAGGACACTGAGGCCCTGCTGTTGTTGAAATGAGAGATAATCAGGACAGATCTCTTCTGCATGTACAAAATGTATTGTTTTTCTTGTGGCGACCACGTAATTCCCAGTGCATTTATCCATCTGGCTGAGGAGCCAGAGAAGTACTCAAAAAGAGCAACCTGATGGAGTGCAGGAGAAACAAGGAAGGAAAAATGTAGAGAAAAAAGAAAACAACTCAGCACAAAAACCACTGATCTCAAATTTACCACAGAATTTCAGAGATGCAACAGAAGTCCTAAAGTTAACTTCTACCAAAATACAGCAGCTAAGGAGGAAAGTCTGTGGACATAAAAAGTCACAAGAGAACAAGACATCAATAGCAGTATCAATGCAGGGGATGGGGGGAAGGATGGAAGCAAAGAAGGGCTTTCAATAACAGATAAAAACTGTCACAGACAATCAGGTCTTTTTAGGTGGCTGGTAGTAACAAGGCTTTGATTTGCTGAGACACAGAGAGCACAGAAAATAGGGCATTTGGCCCACACAATTGCTGGATGCCTCCTGACACATTATAATACATCAGCAGACAGCTTTGCCTTACACCTTTCAGCTGCCCACTTAGCAGCACTGCCTCCACACCTGCAGTGACAACTCAGGGTTTGCCTCCTACAAATTCTCAATAATAAAGCCAATATTACCATCCTGATTTTCCAAAGTAATTTTAAATATTTACTGCTTGATCCCACAGCACAGTTTGCAGACAAATCTCCGTTCCATTAAGGCTCTGAAATTCTTTTTCTTCTTCATACTGTAAGTATTTTAATAAATGTATGATTTAGTATTCAACAAGCCCACACTACAGAAAGAGTATTCTGGAATAAATGGTATAATTACATTTCCTACAGCGACCTTGTAATCTCCCGAGTATTTATTCTAGACTAAACAGCCTTACTCAGCTGCCCTGTGTCTGATTGTCGATGAAAGAAGCTTGTTTGACAACTGCTTCGAGCAGAAACATATTTTTTCCATGATTGCATGAAAAAGTAAAAAAACATTACCAGACCGGTATTCTGAGCACAGAGACTCGTGTTAGATTGATGAGTTAATTTGGAAGCCAAACGCCAACAAAAACAACCACCATGGACATTCTGCTGTCATGGCCAGCTTTTGAGGTTCATTTAGTGGTACACACACAGCTACAGTCAGCTTTACATATAAGAAACTGCGTGGTATATGCAGGCTTCCTTCTTTGTTTCTTTATATATTTTCCATATTCTCTGCTTTTATAACCCTCCCGAGACCTTTTACAGTTACAGAACCCACACTATACCCACAGGTGGGCGGGCAGGAAGCAAATCTCTCCATTT
The DNA here is from genome assembly GCF_009650955.1 of Corvus moneduloides. Taxonomy (NCBI): domain Eukaryota; kingdom Metazoa; phylum Chordata; class Aves; order Passeriformes; family Corvidae; genus Corvus; species Corvus moneduloides. The sequence goes on along the minus strand of NC_045481.1, from coordinate 5,643,612 downwards.
CATAAGCAGTCCACTTTTAATATATTCAATTGCTAATGACCTTGACAGAAGAGCTCCATGCAAAACACCATATTCTATGGGGTGTCGTTTGAAATATTCATAGACTTTTCTGCCAGAAAGCTGATTTCTTAAACAGTAAGATTTCAGACTTACTGAAGGCAGCACTCCTTGATTTCCATTCAGCTGGAAAAACTGGTGCTAATCTACCTCCCCTATATTAAATTTGCATCCTTCCAAAATCCTAAAATGAAGCCTGTAGGATTTCTGTGGAACGCTAAAGCAATACCAGACAGTTTCTATATCAAACCAGATTAAGATGGTTTACAGGCAGTTCTGCTGCCTTGTTCTCTCCTGTCTTGAAAGAGACAGCACATTTGGCCATATTCACTATTCCAGAAAAGGGTACCCACACAGTACTTGTTGTACTTTTTTTGCCATTCACAGGTTTTTATCCAATTATTCATGATAAAATGAACAAAAAATAAAAGGCTGTATGGAAATGTAGCTGAGTCTTTAAAGCAATAATCACTCCTTACCTGCCAATTCTCATTCATTAGGTACCCAATGCAAAATGTTTTGCAGCAGACAGAAATCTATCTGCTGAGGATCAGGCCTTGCAACAGGAGACTGGGAAATTCAGACCATATGCCTTGGTAGCCAAGAGAATTCCTGCAAGGAGTGTAGCCCTCTATGCGCCCTCCAAAGAAAGACAAGCTTTCCTTGATCTTACTCAATCTTTTGACTCACACTACTGAGCTTATTGAGAGACTAGATTCCATTAAAAGGAGCAGAATGAATTCAGTGTTCAAAACCAATGGGCCAAAGCAGATCAAATCAGCCCTTCGTTTGTGGCTTTTCTCCTTTTCCAAGATTCAAGAAATATCTGCATACCCCAGTGACAGAGCAGATGTGAAAAATCACCTGCTATGACTTTTAAAGCCCAGCAGTCCTGTCACCCATTCAAAATCAATTCTCAGTTATTTCACTGTCTTGAACCCTACACAGACACTGACAGGGTTCTAGCAGAAGCTAATCCAGCCAAGGACCAGCTCAGCTATGCTGTAAGAATAGTTTGGAGACTATCCTGACTTATGCCTCACTTAAAAAAAAAAAAAAAATCACAATGACTGACAGCAAAGAAGTTACACGAATCATTTCTAGATTGAGTGCCAGAACTCTACATGTGTTTCAAATTACACTACAACACTGTACAACAAAGAAATATGCAGAAATTTTCCACTTGAAGTGAAGGTTAAAAATTAAACACTAACAAAGCTCTAACAGATATGAAACCCAACCTCATCTTAATGTGAAATTTAAAATGCCTGAGCTGTCCTACACTAGGAAAAAAGGAATGAATCAATCCAGTTGTTCACAAGAAAAAGCACAGTGAGCTAAAACATGTTCATTGTATGTACAGATTTTCACAGCACTCCCACTCTGCTTCAGTACTTACCCCCTCAACTCTTAAAATCGCATTCTGTTTAGATTTAACTTCTAATTTATCAAATTATATTACCTATCCTCATTAGATTAGTGTTCACCATTGAAATTCATTTTCTGCATCTTACTTAAACAAAACACTGACTGGGGTGATCCTAACAAAGTGGTTATACCTGAAAACAAGTTGCTAGATCAATGGGAAGTCACATTTTTCACCAAAGAAAAAAGGAGGAAACCTGATTTTTTATATACACATATATATATTAGGCTTGGATCTCTCCAAAGCTAAGTAGGCAAACACTATTTTATTTTAAGCAGTCCAGGCTTGTTGGTCCAGGTCTGTTGCAAATAGAAGTTTTTAACCTGACTTGTAAATTACTTCAATTTTATGAGAATGGTGAGGATATGACTGGCACTGCTGAGTATGATCCACTTTGGATTACAGGAGACTGTTTCTAAACTTTGAGTCATGAAGTTCACATATCTTTACCCAAAATGTAATCACATAAGCAGATTTTCAATTTATAGTCAGTTTTTAAGTGGCTTGTGTATGGCTCTTCACAGCTGTAAAACTTGGTGGCTGCTGTGTGGCTGCTCCTGTTAGACAGACAGACTTACAATTACTGCCAAGAAAGTCTACATTTTTCAGGACCTCCAAAAAAACATCATTTGGGTCCTCAGGGGTTTTTTGTTGCTGTTTTCTTTTTCTTTAGAATCAAAACTATGTATCAAACATATATTTTTAAAGCAACACACCACTTTCCATCCCCATCCAGGGTTATTCTTTTGCTACTTGGCACGTCAGTTTGTTATATTTTTCATTTCTTTTGTTTTCCAGTAAGAAAAATGCAGACCTCCAACCACACAAATTCAGCATGCTCAGCAAAAACATCAGAAAGAAAAAAAAATAAAATAAAGAGAGACAGGCCTTTTTTGCCCATCTAAGAAAAGTAATGGCAGCAAGTGCCCAAGCACCCGGGTGCTCCTTGCATTCCCTTGCAGCCAAACACCTCTGCTCCCCAAAATGCAATTCAACAGATTTGCACCACTTTGAACCAAAAGGTGACACTTCCCACTTCAGTTAAACTATACCAAACTAATAGTTTGTGGTGACAGCAGAAGTGCCAGTAGAGCCCTTGATAAGACAGAGATCTCTCTCTCCAAACATATCAATAAGTTGCCCTCAACTCTGTGCAGAAACATTTCTGAACGCATGTCCCTGAACACTTCAGTAATTCAGAGCAGTGACAAAGTCACACAGACCCAGGGCTGTTCATCATCGTGGAGGGACAGGCAGCTGCAGAAGCTGCCCCCAGGATGGGCACGTTCCAGTGATCCAAGACCCCACTTTCCTCCAAGGGCAGCACCACATGTTTGGGAGATGCTCTCACACATCCTCTCCCCTTTTCCAAGTCACGTTTCCATCTGACAGCTGAGACAAGCATGAGCTGGTCCTCGAGTTTGAACAACCAAAGTGACCTTTATGGGGGACTGAAGGACACAAACCCCTACACATTACACCAATCATTTGTGTTGGGGGGAAAAAAAAAAAAACTAAATCTTCATTATTCTCAGATTTCCAATACCCTAACAAAAAAGTGCATAAGGATTGTTAATGCTTTTCTGCAGTACTTAAGAAAAAAAAAAAAGAAAATTTACAGCCCCGGGGGAAATTGAAAACAAATTTGTAAGAAAAATTTGAACATAAATATCCTTTTTTTCCAAAATATACAAACTCCACACAGAAGAGCAGTGGAAAAATGCAAAATCAAGTTTATGGTCTGCTCATGAAGTGTTTTGAAAAGCCTAATAAGCAAATAATACAAGTCATCTTAAAAAGCTTTTTTTTTAAATTATAAAAGATTCCTTACAAATGTTCTACACAATCCCTTAAGGATTTACCCTTTTTCTTGCTCTTTGCTAAAACCTTCTTGCCACCTGTGTCCTTCATTACATCAATTCACCAAGAAAAAGAAAAAAGTTCTGAAACCTAAAGCAAGTCTTGCAGAAGATAAGAGGTTAAGGAATATTTAAAAAACCATGTACTGAGTGTTTTGAAGATATAAAACTGTATTTTTTTTAAAAAGTCAATAAATTATGCTACCTGAAATGAATTCAAAATCACCAGGTTGACAGTGTCTTTGCAATAATTCTGGCTCCAGAAACTCAGATAACAGCCTGTACATTTGAGGGAACTATTTAGCAGCAATAAATATCCAGACTGCAAAGTTATTAACAGGAAAATGAAAAGAGGGAAAACCCAAAATTTGAAAAAATGAAATAATTAAATACATTTAGAATCGTACAATGGTTTGGGTTGGAAGGGACTTTAAGGACCATCCAGTTCCAACCCCCCTGCTATGGGTAGGGATGCCACCCACTAGGGCAGGTGGCTCAAAACCCCATCCAGTCTGGCCTTTTATAAGCACAAATGAATAGGAAACTAAAAATCTTTAGCTGGAGAGGTTTACATTGTGCCCAGCTCTTCTGCCTCACCCAGGCAGCTGTATGCAGCTGCCTGAAAAGCCCCAAAGCAGGGACAGAGGCACATTAGTTAAGTATTCATCATCAACAGGAAATGCGCAAGAGTTCATATAAACACAGAAACACAAATATATAAACCAACAGCCCTGCACGGCTTAAGGTATTTCAGACACCCCATGGAATAGGGTTAGAGCTGTACTGGCTGGGAAGCCACAGCAATGATGTATTTGTTTTGGAATGGCAAACAGCCTCAGGACTCAGAACTCTTCTGGTGGGCACCACCAACCCACCCACCCATGAGCCTCCCCTTGCTGCCGCAGCCACCCCGCACCCCTCAACTCCTTCATCACCTCCACAGCCAAGCCCAACAAGCCTGGTTGCTCCTGTTCACAGGAGGAAAATGACACATTTAAAAGTGTCTCCAAGAAAAGACTGTGGCATTGTTTGCAAACCCTCCTCTGAACATCCTCCCACATGGACGCTGCAATGCAACTGCAGAATTTAAAGGATTTTGTTCCACGAAGCGTTGGACTGCCTCAGAACCGGTGCCATTAAATACAATGGACATAGATGACAGCATTCCTGACAGATTTGGACACCAGCATTCATGGGGCACAGGCAAAGGGAATCATCCCTGCACAAGTCATCTTTTTCTCGTTTGTGATGAGGCTGAGGGGGCCTCCAAGCTCCCCTCACACTGGAGGTCCCTGACAGCTGTGCTCCATCCAAACAGGTGGCAAAGGCTGAACCAGGCTCTGTCCAAGTTTAAGCTGCTAATTAATACTTGGTTGCAGAAGCTTAATACCAGATAATAAAAAATACAGGCATCAGGAGGACACAGAAACAGTAAAAATGGAGACAGCCTCAATTCCAGACAGCCTTCAGTTTTCTGAAGCACCATTAGGTTGCTTATTTACCTTACTTAGTCTATCTACCTCTGTCATTTCCTGAATGAGACACAATTTCTCCCATGCCAGTGAACTAGATGGGATTCCTGTTTGGATTTCAGTGGTCTCTGAAACTGCACACTAAATTGCCTCAACTTTGTTCAGTACTTTGTGGCTTCAGTTTTCCCAGATTGCACAGCCAAACATAAACTGTTATTTTTTAAACTCTTTCTTGCCTTGCCAGCCTGCACATTCATTCTGCCATGCAGTTTTCCAAGCACTGGAAGTGCTGATGACCTTGAGAGTCGCGCCATGATGAGCTGGGTGACACTACCCCAGTAGCTACACATTTTCAGGTGCCATTTAAGCCATGAACACGTCTCTAGAGAGGAAACACATCTCTTTTGGACTTCCTAACCTCCTTTACCCATGCACAGAAGGTTCCCAAACTCCCTTCCAAACATGGCTGCACACCACGATGCTGCCAAGCTGCTGGACCAGCCCTGCATTATATTTTTTGACAAAGTTAAGCTCTGTGCTTCATTTCTCACAAACACAGTTTGACTGTAGACAGCAGTCGACAAGTAAATCTACCCTTTTCCATGGCAAACAGCCCAACTTTAATATTTTTACTGGCTTACAGCTGGGTAAATTAAGCCCCAGATTTTTATTTATTTATTTTTTAATACCGTGCAACTGAAAATGAACAGCTACTTCACTACGACTGCCAAGGACAACCTTAAAAACACTAATGCAATCCAGTCCAGCTCTAAATAGATCTATAAAGGCAAGAGGACCAAAAATTTCAGCTTATCCACCTAAACAAAATGTTGGTTGGGCAGGAAGTCTAATATTTTGTAAAGATCCTTAAAAAAAAAAAAAAAAAAAAGGAAGAAAAAAAAAAAGATCCCTGGCAATCTGAAGATGGTAACAATCCCAGCTATAATGCCATGAAATGGGAATTAAAATGTGCTGATTTACTTACCCCAGCCTTCCCAGCATTTCAGGCTCTGGAACTTGTGGTCCATATGTCTCCACTTGCAGAGGCTGATATTCATACAAAGTTTCCTCTAACTTTTGAATGGGAGCTAATGAAATATGCTGACCCTGTTGAAAAGCAAAAAAAAACAAAGTTAAATTTCTACATACTGGGTCAAGGTTTTATTTTTACTTTTTTTTATATGCAATATAAGAACAAGCATTAACTTGGTCCAGACAAACACCATCCCATTAAGAACATACTGTTCGCTGTATCGCTCCATGATTTATATTTTTTTACTGGGACCTACAAAATGGAAGTGATGTTTCATGAGCTATAATTGTTTGGACAAGAAGGAAGGGGGGAAGATTTGTTCAGGGCAAGTTTACCATTAGCAAGTACAGCTGCTTCCAGTGTCACTAGCAAAATTATTATTAGGCACAAATTTCATTTATCTGAAGTACTACCAAACAAATGTTTCTGAGCAACCCTACTTGATTCTGTAATCAAAGATTTCCTGAAAGCCCTAATTAGAAAGGGAAGCCACTTTCCTTTCTCTCCACAGGCTTTGTAAGCTCCCATACATAATGGCTCTCAAGACAGACTTTTACAGAGCACTACAATTAATTCATTCAGCAAATTCCCATTTGTTTCATAATTAAAAATATAGAAACACACAAACATTAAGTTTTCATTCCAGATAGTACTTTTGCAAGCCCTTCAGACCACTGAGAAATAGTGAGACATTTCCACACCCTTCCTCTCCAAGTCCCTATCACTCGGAGCTCTCACAAAGTAGGAGACTTGTGGCTGGGAAGGAGGGGGTCAGGAGGATCTGAGATAGAGCCAAAGTTAACAGATGTTGCTGCGTGACATTCTACACTGATTTGTTGATCTTTCACACAGTTTCAATTTTCTACTGTATTCTATGGTGCTCACAAAAATTAGCAGCAGCAGCAAAAAGATGGAGCATCGTGAGCTGCCCCAAAACAGCCTGGCTTTCCCTGTAGAAATTGAGCTTCCCATCTGCAGAATCCAGGAATTTAGCAAAGTAGTAGTATTGTTTTTGTAGACATTTTGTCTGAAACAGGAGATGGGAAGCTTTCCACAGTGTAATGCTGTGTATAACCCTGGCTCCCACTGGTGATCACTTACTGAGCTGAGCTTCCCTGGGGCCACTCCTGTGAGCATCTACTCCCTCAAGTGGAAAATGCAGGCTCCTAATGTGGGACACTGGGTTAAAATTAACTAAAGAGGGGAATGAAAAGGTCTGTAGAAGGAGAAAGCTGTTAATTAAATTTGTGGTTGAAGACAGTGACCTTTCTGAATTTGGAGAAGAGATATTTTTGTTTAGGGAGTTGCAGAAAATAGCTAAGAAAACTGAAGACGTAAGTCCTTGAGAAGTGCAATCGTGGATCTAAGCCGATCTCTATGGAAATATCAGCGGCTCAAGTTTTCCATTGAAACAGCCCTGTGCATGTGATGAAGACAGAGAGTTTTAAGCTTTTTCTGCACTGCCTAGGGGACTGGAGAGGCTGCTGCTAACACTGGTATGGGGACAGTGTCCTGGAGATGAGATGTGAAGGAAGTTCTCCAGTCAGCGATGCACCACTCCAACTCTCATGGTCAGCACTTTCATTTATGTGCTACAAACTATTGCTGCAACATTAAAAGAAGGTTACCACACATTTTAAAAAAGTAGGAAAAGAAAGGTTAAAATTTCAGCTTTAATCCCACTTCATGATATTTTAGGACATAAATGCAGGGGGTTCTATTCTCCTAGAAGTTGTCAATTTAAAATCTATTCAAGTTTATTAAAATATAATCCTTTGTAACTATATTTATGTGGGCCTCTTACACCAATTGCAAAAGGTTAATGCTTAAATAAGACTCTTAGATTTGAATTTTTAGCAACATCTTTGTCTCTAACCAAACCAAATGGAAAATCATACCAACATTTTACATGTGTACAACCTCATCTGGGGAGTGAAGAGTCTCACTCTTTCCAAACCCAAATTTTGTTCCAGCCATAGAAAAGAAATTTCAGTTTTGGGCAAAGATCAAAACCACGGTAAATATTTTGGGAAGTAAATTCTGTGTGGAAAAAGGGAGAATCTCAGATTCCAGGCACCCCATCCCTTGAGGACGCCACCAGAACAGCTGCTCACTGTCAGCAGAGTTGCCACTGGTGCCTTCCTGACACCTTGCTAACAAGAGTAACTTCTGCCAGCATTGGCCAAGAGACATGGGAAGGCTCCCAACACATGGACTGGGCTCATCACTGGCCTCCTTCCCCACCATCATTTATGGGGCTACAAATGTCCACCTCTGGGAGCTCCTGGGAGGATGGGATGAAAATGTTTCATTTTTCTTCCCCTCTTTGTGGGGTTCCCAAGGAGGCTGAGGTCACAGGGGATCACGATGGTCATTATCTCTCAGATGACCGAGCAGTAACTGTAAGGGAGCTGCCCATGAATGGTGGGAAGGCTGAGTGCTCTGCACACCAGGGGTAGGGGGGGCACAGGGGTCATGAGGAAGGACCTCTCTGTGAGGTGTGGAATTGCACCACCAACTCACTGTGGTGGCCTGGAGAGCAGCAGAAAATTGGAAGAGGAGCTGCATTATAGAAACCATCCACCCTTGAGCTGGTCTGACCTCATGTCCAGCACAGGCCAGGACATTTTGTGTTCATGTATGAAGCCCAAGAACAGGCAGTTCAGCCAAAACACCTTCTTTTGAAAGCCATCCAATCTAGACTTACAGATTCAGATCATAAAGGTCCAGGCACACCCCTAGGTAAATTGTTGCAATAGTTAATTATCTGCACCACTAAATACTGGCAACTCATTTCTGGTTCATCAGATTGACTGTCTCCTATGTTTTTCTCACCTCCCTCACGGGTCAAGGTGCAAGTATTAGGAACCAGGATGTACTTCTGCATGGCAAAACAACTGCACTGGTCTGTGTGCAGCCAGCAGATCTGCACCTCAACGAGATTATGCAGCTGGATGAGACAGCTCATTTGGTTTTGTTTCCCAAAATCACAACTTTAGCTGATGGGCTTTGGCAACATGGATTACATTCCACTTAGCAGTGGGTAAAAAGCCCCATGACCAGCTGTTGTTCCTGCCCTATAGCTGTCTGGCCTTTAAGCTCCTGAGCTCACAGACCTCCAAATGAGCGCACAGGTTAGTGAGGTCCCAGAACTGGGTATGGCACAGACTGGTGCAAAAGGCTGGGATGGAAACCAAAACCATTGCCCTTCCTATTTCCACAGATGTTGGGATAAGCTGACTCACAATAAAACCTTGCTGAAGCTAAAAGGCTCAATTTGACCACTATTATCTCACTTAAAAGCCGTTTGACCAGAAGCCTCCCACTTTTGTCTTTCTGTCCCAAGTGGTCCCTAACCACTTCATAACAGACTGGTAAGGGAAGCTGCTGTGTAACTTCAGAGACACCACAACAGACAGTAACTGTTACTTTGGACTTACACAGCACTTTTACAGATCCAAAACCCATTTCTAATCTATGAGGTAAGACTTTTAAATTTCCTGTATTCCACCTAGACAGTCAGCCTTACCTCTTTCCAGCATTAGGAGGCATTTATCAGCATGCTGAAACCAAAATGAAAGGAGTGGAGCCAAGATCCTGCTTCTGCATTGCTTTCTCCTGACAAACCTAAAACCTGATGTGGTCATGGGTAAGTATTTCTAATTCCCCTTGGATGCTGTAATGTTTGTGTAAAAGAAGCTGACAGCATCCAAGTGAAGACAGAAAAGGCTTCCAAGAACACAGACAACACTTTTTCCTGCCTCCTCTCCCTCCCATCCCAATCTTCGCGGCATACGAGTGTTTTCCCTACGATTATTTTAGGCCCTGGAGCTGTCTATTACATATTGGAATGTATGGAACCACAAAACATGCTGCTAATTAGAAGGAAGGCATTTGCTTATCCTTAGGACTTTGTTTATATAAAAGCCTGCACAGCAATGGATTTGTGAGCAACTGACATTCTATTCATGTGCTGTACGGGTTCAGATGAGAGACATAAGGGATTAAATTGGGAGGGAAGTTGAATAATGTCTTTGTATGAGAAGTAAAATTGACTGGCTGATACACGGTTTGAGACAACTCTCAGCTGAAAAAGAAACAAAAGCAGTGGCCAGTTTTGGTTTCAGATTGTGATACAACATGGCATTAATCAAATAAAAAGCCATGGATTACAACAAAGAACTGCCCTTGGAGTAACAAGGAGCTTACTTTAAACAAAAACAACACTCTTTCAGGAAGAATCATGGCTATCAGAACATCAAAATTATAGTGTATCAGTGCACCTTTCACACAGGTTTGGGGAGAGACTCTTGGCAGATGCCAGGTACATCAGTATATACATCTGCCTGCTAGCAGAAAGAGGTTATTTTAGCAGAGTACAGAAATATTGGCCCAAGTTGCAGCATTCACACTTCCTCCCATCCTGCCCTCTTCTCCTTATCCCTGCCTCCAAAATGACACTGCCTCCCTTCACCTCCTTCCCTCAGCAGCAAAAAGAAACAACTGACAGCCTTCCCAGAAATCTTTCAAGTGCTGAGGAGGAGGAGAAAGGAGACTGACACCAAAAAATGCACTAGTAGGGGAAAGAGGAGAAACGGCTATGCCACAAAAACATCCCCAGGCAAGAGACAGAAGCCAGAGACTGGGGTCAGTAAAACTTGTCCAGACAAGGCAAGTTTCTGTACTAGCAGCAGCTGGACTAGTTGCTGGAGCTAATCTTCTTGCTTTTTTAATTTCTCTCTGCTTAGGAACTTACTCAGCTCTGCTATCACCCCACTTCCACAGCACAAGTCAGAGAACAGAAACAGCGACATTCACACTACATCTCATTAAGTTGGTTTGCAGCAATGTTATTTTTATTTAACCCTTTTCACTGTCAGGTCACTCTCCTGAGCCTGGCGAAAGGAGATGAGGAAGAACCAAGGGCTGTGGGATGCCAGGACATGATGCTGCTAAAACACATCCCCAGCACTGCTTCCATTGTACATGGCAGGACAGAGAGGTTAACAAAGACCCTCTGAAACACACCATCATCTGAGCATGCAATTATCCAAACGCTTTCAAGCAAACATTAAAACAAAACTATAAATTCCTTGAATTTTTCAGTATAAGCAGTCTTAGGAAACTATTTTACTGTTAAGCTTGTAACAGAATTCAGGTTTTGGAAAGATGTCATGTTAACACAATTTCTTACAGATATTAATGCAAACATCTTTGGCAATGTGGTGTGAGCCAGAAGCTGGATTGTTGTGGGTTTATTTTCCCCCTCCAGTTTCCATCCTCTCAATTCACCATTGACAAATCCACATCAGCAATGCTAATGTGGCTTTCTGATTCTGATTAACTACTTTGACTACAGTAATACTCCGGAAAAGGAGAATGGAACTGATAGATTTGGAGGGCTCAGTTAATATTATTTTAACCTTTACCCTCTCTGTCTTCCACAGTCTTTTAAAATAAACACAAAGTATGTCAAACTAAAATGTATAATTCTATTCCTTGGCCTAAAATTCCTGTGCCAGTGAAGCTTTTACAAAGACTTAAACATCTGAAATCAACTGTTCTCTCTTCCGCTCTTAAAAAATCAACAATAAATCTAATTTATTTACTTGATTATGAGAAGTGCTATGAGGATATCTCAGAAGCTAAACAGAAAGAGAACAAGTGATCTGACAGAAAGCAACAGAACCAACATTAAGATTTTCTGTTGATCTCAAAACCAAAATCTGACCACAAATAGCAAGATCAGAGACACAAGATTGTCCCCCCACCCCTTCTCTGTGTGGTAGATTATTTCAGATGCCTAATAACAATCTCACTAAATTTAGACCTTTTTTATTCCCTCCACAGTAACTTAATTTGATTTTCAAATGCCAAAACAGATTTAAAATATGTGCTTTCTTTAGGAATGACAGAAATAAGCCAAGAGAGCAACAGCACTGAAGAAGCTATTAACAAAGACAGTCAGATATTATGTGATTTGTTACACAAACAGGTACCTGGGAAATTAACCACTGAGTAACATGGGTTAAATCACACCATCAGTTCCACTTGCCTCCAAAATTTTCCTTTACAACTTTCTGACATAAGTAATTACCTGGCCAGACTTATCTTTAAGCTCCTGCCAAAAAGCCCCATTTCTCTAATCTCCCAGAAGAAAGCCTGTGTCCATCTAACAAGCTGAAATACAATTCTGCTGGGTCAGAGCCAGAGCAGGATTTAGTGCCTACTCTCTGCACAGAAAAGCCCGGTGCCCTTTCCTCATGCCCCTGGATCACAGCGCCTGCCTGGGACTGTCCTCCCCAGCACTGCCTGCTGAAGCCCAGGCAGGATTCAGGGCATAGTCTGGATGTTTGCTGCAAGAAGTCACTCTCATGTTTTCGGCGGCGACCCCAGAGTTCTGGCAGGAACTGCCAAGCTTTCCTCAAAATCCCTGCCACTATCAAAGGATAGCCCAGTACACAAGACAGCATTATTTCAGGGAATAAAGAATTAAAACACAACATTTTCAGATCACTAATAAGCCCACACGTCACACTCTTGGTTTTCTGCACTGGTTTCTCAATCTTGCTCCCAGCTTTGTCTCAGCTCCTAAGCACTTACTCAACTTCAGTGCATGCCACTGTGCCAGATGCGGCTCAACTGCTTCTGCTCCTTTTGCTCTGTCCCCAGGGCCTCTACCCTGCACATGGTGCCTGTTCAGCCACTTTCAGTTCAACTGAAGGGCCATGCCATGAGCTGGCTGCTGGGGGGCATTTGGACACCCTGGAAATGCCAGTTGCATTTGAAAACCTCATTATCAGCTCACACTTTTTTTTCCTATAGTGGCTTTCACAGGGCGCAACAAGGCCCTTCTCAGGGTACAGCTGCAGGTTCTTCCCATTTTCAGAGAAACATTTCATTACAGGTGACTTAAAGTCCATGTTCTGTTTGGTTTGTTTCACCAGTCCTCTAACATAGCATTAAGCAGAACTAAACAAACTTTTGTTGCATCTCTACCATGAGACTTCTGGAGCCTTGGTCATTTTGGTTTGGCTATCAACAAAGCACAGTATCAACTATCAACAACAGCCAGTCTAATTACAGGATTTAAGGCTTTAATATAACATTGTTTTAAATACACACATTAAGGGCCTAATTTTTCAAGGGACATGAAGCAGAAATAAATGACAAATGCCACTTTGTGTGTCACGCGGCAGAACACAGAGAGGGACAGACACAACAGTGGAGGTCAGAGCACAAGGCATCGCTCACCAACCAGCACCAGCTGCCTGAGTCTCCGCACAGGCAAATCTACTGGTGCTCCTACTTAGCTGAAGTAAACCTGTGTGTTACACTGATATGATCCCTCTATTATGCAAGAAAATTATCTAGGATTTCCTGGAGAACAGTGGAACCTGTAAAAACCGGCTGCTGTGGTGGAAGAACAGCAGCTCGTAAAGAATCATACATCACTGTACTCCACTATCTGCTCTTTCCTGGGATCCTCTAAGGCAGCTTCCCCCCATCCAAACAGCCACAGCTCCACAATATCGTTTTGGAGGAATACAGACTGTGATGGATGATTTAAAAAGAAAGACTGCTTAAAATAGCAAAGCCAAACAGAAAGCTGATCTCAGACTGTAGAAGATGAGAACTCTGTGTGTGCGTATATGGAAGTCAGAGACATATTCCCTGTTTTACTGAGCATCCAGCCTAGACCCAGGTAAATGTTGATAAAGATGCAGAACGTCACATTCAGTATGGCTTATGCCTACCTGATAAAGGGAAGAAATAAAGTGAGAGTCCTTGAATAGCCACATTTTAAGGAGGGACTGCTAAAGGTTGATGATAGTCTGGCAAGAGAAAGCAAGGAAGTTTTTAATAGCAACAGAGACAAAAAAAGAAGAATAAAATATTACGAAAAGGACAATAAAGGCAGATGAAAGGAAAAGCATGAATAGAATACAAAAACAGGAAGGGTGAATTATTAGAAACAGCCAAAACATTAAAAAAAGGAATTTAGAAAAACTGAAGTCTAAAGTTTAAAAACTAAGAAAGTATCAGACGTTAGCATTACGTGATACATCTTCACAGTATTTGTGGACTGTATTTACTACAACAGCTTAAATGAAAACTGAAACCTGTTAGCAATATATTTAGAAATTATTACTTAACATAGGTGGAAGTAGTTTATTTCTAGCCTTTTTTCATTTGCATGCAGAGCGCACAAGCAAACATGAACCAAATATTCCAGGACAGGAGCGGGACCCACTGCAAACATAACATACACTTTGTGGCACTGCTTTGAAAATGCCCATTAATTCTCTCAAATAAAACAAAAAACTCCCTGGGGCAGAAGGAACTGCATTTTTAATCTGCACAAAATATACTCTTTTGTCCTTCCAGAGAGTTTTAGTTTCTTTTCATGCAAGTTCCCATCTATGTTTTAAGCGGGTATAACAAAACAGTACTTAAATCTGAACCATAGACACATGACAGCTTTTCAAATTGTTGTGTACTTACTTCCCATGGCACCTGAATTTTATCAGTCCTTTGGACAGGATTCACAAAGCTTCACAGGACCAAGAAGCCTATTTGTAAGCCTTGTCTGATCCTGAGAGAGTTGCAAAAAGTCCTCCTACAAACTACCATGGCCTGCTGCATTGCCCTGGTTTCAGTGGCTACAGCTTCCTAACTCCTAAAAACACAACCAGAAATAACTAAAGCATCTTTAACACATAGAAAAAGGAATGGTTCCTGCCATGAAAAATCTACAGTACTCTACAGAGAAAATAGAAGCTGGCAGCAAAAAAAGTGATAAAATCACATGGCAATTTCACTCAGCCCCTGAAAAATCCTATTTATCTGTTTGCAAAATAAAAAGATGCCTCATCTGTTTTATCTTGTTCACTGGTTCCTTTGTGAACCCTTTTGCTAAAACACTTGTATTCAAATTAAAAAAAAAGCAAGTGTTGCCACGGATTCTGAAAGAGGAGACTGCTGTGAAAGCAACTGCAGCACAAACATCGCATTTCGAGCAAGTTGGAGAGGCTGCCTGAGTATTTCCTGCTATAGGCTTACAACAGACAGTTTTGCCTTAAAAACAACACTTCCATTGTAGAAGGGAAGATTCCTGTATGCTCTGGCACAAGTACTGGATGAAGCCACATCAGCAGAGTGCCCTGACATTTAATAAATAACACCCAACCCACGGAAAGCCATCGCTCAAAGGCAGCGTGCTGGAGATCAGGGATTGCACTGACACCCCATGCCATGGCCACTGGCTGCTGCTTGGGAAACAACACAAACAAGCTGTAATCCCAAAGAAAGGAAGCCCCAAGAACAAGCATTAAGAACATTTGTTAATCAAAGGACTAATCATATAGGAAGGTCTTCATCTCTTTGCATTTCACATATTATTTCCAATCAGTAAAATATGTACCAGGCTCTCCACAGATGATGCAAATGCTTTACCCTGACTCAGGGCAGCTGCTGCTCCAGAAACAAACCAACATAAGTTGATCATTTGAATCCCCTTAAAACTCTTAGTATTGGACCAAATAAAGCACAGTAGAGCTTACCATACTGTTTTACAAGCCATGCCGAAAATCTTTGTGCACTTAAAAACTATAATTTAATTAACTTTACCTGTAAGTTTGGCGAGGGAAGGGTGCACGAGGCGGAAGGAAAAGAAAAGAAAATACAAACTCCTTTTCTCCTAAACTCTGAAAATAGTTCAGGGTCCAAATCCCTATACAAGAAGTAATAAAAATAGTTTGGTTTCTGGTAGCAATAACAAAAATGAGGGCAAGATTAATTCTTACACTTTTATGGCAAACAATCTAAAGCAGATGTTCGAGAATAAAAGCGAGATGTCAAAGTAGTTAAAAAGTGCTTTTCAAACCCAAACACAACAAGACAACTTACAGCTTTATGTGCTTACATAAAACTCTAAATCATCTCAGTCAGCTTCCACCCTTCACCCTTCTCTAGTCTAAGAAGCTTCACAATTACCAAAAATGTTACATTCAAGTCAAGATCCACAGATTGGTGTCTTCTGAAAAAAAGCACATGCAAGTGACCTTTGCTGATTAGAGATCAGGTCCTGAATCTGGGGCCTTATGAAGAGAAATAGGTCTCCATGGTTTGAATATCCAGGATCTCTGGAATAAAGTCCCTGTCTTCCCGAGAGAGCACACTTTAAAGGTATCTAAAAAAAGTTCAGACTGTATTTACATTTCCGCTAGAAAACTGCAGTTTTGAGACAGAGATCAAACTTCACATTCTAAGGTCAAAATGAACATAAGCATTCCTCAGAATCAGACTTCAAATGGATATTTGAAGTTATCCACACTTTCTTGTTTGCGAGTTCAAAGAATTGCTGATCATAAAACAAATTTTAATATATTAAATCTTTCAAGTACAGATTTCATAGAAGACAATGAGTGTATGCAGGAGAATTGAGTCCCTCCACACGTAACACGGCAGAAGCCTGTGGAAGGTAACCCTAAGCACACCCTTTTCCAATGAAACTGCCATTTATTGTGAACACTGTGTTAACATAAAACACCGTTCACTTAGATGTGCTTTCCAAAAGGCCTCAAGCAGGACGATACTGATTTAAATAAAGAAAATTAGGCAAGTTTTTGCACTCAAGCTTCCCACACAACGAGGATTTGCCAAGCCTTTCCAGTCTAATCAGTGCTACAATCACCCCGATATATAAAGAGACTGACTCAGCGTGCACAAACACTTCCAGACTCACCAGCAAGAGCTGATTTTTGGCTGACCACAGCAAACTGCCTCCTAAGCCGGCCAGCCCCAGTGTCCATCTACCTGGAAGCCATCCATCCAGCCACACTAGGCTACTGTGCATCTGCAACGCCGCTCCACTTCATTACATGAAACACAAACCTGGCGCTACAGCCATCGCAGTAACTGATACCGTATCACTCAAGTCAATGGGAGCAAATCAGAAACTCTACACTACATACGAATAATAATAGGTTTTTGTGTTTCCTTTCCCAAGTGCTGACAGTTTGGAAGGTTGTTTTCCCCACCGCCACCATAGCTGGACTATAACCACATTAATTTCAGCGTGCCAAGGCAAGCTGTTCAAGAAGCTTTCACAGCACATTTGGCCTAATAATCCAGGGTGGGGTTTTGGGGGTTTGTTTTCAATGGTCCAATATTTGACAAGAAAAAGAAAATGAAGTTTAAGATGTATAACTCTCTGGAAAATTATATTTTCAGCAAAAGATGGCAAGCTTTAAAAAAAAGCTTTAACAAACATATTTAAAATCACCCTTTAAATCACCAGCAGCCTAAATACCTTGGCTCTAGCTTTGGACATAAATGTTTATCAATTGGTAGTTGACTGAGAAAACCATGTTTTCTCCTTCAGTTTCCCATTAATCTCAGGGAACAGTTAAACCATGACACTTCATCAACTTTTTTTTCCCCCCATCTCCTGTTCACAGCTGTTGCTGTGTTGGCTGAAACATTTATTGCCAGGACAGGGAGCACTGACCAAGAGACCCACAAGGAACAAAAGCCTGCCAGAGCCTAAAGCAGCTCACCTTACGAAATCACCTAACCCCCAGCTCAGCTACTCCAGCAGCTGCACTGGTCTGTTCCAGGGCATTAGCACAAGTAGGGAGCTGCAGTGACTGTTTGCTATCAAGTCAAGCAAATTCAGACTTTGTTTAACCTTTTCTATCTCAGATTTAGACCAATACTATGAGGCAACCCTGAAGTGCTACAAAAAGCGTTCTATAATTCACACAATAGTTGAGTCACAGCAAACCAGCAGCCTGGCCAGGATAATGCTTCACTGGATGTACCTACATTTGCTTCTGTAAAGGGCTACAGTTTGCTTTTAATTATTCATAATGTTCTGCAATTGGATGTGTATATACACACAGCAGTTTGAATAAAATAAACACACCTCAGTAACTAGCTGATTGCAGTGCTCAAATAGTGCAGTTTTTAATGAGATGCTCTTTGTATGCATGGAGGTTTCTGTTCTGTGTGTGTACATACAGATACACCCAGATGCAAATAATCCAGGGCATGAGCTAAACAGTTTGAAACAAAGACTACCATAGAATGTTTGCACAACCCTGTAATGCCCTAATCATGTGCACATTTGCACACGGGAATTATTTAGAGGCATGTCAAGCTAACAAATTTATTTGCCATCAGAAAATTTTATCATACACTTACCTGGGGCTTAGACCTAGATTCAGCAACACTGATTCAGCTTAGAAAACTACCCAGCTTTGAGCACACAAAGAGCCTCACAAAGTCAAAGGAGCAGTCGCATTCCGATTACTTCGGCTGGATCGTGGCCTACAAGTCCAGTCCAACAAAGCCAAGCAAGCCTAAACCTGATGGCGTAAACTGAGCCCATCCGCTGCACTGCAATTACCTATGGCAATAAACACCACGCTCTAGGAAGCAGAGGCTTGCACAAACAGGCCTCCAGAGGCACAACCAGCACCCTCAAAATCCAGTCTCCGCTCCTTGTCCTTGCATGGACTGTTCCAACAGCTTGGGCGTCGAGCAGGTTGTACCCAGGCATTAGACACCAACATGTGCCATTGCTGGGTCCACAGATGGGCCCTAGGGACTGAACTGCAACGAGGACCGAGTCACAGAGCTGAGAGTTAAGCCAAGAGGAATACATGCTTGCTTCATTTCAAAGCACATGCTTAAGGGTTTTCTGGGTCAAAGCCAGAGTGATCCATATCTTATGAGATTAAGCACCTCCGCCAGGTTTGTATCAAAAATTTATGTGACTATTTCAGTGATATCGTTAGCCCAAAAGGGCAGACTTTAGTTCAATACTCTAGGTGCGTGCAGCCAGATGAATTTTACCAGGCTAATCCACATGCCTGAGGCATTTCCAAAGCAAAAACCTATCAGTATTGGTGTGAGTTTTCTTATCAATTTAAATGGATGTTTGACCCTCCCTCTCTAAACGAAGGTGGGCATCAGAAGACTAATACAATAATATTAAGATAGATTTTAAGAAGTACATCTGGCTTCCAAGTAATATATCAAGTTACTTATTTATTATACAAATCAT